>NC_090937.1:622283242-622612234 GCF_040938575.1 Ambystoma mexicanum
CTCAGAAAGGCGAGGCTGGATCAGCCCCAAGAAGCCAAGGTCTTATCAGACTGGGATGAGCAGACATTAATTACAAATGTGTGAAAGAATGAAACTCCTGCTCAGAAGGCATGGATGAAAAACAAGGAAGCCATCAGAGGTTTATTAAATAATAGCATTGTAAATGCACCGGAGCTCAACTTTGTGGTCTTCAGTCACGTGGATGGATGGACTTGACCAAGCATGATGAACCACACCTACGTAGAAAGGCAGAGGGTGTCTCTACTCCCCTGAATTCTCCAGAGCAAGGAACATTTCCAAGGCCAAGTTCAAAGCCTTAATTGATCTTAATTGATGTGCAGACCATGGAGGTGATAATAGATGATATGCTAATTGGTGGGAAGCTATGGTCATGACCAGCTCAGCAGCACCTGGAAGTCCAGCCTGCATGCTGCTAAAATGGGTGGGAAAGTACGGACGGGTGTAAGAGTGCCAACCAATTGTAGGGGGCCGCGAATTTAAGAGCCCTATAGTTTGTATAAACCAATGCGATGTCTTTTATTTAGAGACGTTCATAGTGACTTGTTTGGAGGGTATGGCTTAGTAGTCCCATCTGATGATGAAGAACCTATCACTTCTTAGACTAGTATGGAACATATATTTAGATGTTCCCCTTAAGTCTATCACATTTGTCACTAGGTTTTTGTAGTTTGTCACATAGGATGATGTCAGCAAATATATAGGTTAACATCATCAACGACACGTTTTTGCTATGTACAGAATGTTTTTTTATGAAATGCATTGAGAGATTATGCTATGAGACGTCCATTGATGTCCGTTGTACTCCCTGTTTTAGATAATTGATAATAAAACAGTCATCTTTGCCAACTTCCTGCGTCGTTTTGATTATTGATGTTTGAGTATCTTCTGCATCCCCATTCATCTCAAAATATTGCTACCTCGTCTTAAAGAGCTGGGTCGGCTGTCACGGTTCAGCAGATACTCAGAGCCACTGTGAAGTCAGCATGTAGCTTCCACCTGCCCCTACACTGTTCTGTAGCCAACACACAAGTGCACAATAAACATACATAAATGTTAGGGTGTGCAATGGTGTATCCCCACCCATGGGTGCCATAAGGGTATCCCATGGCTGTGGTTCACCAAAAGATAAAATGAAGAGCTGTACTGCCAGAGGTCAAGGCTGGACCTGAGTTGCAGAACACATAGAGAAAACACACACAGAGAAGTGGTAGGACGAAGACAGGATGCCCTGTCCCTCCATAAGGTATTTCCAGCATCCCATACACCAACCCAGTAACTTTAGTATTTAAAGGTTTTGAAACCAGCCTCTTTGAGCCTGTGTCGCTCTTGATACCTTGCCTGTCTCTGAGTGCCCTATACAATTCCACAATGTTTCACCAATCTGCACCACATTTGGCACAGTCACCTGTTAGGACAGTCCAGACATTACTGGCTGGCTGACATGTGGACACCCCACCCCTTTCCCTGAATTTCAGCAATTGTCAATGGGTTTGTGGGTTTGCGTCTTCGCGTATGTTCCCTAAACAATTCCACACAGTTTCAACAATCTGCACCACATTTTGCA
Organism: Ambystoma mexicanum; assembly: GCF_040938575.1. Classification (NCBI taxonomy): domain Eukaryota; kingdom Metazoa; phylum Chordata; class Amphibia; order Caudata; family Ambystomatidae; genus Ambystoma; species Ambystoma mexicanum. The sequence goes on from NC_090937.1 coordinate 622,284,828, forward strand.
CAGTCACCTGTTAGTACCCGCCTGTAGGAACGTCTTTTAGGGGTCGCCAGAGGTCGCAACTTAGACCTCTGAGGTCTCCCTTGCGACCTCTGTAAAAAGAAAAGTAAAGTAAAAAAACGTTTGTTTTTCTTTTTTTTTCTTTTTTGTTATTCAAGCTCCTGGAGTGGCTGGCTTTCTTGTTCAGGCCCTTTAAAAAAAAAAGAAGAACAGGAGTGCCACAAGTCTAACACTTTCAGCACTGACCCTAAATAAGAAAGAATAGGAATACCAAGTAATGTGTCTTTCTGGAATTCTATACAATAATTGCTAGACTCATTAAAGGTTTATTTCAGGCACACTTCAGGGGGTGAGTCACTGATTTAGTCTGTTCTTAAATTCCTCAACTCAGCCTTTCATCCTTCTGAGGTCGATAAATGACTACCAACACAGGTTTGATGATATTGGGTGTAGATTTTTTCTATATAAAGCGCTTAAGCGTAAGTGCTATATAATATCACATCATTACCATTTGGTCATGTCTGCTTGCATTCACAGTAATTTGATAATATGGGCATACACACTGATCTTAACGCTACATATGGCGATCCATTCTTGCATGAAATGTACATCACATTATAATGATATATTGTAACCATATTTTTCGTAGTGTACAATGCTATGTGATGTCACTTCCTGTTTTGTCAACGGGTGAAAGGTCGTGTTCCATCGCTTCCCACGATATCACTTCGGAGTGGGGTCAAATGACATCACTTCCTGTGATGTCATCGGGGGTCAAGGGTCATGTGACGTCACTTCCGCTACCCCTGGCATTTTGGTGAAATGACATCCCTGCCCTCCTGACATTACTGGCTACATGAAATTTGGACACCCCACCTCTTTCCCAGGACTTCAGCAAATGTGAAAATGTGTGGGTGGGTTTGTGCCTTTGGGTATGCTCCCTATACAATTCCACGCCGTTTCACCAATCTGCACCAGATTTTGCAGAGTTACCTCTTAGGACCCTTCAGACATTACTGGCTACATGACATTTGCACACCTCACCCCTTTCCCTGGATTTCAGCAAAAGTCAACATTTGTTTATGGTTTTGTGGCTTGGTGAAGCATTGTTACTTATACAATTCCACACTGTTTCACCAATCTGCACTACATTTTTGCATAGTTAGATGTTAGGACGCTCCGGACATTACTAGCTACATCACATTTGGACATCCCACCCCTTTTTCCCAGGAGTTCACCACCTTCACGCACGAGACAGTTGCCTTATATTTTATATATTTTTTTTGTAGGGATTACCGTGCCATGCACGGGTACAACTGCTAGTGAGGCTTAAAATGAATAAACACACCCTTTTCTTGAATACATTCTACGACTGTTTCCAAAACAATAGCGAACAGGCGCTTTTAATGACCAGTTTACTCGTTTCAGTAGTTAGAAGTTTACATCTCTTTTTCTCCTACATTTTCGAAACCCCTACTTTAGTTCATGGCAGAATTATTTGGTGATATTTCAGCGGGAGATGGAAAGAGTACAAGTCAGGGATAACAGGTTTTGGCAGGTCAGCCCTGGTCTTAATTAACTGGGCGCCAATCTATTTTTTCTCCAAAAGTATTTTTTTCAGTTTGATTGTTAATGGCTGGGCCATCCCCCAGACACAGGCTAGCATTGGATCATATGATCCCAAGGCGAGGTTTTCACAACGCAATCAATTTTCCAGATTGCCCTAATGGGAAAGTCTATGCTCATGCATCGATATCCGCCGACGAGGGTCATTCCTGCCCTATGTGCAGCAGTGCCCTGGATTCTAGGCTAGCCACGGCCATCCGCATGCAATTGCAAACTTAGGGGTGCACACGTGAAGCACATACGTACACTTGCGCTGCACAGTTTCAGCTCATTGCTCCACACTGGAATCCAGGATTCAAGGGCAAATGTTGGATCTGGCTAACAATCAAAACACAGTAACTGTTCCCATCCGAGATGAAAAATGGAAAGTACAGAAGTGAAAACTATAATTTATAAGGAAAAGAATAACACTGTGACATCTGGCTAGAACATCTGGCCCTGCACTTGATCAACTGGAGTCATGCACAATGAAAGTTCCTGCTTTTAAAAGATGTACTTGGGTCATCGGATTCTCGTTCGCGGCGCGCTTATCATCACACACTTCCAGGCAAAAGGTAAACGGGATAGTACGCATTTCTATTTATTTATATGTGAAGGCGCCATGCCCTGCCAACGGCAGGGAGGCTTTTGCAAAGTGTGATAACATCAGGAGTGAACTTGCACCTGGAACAACAATAAATGACAGTCAATTAAATACTGCAACCCCGATAAAGCGTACCTTGGGAGAAGCCTGGGTTTTAAATGGCCGGTTCGGAGTTAATTCATTGTTATGGTTAGTCTTCCGTTCCCGGGCACTGACAGTCTGGCAGCACGTGTTCTTCCCATCAAGGTTCCAGCAGAGCAGAACGTTAATAAAGGACGAGCAGTGTGCCCCGCAGCCTCGGCCAGCAGGCGATGATTGATTTCTCAGGATATTGGGGGGAAAGCATACGATTGCGATTATGTCCTGGAGTATTTGATCGGGTTTGTTTTGCTTTCCTCCCTGTGATGGCCTCTTCCGTCTTGTTCTTTAAGCCCGTTGGGTATTCCTATTAAACACCTTGCGAGAGGTCTCGTATCTTTATGAAGGAACTGCTCTATTCAGTACATATAGAATTATAGATGGGAAGCTATCAACTAGGAGGACATATCGCACCATGTGGTGCTGGGTGAAATCTGATAGACATCGAAAGCGGATCTCGGGTCATCTATGACGTCAATCAGAACCCTTCGGTGAAATTCTCTGCATATTTCGAAGCTATACATCTAGAATTCTGCGTTGTCAATGCCCCCTAATGCACCCTTTTCTTCCACTCCACTGTTCCTTTTGCACCAACATTGCAGAGGGTGAAGCCGGAAGGCAAGACGGTACCATACACAATATAACAAGCATTGCCAAAGCCACCCGTTTTGGACAGATTGCAGCCAAGGGAAAGGCCTTTCCAGTCACTTCCATAAAGATGCTAAATGATGGCAAAAGCTGGCAAATGGTGCTAGCAACTTGCAACATTATGACAGTGTTATGTAATGCCTAATCAAGGGCCAAAATTGTTGGCTTTGCCAATGCTTGTTAATAACAGGAATTCAGTGCAAGGAACAGAAGCAATGCCACACTTATTATACATATTACACACAAATCAAGTGGCTGAAAAAACACTTGGTTAAGACACATTTTTTACATGAAGAACTGGGCAACATATTCAAATAAGCCATTACCTTTCACATGACTGCTAAGAAAAAACAAAGACATCAATTTAAAAGCACAGAGCTAGCTCAAAGAGATCCTGGGAGAAAGGTGTTTGGACGGGGAGTGGCAGCTAGTAGGTGGGCATGGAAATATGGACAAACGTGGCCATGGGTAACAATCCAAGCACCCACAGGATGTGTGTCCTCCACTAACACCCACATCTCTCCCAGGTTTGCTTCCAATGCCAATAGTTTCAGGTTATCATGGCCAAAACGTATAACGTTTGGAGAATTATACCCTAAGCACTTTGTCTTGTTAATGTGCTCCTTTCTATAAAAAAAATTTATTCGTGCCACGTCAGGGGAGTTAAACATTTGAGCTTGGTCTGCAATGTTATCAGTAAGCTCAAATGTCCTTCAGTAAAGCATTTTGATAAGCCTCTGCCTGGAAAGATATGGTTAGGCTGGTTGAAGCACAGCTATATCGTGATTTGCCGCAAGCCACTCCTCTCCAGCCACCCGCCACCCGCCACCACCCTCGCCTGTAGAACTAGAGCAACTGCAAGTAAAACGAAGTCACTGACTATTTCAGGGAAGGATATGTGAAATGCAAGCATATGGCATGTTGACACTCACACAGAGCCGTCACAGAGAAAGGTGTGCACACGGCTAGACACATTAGGCAAGAAGCACTACTCGGAAAAGCAGAACACCCATGTTATTAAACCATAGAATAATAGATGTGGGCATTCTCTAACCAAGCATTCTGCATTGGAATCTGACACTGAGCAAACGTCCCACTTAGGAAAGTACCAAACCCTGCTTACAAATGAATAATTCTCTTTTCAAAATCAATAATCATGGATTTTCTTACCCGTCGTCCATCAAATGTTTGGACCAATCATTACCAGCTTATTCAAACATAGTTGTATAACGAATGGCATGTGTGAATAGTACATTGTGCTACGCCATTGAATGTACGTTTATTATTGAGAAACAAGTAAAGTGATGCCCACTTAATGTTAGAATGCATGCACTCACTCAATAGATCGACAATTGGAACCTGGAAACGATGAGTGGATTAGCACATTTTTCAAAGTGGGGAATCTGCCTTATATAACAAGGAAAGTAAATCGCATCACTTTACAGCTCTCACACTGCCCTGCCGTCGCCCCCGCCCCCAGCCCGAATGCCCGAAGCACAAGGGCAAAGGTTTTTTTTCAAGTTTTGTTTTCTCTACATTCTGGTGCTTTTTGTAGTGCGTATCTCGCAAAAAATCCTGCTCTAAGGAAATACCAACTGCACAACCTACTCATATCTGACATGGGATAACTGGAGAAGTCTGTTTCTTATGGCTGCGTGGAATGTCCTATCCTTGGTGCTAGAACAAAAGTAACCCCACTCTGCAGAGGCAGTGTGGAAAAAGCATCGACAGTCATTTGTCTTTTATTTCGGCATTTTACATCCAGTGCCCAGAGACTATCACCATTTGCCAGCTGCTCCATTTTGTATTTCGAAAGAAAAAATATCTCAGTCCCTGGTAAATGCAGACCTCATGCCTACACAATAGCAAACACGGTTGCCTTTGTCAATGTTCGTTTTACTATGAATTGGTGAATCCGAAATCTCTGTTATTTTTCTTTAGTTTACAGAAGGAAATGTGCAGAGGAGTCTTAAAAACAATGACAGTGATGCATAGATGGAAGCAAAAAGAGAGGGGCCCTATTATTGGAACCGTCCTGCGCTGAACTCAGGCTATTTCGTGCTGTTTTTGTTGGTTGATGCAAGGTCACAGGTTCTGATAGAGGTGAAGCCCACACCTCCTTGTATGGTTGAAAATGTATTTTTTTCTGACTACCTTGCAGTTTTGAAATTGTTTGAAAAAAGGTAGATTTTCCATGCTTTATGCGTTTGTAATGCTTGCAGGTTCATTTACAAATTGAAGCGTGGACTCATAGTCCTATGTGGCCAGCCGACATGTGTTTCGACCTCGTGGGTCTTTATCAAGGCTGATGCAAGTTTAAACATTATACACATATCCAGAAGATTATTACAGTTTTGGTGACATGTGTGTTATTGTCATGTGAGTGACGAGTGTGAATGATGGTGATTGGTAAAGACACATTTGGTGCATATTGACATTGTGATAGGTTTTATACTAAACTAGGTAAGACCTTACCTTTATGAAAGAACATTAACTATCAGACATATCCAACATACCAATCTAACCTAGCGCTTTTCTTTCTTCTTCCCCCTCTCTTCTCTCCTCTTACTGTTTCTCCAATTTCGCTGGATATGATCAATGTATATATAACACAATCACTGTATAAAACCTATCACAATGTCAATATGCACCAAATGTGTCTTTACCAATCACCATCATTCACACTCGTCACTCACGTGACAATAACACACATGTCACCAAAACTGTAATAATCTGCTGGATATGTGTGTAATTTTTGAACTTGCATCAGCCTTGATAAAGACCCACAAAGTCGAAACACGTGTTGGCTCACCACAACTAGGACTATGAGTCCACACTTAGATTTGTAAATAAACCTGCATGCATTACAAATGCATAAAGCGTGTAAAAACGTCTTTTTTTTCAAAAATGTCAAAACTGAAAGGTAGTCAGGAAAAAAAAAAACATTTGCAGTGATGTTTATATGCACACAGATTTATAAATCTACATTTATCGACGTACCCAGAGTATCCTCCCGTTAGACACAACACAAAGCGTGGGCGAGGCCTGCACAGAGGACAGAGTAGGGGCGGAACTTCGAAGGTGAGGAAGAACAAGGCATAAAGAGGGCTGCAGGCAGTCCATAGCACGCCCACAAATGCATATGACAAAGCATATTCATGGATGTGACAGCACAACCTCTCACCTGCAACATGCCCACGCAAATCCCTCCATCTCTCCACCACCCGAAGCAGGCGTAAGGACACTTGCGCATAGGAATTGCAGTGCAGCGGTGGGTTTGCATGTTGAATTTAGGTGTGCGTGTATGCAGTTGAGGATCTGATCAGACTTAGGGGTGCACGTATGCAGTGTGGTGTGGTGCAGGAACGGTTTACGGGGGTTCACATACAGATTTTTCGAGTTTTAACCGAGTTACGATACATCATACGCATAGTGTTGGGCTGCTAACAGTTACAGGGCAACCAGTGCAGGGTCCCCGATATGCAGGCCCACTTGCAGGGGACCCCATGCAATGTTTGAAGGGTGCATGTATACGCATCTGGGGGAGCATGCAAAGGTAGATGTTCTGGCTGTTTTTGCTTTGCCTGGGAGCGTGTCGGGGGCGTTCCGGCCGCAATATGCATGCACAGTTATTTTGCGCAGAAAATTCCATGAGTACACGGGGCACGCATTTTTCATTCTGATTGCAGGTTCACTGAGTGTCCTTCTCGGCATGTGCCTTTTGCAGGACAAATGTGCCCTTTTCCATGAATCAGGCCCTAAGGATGTTACAGAATTTGAACAGCAATGTCCCATTTATCTCCAAAGATGTCACAGCAAAAGAAGGGAAGTATGTTGGGCTTGTTTGTGTCCACAGTACTGCCTTGGTATCTGCATTTCAAGTGAAGTAGCTACTGACAGGACTCAAAATACAGTGAATAGAGGGAGGGATGGGTACTGTGCTTGGGGGTCTCGTGTTTGTTCAGCCAGCCCTGCTCTGTTTTATTCTTCCAACCGTACAGAGAATGCAATTTCTAAGCAATAAACTGAATGTAAACGTTAGTAAATGACATTGATTTAAAGCGGAGCACAAAGCCATTATTTTAGACACGTTTCTTACCATCAGTCATTTTTTAAAGCAAGTTCATAGCCAATGACCATCAATAAAATGTGGATTGATCGCATATTTCAGAGGATCGAATTCATGTAAGCTCAGGCTTTCCTTGGAATGCTGTAGATGTTACTTTAATAAACTATTCTGAAATCTCTCTTGATGGGTGTCCAATCTAGCTAAATCCTCGATGGTGCAACAGATAACACTGTTGGCTTTGTCAATTCTTGTTTTTAACTGGATGTCAGAGAAAGGAACTGATGTAAATTGGGTGCCTGAAGTCAAAATCGGTTAAGGCATTTTTATTATGTCTGATAAAGCTTCCTCAGAGAGCTCCCAGGAAGACGTGTGGTGGTAATAGACACAGGGCCTCATTACGACCTTGGCGGAGGACCATGGCGCTATTGGCACCATGGTCCATGGCGCTAAATTGCCAACTCCGCCATGGTGGTTGGCGGACTTACCGCCCCATTCCGACCTTGGCGGGGCGGTAAGTCCTCAATCCCCATTTACCCTTCCCCATTCCCATTTTTGCCCCATAGGTTAAATCCGCCATGGCGCTAAGGGATCTCGTACTCAGGCGGTAAGGGTCGGCGCTGTTTACGCTGGCGTAAACCCCTTACCGCCTGGGTCGTAATGAGGCCCACAGTAATGAGTGTGGCCACTTGCAGTCAATGGGTGGGTAACTAACAAACAACAACCGCAAGCTGTGTGTGCCTAGTCATATCCCAACTACCTCATAGATCTGCTCCATTGCAATAGTTTCAGCTTACAGGTGATGCTTAAGTGCCAGCTAATAGAAAAGATAAAGCGATCAGATACACTGTCACTTCACCACAACACAACCCATAACAGAAATTACAAGATAAACGCTCGAGGAGAACGTGATGCATTCCCCTACCATGATGTCACATTCAGGTGATTATAAATTCCATTTCTCTCTGCCTCATAGGGAACCACATATGGGTAGACCCCTTTTGCAATGGCACAGATGGGCAACACATTTTACTGTTGAAGGTTGCCCAGGGCAGTGCCAGTGGTTCAGATGTATTAAAATCCTTCCACTAATTACTTTTCTGGTTGTAGTTTGTCTCCTTGTGTGGGAGAGGGTATGCCCAGACGTGGCTCCCTTGCTCGCTGCCCCATAGGGACACCAAGCTACACCTCACTGATGAGGCCCAACAAGGCCAAAACCTGTCTGGATTGCTTGTGTTTCGTGCAGAGGGGATGTGACCTATCAGTTCGGGCTGGGCTCCTTCCATTGGTGGCCGTACCTGACTGATCTTCATATGGCTGAAACCTTTTGCAATGGCGCAGACAGTCTAAAAAATGGTGGCTTAGAAGATTGCCCAGAGCAGTGCCAGTGGTTCAGATTTATTCACAACCTTTTGCCCATCATTTTCTTTGGTTTGATTGCTCTCTGCCATGATATAATAGTAGGAAAACATCATACTCAGAAAGGGAAATAGCCATAGAGGAACATATCTTGAGTTGTGTGTCCGATGAATATGGATACAGTCTGAATGACTAACACCTGCCCTCAGCAGTTTCATCCACGCACTTTGCAATCTACATAGGACAATCCTGTTGTTTGTAAATTCCAAATGGGAGAAGTGAAGGTGTAGTGTGTCCCGTATGGGAGGAGTAAAGTGGAAAATGAGTGAGTTGGTGAGTGGTTTTCATAATACACACCGGATACTGACTGGCCTGTCTGTTTCCTGGGTAAATGGTGTTTGGTAGGTTTCTCGGACTTCCACCAGTGTTGGGTTTAAAGAGACACACTGTTTGTAGTGTGCCGGCCTATCCCCTAAGTTAGGCCAAACTCTCTCTGGCTTTGTGTAACTGACCAGCAAATCGTTACTTCTAGTAGGAGAGGAGGCTGCTGTAAAGTACAGATCACAGACAAACACAAGGGATACCCAATACGGGATTGGCCACACAGGTAAGAACAGAAATGAATAGTCTCTCTATTAAGACTAGTGTTCATAGAGGTCATAGTTAACAAAAATGTAGGTATGCTGTGTAGAGATACAGAAACAGTGACTGTGTCACAGGAACAGGCCAGCAGCAGCACTTCTAACTCAACACAAAACCTATACTTGCCAAAAACAAAAGTGACACGGAGTTGTAGTTTAATGTGGGAGAACTAGAGTGGTAAAACAGAACACAGTTTAACAAAAATCGAATTACAGTCTTAAAATCTCCATCCCTAATCCGAATTCAAGAGCTCATTATGACGCACATATAAGTAGCTACTTTGAGTTACTTGTAGTTCATTTGTTATAGTTGAGAGATTCTTTTTATAGAATACTGTGGGATAAAGACAATGGAATGAACTGTGATTACGGTGATACCATCAGTAAGTAGGTATTAACACATCTTTGTTGAAGAAAGAAGGTGGTCACCCCCCACCCCACGGGGAGTCAAAAAGACCTGCAGAAGATTCCCAGGTCTACCACCAAAAGCTTAAGGGGGGGAGGCTGCAGACAAGAGCCACAAGCCTTATCGAGAATGCCACCAACGGAGGGGGTCAGCAAAGATGTATGCAAACATGCACAAGAAGCACACTGCATGCAGCAACCCACTGGATGCAGATCATAACACGCGGGAGGACTTCTCACATCATTGGATGCTGAGGACAAGGCTTTAAGGCTGGGGGTGCAGGCATACTCTTTTTGGGTCAGACTGGGGCCAACTGGCATCAATGTTGGTCTTCACTCATGGACCTACAGTTTTGCATAGTGGCAGGACCACAGGATTCCCAATGAAGGGCAAACTATCTGGCAACTCCCAGAGATGAAGGGACCCAGCAGATGCTACAGTTGGTGAGCAGTCTTTGAGGGACCCAGCAAAGACTGCAGACCTGGATCCTGGAGGCCAGGAAAACTTAATTGCTAACATCATTCTGGAGTTGGATATGGACGAGGGTGTCTGAGAGCCCACTCCTGTCCGAACTGGTTCCCGTTCACACAGCTCTCTCTTTGTGGACACTGGTCAAGGCCTGTGAAAGTAGGAGACCAGGTATGGCCATTTCTACCTCCAAACAGGAGGTTGAAATCTAACACATTTGGTGGCTCAAAAACATTCAGTCATTCATACAGAGTACCATATAGATCTATATGTCAAACTTACAGTAAAAAATAAAGGCGCAGAGTCATGTTACCTGAACAAGGTAACACTGCCATCAGTCTTTCCAGAACACACTGCCTGAGTGATAGAACACACTCAGGAATAGAAAACGTGAACACTGAGTCCCCCTCTCGTTATAGACTTTTAGCAGACAGCAGTCCTGTCCAAAAAATAGAATGCACTGACAGCCATAGAGGCTTGTCCTTTCTGTCCAAAGAAAGTGAACTGCAGTGATAGGTGCTAATAAGCCGGAAATCAAGAACAATCAGCACACACACTGTTGGTCTCATGGTAGAAGGGTGAAAAGCGACAAAAAAAACAAACTTCGCAACAATGGGTATCTCTAAATGTCTGGGAATCCCAGTGCAGCAGACAAGCTAAGACTACACTTGAGTCAGAGGGAGGGCACCTGATCACAGGAATTATTTGTGTAATAATGTGGTAAGAGGCTGCAAAGGTCAGACAATCTACTATCTGCTCATAAGCATAGTTCCTTCAAAGTTTCACAAAAAATCCAAACTAACAAGTCATTTTAAGATGAATCAGAATTACCCATGGCCTATTGCCGAGCAGGATTGCTAAGGATAGTTAATGAACGTGCTTTAACGACACTGCCTAAAGGCAAACCCAGCCAAGCTCAGGCACAGGCATGTTCGTTCTTAGTTATGCACACAACTGTACTTCTGGGCTGATGGGAGAAGATCTATCCCTACGTTGATTGGTCTGTGGTCTCTCAGATGGTGTTACTAGGGAAACTCCAGTGTGCAGGATGGGTGCAAGAACTGTTGAGGACTGGTGATCTCTTCATTCTTCACTCTGCTTTATTAAAGACTCCTGGACTCCATTGAGGGGAATCTGGATATGGATTTCCTGCTTCTGTAGGGTCCTCATGATGCCCGGAAAGTTTTGACCAGATTCTCACTTTGGAAGCTAATATACTCGCAGATGGCCAAGGGACCCCATGAATTGGGATTCTGAAGCCTTGGAAATTCACTGCAAGTCGGAGGTTGTGCCAAAATAGAGTTTGTCTTGAGTCTAGTTGGCCCCACCAGACTAAGGGAGGAAGTCATCCCATATGGGTCTTCCCACTCTAGACAAAAAATAGGGTTAGCACAGCTGCAGGGCTTCACTGTGCACTTTGCAGTCCAGGAGGGAGCTGCTGTTGTCTTTTCACATCTTCTTTGTCGTATGTTGTCCTCCAGTAGTTGACTCTGCCTCTTGTCCCAAAAACATTACTTTTTATGCACGTTCCCATTCATTCAACGCCCTAAGTTGTCAATCATCCAGCAGGGTGGCTGTCCTCCAGCCAGGGGCATCATTTCACCAAAATGCCAGGGGTAACGGACGTGACATCACACAACCCTTGACCTCTGATGAAATCACAGGAAGTGATGTCATTTGACCCCAACCCAAAGTAATATTGCAGGAAGCGACGATGGAACATGACCTTTCACTCCTTGACAAAACAGGAAGTGGCATCACATAGCATTGTTCTAAGTACACTACGAATAATATGGTTACCATATCACTATAATGTGATATACATTTCATACAAGAATGGATCACCATATGTATCATTAAGATCAGTGTGTATAGGCCCATATTACTGAATTACTGTGTCTGCAAGCAGAAGTCCATGGCCAAAATGATAATGATGTGTTATAATATAGCACTTACGCTTAAGCACTTTATATAAAAAAAAAATATACATACAATATCACCCAACCTGTGTTGGTACTCATTTATCGACTTCAGAGGGATGAAAGGCTGAGTTGAGGTGTTTAAGAACAGATTAAATCAGTGACCCACCCTTTGATGTGAGCCTGAAATAAACCTTTAAGGAGTCTAGTAATCTAGCAATTATTGTATAGAATTCCAGAAAGACACATTATTTGGTATTCCTATTCTTCTTATTTAGGGTCACTTCTGAAAGTGTTAGATTTGTGAAACCCCTGTTTTTTTTAAAGAAAGCCAGCCACTCCAGAAGCAAAGAGCCACATGATGCTGGCCACAGGCCAGGAGCTTGCATTAAAAAGAACAAAAAGTCATTTTTCTATTTTTTTATGTTTTTTTGGGGTAGCAAGAGAGACTCCAGGGGTAGCAAGGGAGACCTCAGGGGTCACAGTTGCGACCCCTGTTGTATGTCACCACTCACGGAGTACTGTGAGCCCCTCCCCAGCAGACAAAGGCACACGGACACACGTACTGCTGATTCAGGCGCCCCAGTCGCACTGCCGTGGCCAGTTTATTATTTATTGTGCACACGGTGGAGTGCAACGTCAGTGGTGGACCCGAATTCCTCCATCATGTGGGCAAACTCACCCCTTGGAAGGGCGGGTCATTGTCCGAACACAGTACTTGAGGCAGTCTGTGGTTGGCGAAGATCTTCTGAACCGCGAAAGCCATGTTCACAAAAGTCACCGACTCCACAAACTCCACCTCCGGGTATCTGGACCACTCTTCCACGATGACAAGAAAATGAGTGTCCCGGCCTGTGGACCCAAAGTCTGCGTGGACCACTTTCCATGGCCTGGTACACCGCTGCATGGGGTCTATGACGGGTTCCCTCTCGGCTGGGGACACCGCTTGGCACCACACACAGGCCGCCACAAACTCCTCCAGCCTCTTCTCGAGGTCCGGGAACCACACCTTCTGGCAGAAGCGGACCTTCATTTTGGCGGTGCCCTGATGTCCTTGGTGCGCCAGCTCAATCACTTTCAAGATCTTTACTTGCAGGATCACAGTCCGATCAACGCTGAGCAGCAGTCGGGCCTCAGAGAACAAGGGCACTCTGCGCGGTGCGGGAGATCATAGTGGTGCAAGTGGATCATAGTCACCTAGTCTAAGCCACCTTCTTAGCCCTACTTCTTCCTTCATGCTCTTAACACTTAGATCAAGGGCATCTCTCGCCCGGGCATCCGAAATGAAGGGTAGATGAAGAAAAGGGCAATTTCCGTTTGGACCTGTTCAGACCAGGATGATCCAGGGCCCGAACCCCTGCTCAGACAGCAGGTAAGCATGCACCAACATGTGTTTACTCCCTCTGTCCCCACAGGCCACCCCACCCGTCTGGTCCTCCAGTGATGTTCCATTGTACGCACCCTTCTCGCACATAGGTGTTGCCTGTTTTGCTTGATTCTTCTACCCTGCTCCCCCTCACCCTCTCCATCCTACTTTTGAGGGGGGTTTGTTCTGATACATTCTGTTTTCACCATCACCGTCTTGTGGCCAATGCTGCATTTGACTTGTATGGACTTCATTGATTTACAGTGTGTCACCCTTTCTCATGGTGGCCCTCAATCATGCTGTTCCCATCTTCATCTTGTATCCAGGCTTTCAACAGTATGTGTTAACACTGACTTCTGCAATTGTATCGGCTCTCCCCTCTTGCTTCTCCACTCGTTTTGACTGCTTACTCTCTGATTGTATTTGTATTTGTTTTATTTGTATAGTGCAAACCAGGCCCGGAGGCTACCGGGCGCATATCTTGAAAGCAATGGTTACATAGGTTGCATACAGTGATTACATGACAATCAATAAATATAGCATAGAAGGCATATATTGTAGTACAACGATACAAGATTTGTCTATTACAACCAAACAAAGGTTATCGCATCACGTTTCAGAGTGTAGCTTGGGCATTGGAGGAGACTAGCCAACATTTGGCTCTGTGTTTGAATAGGTTGAGGGAGGGGAGGTTTCTGATAGTCAAGGGGACAGTGTTCCACAATTTAGCTGCCAGGACTGGGAAGCTAGATCCACCAGCTGTTTGGAGCTTGTATCTCGGTATCAGTAGGCTCTGGTTCAGAGTAGATCTAAGTGAGCGAACTGGGGTGTACAGCGAGAATCGTGAGGAGAGATAAGTGGGGGCCAGGTTATTCATACATTTGTAGGTTAGGGCGAGCGATTTTAGTGAGATCCTTTGGGTGACTGACAACCAATGAAGGCTCTTCCTGGTATCCGAAATGTGTGCGGATCTGGGGATGTTGAGGGCTGCCCTGATGGCGTTATTTTGTATGATCTGGAGCTTGTCTAGGTTACCCTGATTAGTGCCCTGGTACAGTGCATTACAGTAGTCCAGTTTGGACATGACCAGGGTCCTAGCAAGGGTAGTACAGCTGTGCGTGGAAAGAAAAGGGCGACATGCTGTGATCAATTTGCAGGTATAAGCGGCGGCGGCCGCAACTGTATTGGTTTGTCTGTGAAGGGAGAGGGTGGAATCGAGGTAGATTCCAAGCGTTTTGGTATCTTTGGAGACTTTTATTAGGTTTCCATCGATGTTAAAGGAACTGAACATAGGGTTCAACTTGTTTAGTCTTTGCTGAGTACCTAGGATGAGGAGCTCTGTCTTGTCATCATTGAGACAAAGCTCATGTTAGGCCATCCATGTTTGAATGATGTGGTAAATGTCATTTAAGGCTTTAGAATCTACTGTGTAATCACCCGTGATGGGGATGAGTATCTGGGTGTCATCAGCATAATTCGTGTAAGTGACACCCAGATAGTCAAGCACATCAAATAAGGGTTTAGTAAATACATTGTAGAGGGTAGGGGATACACACGATCCTTGGGGGACACCGCAGGGGACTGGTGCAGGGTCATCAGCGGAGGTAGGCGAGAATACCCTCATCTGTCTGTTATCCAAGAAGGATTGAATCCAGTTTGTGGCCGTATCGGAGAAATGAGCTGCAGTTTTTAGATGGTGACAGAGGATTTGGTGATTAACCAAATCAAAGGCCGCAGACAGATCTAATAGTAGTAACATGGCTAGTTTACCTTTGTCTTTGAGATCCTCAATCTGGGTTTTGAGATCGAGGAGGGCTGTCTCCGTACCATGCTTAGGTCTGAAGCCAGATTGTCTCGTGCCTAATAGGTTGTTTGATTCCAGATAGTTCTGTATCTGTAGATAGGCTGCTCTATCCAAGATTTTTAGCAGAATTGGCACCGTTGTGATGGGCCTGTATTTAGTTGGAACCTCCGGGTCCAAGGTGGGTTTTTTTAGGAGAGGGATGACCCAAGCATCCTTCAGGTTATTGGGGACCACTCCCGATTGAAAGGAGGTGTTGATAAAGGTGGTGATAAAAGGGGCGAGGTCATGAGCCGAATCCTTGATGATCGGGGCTGGACAGGCGTCCCCTTGGCAGTTTGAAGGTTTTAGGTTACAGATGATTTTTTCAACCTCCAGAACAGTGAGTGGTGAGAAGCTGAACGGCACCGGGGAGTCAGGGGTAATTATTTTAGGTGGCCTGGTATTACTAAATATAGGGGTGTGGAGGGTATTTTGTTTGGCGTTGATTTTGGATTCTAAGGTAGATATTTTATTAAGAAGGGCATTTTGTATATTGTTGCACCATGTGCTGTCCTAGGTGCACGTGTCCGGGGCAGGTGAGGGGGATTCGAGCTCTTTGAGGATTTTAAATAATTCTCTAGTGTTTGATTCTGCCTGGGCTATGCATGAATTGTAAGTCTCCTTTTTGGCTTCTAATATGGCCTCCTTATAGTTAAGAAAGGGGATCAAAAGGGAGGCTTTATTAGTTGCGCTCGGGTGACTTTTCCAAAGTGGTTCGGCCTTGCGCTTTTCTTTGCGCAGCGCGTTGAGCTGCGGGGTGAACCAAGAGTTCAGGTGGGACTGTTGTTTGGCTTTGCGGATCTTTAGTGGAGCTATGCTCTCAATGGCATTGGTCATTAGGCTGTTAAAAGTGTCTACTAAAACAGTAGGGTCCTTGTCCTTGTGCTGTGAGGCAAGAGTGTTTAAGCAAGGGAGGATTTATTTCTAGTCGGTATGGCGGGGGCTATGGTTGGTGTGGGCTGGGGGTTGGTGGCTGGCAGAAGGAAGGTAGTAACATGGTGGTCGGACCAGGCGCAGGCATCGTTAGAGATGACATTAGTGTTACAGTTAAGGTCTGCTAGCCAGTCGAGCGTTCTGCCTTTGATGTGTGTAGGATCATGAATGCGCTGCTGGAAGCCTAGGTTGGAAAGGGTGGTGTCTACTTCAGCGGCCATGTGGTCCTTGGGATCTGAGAGGCCTAGGTTAAGGTCGCCTAGTAACAGTATGTGAGAGTTAGGCTTAGTATTAGTCGACAGGGTAGAGGCAACATCATCAATGAATGAGCCCAGTGGGCCTGGCAGTCTGTATATAAGGTGGGGTGTTGCTGTGTTGGTAGGAGAGAGCGATAGTTTCACTGAAAGAGATTCTGCAGAACTAAGTTGTATGTGGGGAGCAACTCTCATAACAATGTTGTCACTATGTATAAAAGCGACTCCTCCTCCTTTCGACAGGTTGGATTGGCGATCGTTTCTAATAATGGTATAACCCTTGGGTAGTGATAGGGCGAGGAGTGGGCCAGAGGCATCATGTAACCAAGTTTCGGTGATAGCTAGGAAGTCAAGGTTCTGTACGGTGATGAGGTCTGCGATGTCAAGGGCATGAGCCGTGAGAGATCTTGCATTGATAAGGGCTCCCTTTAGTGCTGAGATGGGTGTGGTGGCGAGTGGAGGACTAGGCGTTACGGTTGAGTTGGGCAGTGAGGGTGCAGAGCGATTGCGCAAAGTACAAGGTGGTCTGGGCAGTCTAGTTCTAAGTCTACAATTCCTTTGTTGTAGAGTACATGGGATGTTTGGAGTAGGTTTAGTGGCAAAGTGCTTGAGCCAAAGGGCTGGGTCGTTGAGGTAAGGGTTTGGTGGAGGGTCAGGATAGTGAAACATGGTTGAAGGGAGAATGGGTTGGCAGTTATGGGAAGTCTTAGGGGTGCTTGTACGGTAGCTGGGTGCAGTGCAGGCTGACAGTCCTAAAAAGACTGTGAGTAGAAGGACAGTGTTGGCAAAGGTTCTTAGCTGCATGTCGCAGCTTGTATTTCTCAGGGACTGAGGATGTAGATATATGGGCTCTAGACACAGGGTATAAAGAGATAACGTGGTGCAAATAAGCAGTCAACAGAAAATCAAAACTGGTCAATAGGCACAGTACAGGGACATCTAGATTTGAACTGGCACAGTTAGGCGACCAACAGCAGTGCAAATCATGTCAATAGGCGCAGTACAGGGACATCTAAATTCGCAGTGGCACAAATTAGGCATCCAACAGCAGTACAAAACAGGTCAATAGGCACTGTACACGGACATCTAAATTTGAACTGGCGCAGTTAGGCAACCAACAGCAGTGCATAGTACAGCGACATCTAAATTCGAAATGGCACAGTTAGGCAGCCAACAGTAGTGCAAATCATGTCAGTACGCCCAGTACAGGGACATCTAAATTCGAAATGGCACAATTAAACAACCAACAGCAATGGCACAATTAGGCACGCAACAGCAGTGCATAGTACAGTGACATCTAAATTCGAAATGGCACAGATAAACAGCCAACAGCAGTGCAAATCCAGTCAATAGGCACAGTACAGAGGCATCTAGTTTTGATAATGGCGCAAATTAGGCAGCTAGTAGCAATACAGAACAGTTCACTAGGCACAATAGAAGGCATCTAGGATCGAAATGGCACACATAATATACTGGTAACTCATGGGGGCTGTAATGAGAGGCCTGAAGGAGAAGGGCAAAATAAGAGAAACACAGTGTGCAGCAGTAGGTATAGAGTATGTGGTCCATAATAATTATAGCTGCGAATGGGTGGCAAGGACGTTCAACGAGGGTGAGTCAGGTGGTGGGATACGATGTATCTGGGTGTCACGGCACGTTAGGGGCATAGACAGCACACGTGTGTGCAGCCGTGCGGGTTGGTGGCGTAAATTAGGCAGGAGCGAGGGAGATGCAAAAAGAATTAGATTGTTCTGGTCAGTAATTGGGGATATGCTTGTTGCAGGCTTACCAGGAGCAGAACGGGCAGGGATCCTGGCCCTTGGCTCCTGTGGCTCCAGACAGGCTCACGACAGGCACCTTTGTTGGTGTACCTTCGTTGGGGAGCCGGCTGCCGCCTGCCGGCGTCTGGTTGGAGGAGAAGTCTGCGCAGCAGACCAATCAGGCGTCGGGGGCGGGATGCAGGCCAGCAATATTCAGACGAGGTGCAGGGCGGCCATCTTGGCCTGTGGTGGTCCTCGTGGGGCACAATGGACGTAATTTGTCCAAATGGACAAGATGCAGGCCAAACAGCCTGGAAGAGCGTTTGCACAGCGTGCAATATGGTCGCAGGAAAATGTGGATGAGGTTGTGATTAAATGCGGATTTCACCGCATTCGCGCAGGATCAGCTGTAAGCAGCCGACAATGCTCGCAGGGCCCATGGGCTCACCTGGGCATGTTGAAGATGCAGGGTGCGGGCGCGCACTGCTCCTGCAGTGCGAGAGGCTCCAACCTCTCTCTGGGGCTCCGGCGCTTCTGAGGGCTCACGACAGGCACCTTTGTTGGTGTACCTTCGTTGGGGAGCCGGCTGCCGCCTGCCGGCGTCTGGTTGGAGGAAAAGTCTGCGCAGCAGACCAATCAGGCGTCGGGGGCGGGATGCAGGCCAGCAATATTCAGACGAGGTGCAAGGCGGCCATCTTGGCCTGTGGTGGTCCTCGTGGGGCACAATGGACGTAATTTGCCCAAATGGACAAGATGCAGGCCAAACAGCCTGGAAGAGCACTTGCACAGCGTGCAATATGGTCGCAGGAAAATGTGGATGAGGTTGTGATTAAATGCGGATTTCACCGCATTCGTGCAGGATCAGCTGTAAGCAGCCGACAATGCTCGCAGGGCCCACGGGCTTACCTGGGCATGTTGAAGATGCAGGGTGCGGGCGCGCACTGCTCCTGCAGTGCGAGAGGCTCCAACCTCTCTCTGGGGCTCCGGCGCTTCTGAGAGCGCTCCCTCCTTTCCCTTTCCCTATCTCCTCCCCTCCCCCCCTTACTTTCTTCCATGCACTTACTCTATCATACCTAGTATGATAACAACCATGTATGTTTCCTCCTCTCTCCCCTTACTTGTTTTCCTCCCCTCCCTTTCTGCACCCCTCTCCCTCACCTTTTGTTTTCTCTGGCTCTACCAGAAATATTGTCAGGCCTAGTACGGCAGTCGCATTTCTGTTTCCATTTCCTTTCTACTTCCCCCCCTTCCTTATCTATGTTTTAGCTCTTGCACTATCTGAAATGTCGTCAGGCTGAGTACGATAGTTAATTTCACATCCTTACAGTTCATGGCCTGTAAGAATGTCATTGTATTTTCCCTGCTTCCCTATCTTGCCTTGAAGCGCTTTGAAACACATTGTGTATAGGCGCTATGTAAATAAAATATCATATCATATCATATCCGCATTTCATGCATGAGTCCATTGTTCTGGTACCCCCGTCACATTGGTTACCACCTGGACGCCTCGCGCCTCTGCCTCCCCGGCCACGTCCCACTACACACACATCTTCCAACCTCCCTGGGCACACACCCACCTCCATTCTGGACACTCTCACCTCTGACATTTCTTGACAACTTCCTAGCTCCAAGATGCGAGGCAGCATGATCCCTGGCTCATGCAGCACCTGCCTGCGTAACTTGCCCTACACGCACCCGTGGATCAGTTGGTTACAAATAATTGCATCTGGATTGTCCCACGTGCATGGCAGGGCCAGCCGGCGCAGCCTGCCATAGAAAGTGTCCAAAGTCTCATCATCCTTCTGGCGAGTGGAGCCCATGACGAAGCGCTCATATTCAGTGTTCGCCAGTGGTAAAAAATATTCCTGCAGAGCGGCCTTTGCGGCATCATAGGATGCATTGGGAGGTTGTAAGTACTGGAACACCTCATGCACTGCAGGCCCCACAGAATACAGCAGTGTCGCCACCTTGCTGTCATCATCTGTCTCCTTTGTGGCTCTAAAGTACATATCCAGCCGGTCAAGCCACATCCTCCAGTGTGGCCCCAGACTGGACAGAGTGCCTGAGATGTCAAATTCAGGCATTGACTGGAGTGCCCCTTGTTGTCTCATCCCAGGTGGTGCCACGGGCACCAGAGCCTGGTGCACCATAGGTGCTGCCGCTGCTTGATCAGCCTGCATGATGGGAAGTGCACAGGCACCCCACCCAAGTCAGCAAGGGCCGCAACTCATCAACTAGCACACAGAGGATGAGTGTGGCAATGTACATCAGGCAGTGAAAACGATGCCACACAGGATGAGTGTGACACTGATGATGACCCCCTGCTCCTGTAATCTTCAGATGACTCCTTCCACCACCAAGCAACTAGCAGGCCTGTATATGTGGGAATGTCCTGAAAGCATCCAAAAAGAAGAACAATTGGGACACCAAACATGCACTATAACCACAAGTGTGCAGGGTGGGCAGATGTTGCTGCCAAGGGACCACCTAGCCACTCCAGTGGCTCCAAAAATTGAGTAGGGTAAGGCCAAGGGAACAAAGAAAATTGCAGGCCTTACCCAGCTCCTCACCTCAAACTCGATGTAAAAAGTGAAAAGAATGACTTCAAAGGCACCATATGTGCATAATCAGCTGTTCTGCTAATAGGATGTCCAAAAATTAAGCCCACATGGCGCGAAGGCACTCGAAGAACGAGCCGCGGCCGTCACAAGCGTGTTATACAAAATGGTGGCCAAACCGCGTGGCTCTCCCCCTCTCAGCGGCATTCGGAATGTTGAAGTTAAGATCAGACCATCAAAACAAAGAAAATAACCTCCCTGTCCTCACTGCCATGCCCGGGTCAAAGATTGCCTGCCTCGTTGCCACTGTTGTATGTCTCTGCTCACGGTGTACCGTAAGCCCCTCCCCCAGCATAGAAAGGCACACGGACACACGTATTGCTGGCTCCGGCTCCCCGGTCACACTGCTGCAGTCGGGAACAACCACTTTATTTATAGTGTATGCGGCGGAGTGCAACATCACTCAGCCATGTGCGTGTGCCCTTAAAGGGGCAGCACCACAACCCTTGGTGACCCCTAAATGACATCCCTGCCTCCAGCTCCTGATTATAGCCAATCCTTTATTGTACCAAACTCCATTAAACAGTAAGAAACACAGGAAATCCTAATCAGAAAAACACATGAGAGAGTGAGAAAAAAGTTCCACAAACTCAGGAGGTAAAATTTAAAAGCCCTGAGTCCAGCAAAAGAGCTGGGCGTCTCTAAGGTTAAAGGGAATTGCCAAAGAAATTAACTTTCTCCCTAACAAGTTCCTATCACACTACCAATTTTAATTTCTAAGCAGGTTTGAAACACTAAAGTCGCTTGGTCTCTGTAAAGAGGTGGATCGATCTCCCACAAACTTATACGATCATGCTTATAAGCTTCCCACATAAAATGGACAGACACGAATGCGGTGCGTATCAACACGTCTTTATTTCTCACAGCCTTTCTGGAACTGACTGAATACCCGTGCTTCCCTTCCCTCCCCTTCCCGTTGCCCCGTGTCCCTTCCCACGTGACCAGGGAGTGAGTGACGACATCACACCCCCCCCGATACTAAACATAAAGTTCGGGATCATGACATTTCTTCAATGAGGCGATGTGGTTTTCTGCGAGTCCTTTGGGGCCTCCAGTCGTTTCTCTCGCTCGATTCCTGGGAGAGCCAACATGGCTCCTCTGCGCCGGAATCCTCCCTGTCTCCTTCGTAGGGTGCGTCCTTTTCCCATGTACTTCGGGGTGTGCGAGGTTCAACTAGCGGTACGATTCCTGGCATCCTTTTGAAGTGGGAGCTATTTCTTGTCAAGACATGGGTGCTGCCTTCAGCTGTGATGAGAGACCCTTTCCTATGTGTTACGGTGAGGGGCTCTTCTCTGAAGGCTGCCATGTTCTTGTGATTTTGCGGCTGCCTTGCAATGACGATGTCTCCCGTTGTTAGAAGATTCTCTTCAGCCCTTCTTTTCTTATCAGATGTTTCTTTCATGTCCGATTTCCGTGATGCAGTTCATTTTTGCGATTGTCTTCTGAAGAGGTGTTGGAGACGCTGTCCGGCTGTGATTGTTCCACTAAACACCTGACGTATCTCCTAGGGCGCCTTCTTCGTCCGGAGGACGCCACTTTGTTGTCCCTCCACTCTCGTGATGACCTTGCTTGTCTTCGGTCTGTGGGTTCCACACGAAATCTCTGGCGTGGCGACTCGGCTTTGTTGTGTGAGTCACGACTGGGACTTGGACGTCTCGGCTCTCTTTCTGGCGTGGATCTTCTGTTCCTTCCGCTTCCACGCATTTTGCTGCGATATATGAAGGAAACAGCCTTGTAATGTTTTTCTCCCCCACATGCAGAGCAGATTTGACCCATGGCGGGGCACGTGCCCTCGTGTGGGTACTCATGCCCGCAACGATAGCAAAATGGGTCTGTGTTCCATTTAGGGGTGTTTTCCAGTTTATGTAGGCTCTCATGTTTCCCATGGGTGATGGTGATGCCATCCAGCCCTTCTACCTGTGCTGTTAGGGCTGCCTCTGATCGTGCTAGGCGTAGGATCTCTTCCAGACTACGTGGTTTTTGCAATAGTCTTTTCCTGAAGTCACCACTTTCACAACCTACTATTATCTGTGAGCGAAGTGCTTCCTCATTGGAATATTTGTTAAAGTCGCAGTGCTTCATTTTTACTCTCAGTCTCATCACGAACGTGTCCATTGTTTCAACTTTTATTTGTTTCGTGGTGTGGAAAACGTGCCGTTCATAATCCACGTTGGTGTGGGGCGTGAAGTAATCAGTGAGAGCAGTTTTTAAGCTGATGTAGGTGTCTATGGTATCTTCAGGCATTTCATCTAGAATGTCTCTTACGTTAGATCCTATGGCATTAGTGAGCAGACTATGTTTCCTTTCATCTTCAAGAGGGCCCACTGCCTTCAGGCAGACTTCAAAATCCCTTAGCCATTTATTCCACCTGGGCCCTAGCGTGCTGGAATCACTGAGGTCAAAATTGGGGGGCAGTTGTGAGTTCAGGCTGTCCGTCATTTTTGAGCGAGTTGTCCGGGCAGGTGTTAGTTGTACGGTAAGTGACTCCTCTGAGGAGTCATCCAGCATGACACAATTATTGTTTGGTGCAGTGTGGCTGGTCAAAAGATAATGCGATGAGCCAGTGCTCTCTTCTCACGTAAGAATTTCGTTGAGATGAGAGACGAAATGGGGGAAGTAAGGAGAAACGAAGAACAAGGAGAGTCTTAAGCCCGTGGGGAGCCGATGTGCTCCACCCGCATAGATCACGGCCTACTTGGCGGGAAATTGTGGTGAGGAGCCAAATGCACTCCCCTCCCGCGCATCCACCTCTGGCGAGTGATCCGGGAGAAGCTGACAGCCTACCTTCACGTGGGGAGCCGACGCGCTCCACCCACCGCTGTCTCCTTTCTCCAGTCGTGGGCAGCTTCTTCCTGCCGGGGGCCTCACGTCGCTGGTGGGATGGCCCGCCCCTACTGCAGGGAGCCGACGCGCTCCACCTGCTGGGCGTTTGTCGCCGTCGTAGGGAGCTGGCGCGCTCCACCTACCGGGTGTTCGCTGCCGTCGCAGGGAGCCGACGCGCTCCACCTGCCGGTGTTCGTTTACCGTCGCAGGGAGCCGACGCGCTCCACCTGCCGGGTGTTCGCCGCCGTTGAGGGGTACATGCAGGTACCCCGCCCGGAATCCTACCAAGGATGGTGGCTGGCGGAGAGTTTTCTCACTCTCACCCGCCTTACCTTCACCGTCACGTCTTGGTAGGGCCGCAGCCTGCTGCTCCGTCTGCACTCGATGTCTCCGAGCGCACGGTGCTGGGACTTGCGTGGCTGTGCTAGCGGTGGTTCTTCCGCCTCGTCGCCAATGTAAAGAGGTGGATCGATCTCCCACAAACTTATACGATCATGCGTATAAGCTTCCCACATAAAATGGACAGACACGAATGCGGTGCGTATCAACACGTCTTTATTTCTCACAGCCTTTCTGGAACTGACTGAATACCCGTGCTTCCCGTCCCTCCCCTTCCCGTTGCCCCGTGTCCCTTCCCACGTGACCAGGGAGTGAGTGACGACATCACACCCTCTGTTCTGATTTTATATGACAAGTTTATTTACACAGTTAAAAAAGCTCCTGCTACCAACAAAATAGTCACTATACCAGGTCCAGTTTCCTGGTTGGTCACCATCTGTACGACCATTTAACATGTTCCCAATCAGTTAAAAATGTGTCTACAACTTGCCCTGTCTATTTTCAATATATCCTGACACATCTCACTTTTCAGGTTTACCCTTTCAGTGCTTTTGATTACTTCCTTGTCTACTCAATGCACATTTAGTTCACCCCCCAACAAAACCATATCCTCATCCTCATTATTGTACCACGCAACCAAAACCCCCATAATGCTTACACAAATTACCTCTATGACGGCGTCTCCTGGAGGATCGAAAACATGTAGAACTCACAGTCTCTGTACCCCAGTTTCACTATCTGACAACCATTCTGCAGCAAGCACATTTACTTCATTCAAAGGCACAGGCACTACAAAGGCATTCACAAGGCTCTACATGCCGGTCAACAATGCCCCACAAGGTTGTCCCAATATTCCTTTTCTTGCATGATTTTGAAAGATCTTGTGCCCATCTATGTGTAAAGTAGAGACCAGCTAACTCTCGTGTATCATATAAACCTGGCTTTGCATCAATATATCAAGAGAGCTGGTGACGTCAATAAAATGAGCATGGCCTTCAGTATTCCGAGTCAGTTTACTACAAACTCATGAATGTACTAAAAGGTGAAACAGGCAAAACCGCTTATAGCCAATTCCACTCATGGGCACCATTTTCATTTGGAGTTGTTTTTGTGACACATCAACCTGCTGTATTTGTTGTAATTCTCAAATCAGCACACTGTCTCATTGTACCATCATTCGTACAGTTTTCATAATCCTTACACGAAGTGCCCACATCAAAACCCAATTTTTTAAAATGTGCTAGGTGTGATCTGATCATCTCTGTTGTATCTGCAGAATGACAATGGGCCTCATTATGACTCTGGTGGTAGCTGTGCCTGTAAATACCGGCATGGTTGCCGCCGCAGTCTTATTTTCTGGCACCCGGGAAAAAGAAAATCTCCATTCCCATTGAGTCCCATTGGACTCAATCGGAATGGGGAGGATGGATGCACCGGCACTGTGTGCAACAGTGCTGGTGCATCCATCAAGGTCTGCGAGCACGTGCCATTCCGCCCGCCAGGTCAGACCTGCTGGGCTGAAAGCCACCTGCTTGCAGAACTCGTAGCTTGCCGGTCCGGAAACAACGGTACCGGCAAGCTTACCAGTACCGTTCTTTCCAGACTGGCAAACTCTTAATGAGGCCCAATATATCTTAGAGGAAATATGACTACTTTCAAGAAGTTCAATATTGACAATGTCTCTTGGGTCTAGGGCTTGCAAAGGTGGGATCAGCTGCAACAGATATAAGAAGTCTGATTGATTAATTGTTTCATCACTTCTTTTGGGAAATATGCTTTTTTATCGTAAATTACTTCAGATTGGCTAACTGTTTTGACCTGGCAATTATATTCTCAGGTCCCTTCACCTGGAAAGTAGCTTTCTTTTCTGTTTCTAAACCTGTTACATGCCGCTCAGAGGTGGAACACCCCTCCACCAATATCACTTGTCTTGTATTAAACTAAGAGATCGACTATTCCATTTCTGATGTTTCAAGTTGTGTGTTGTTATCTTTTAAAACCCAGATGGTCAAGGTTCCAGTAGCTTTACAAGCTCTTTTCTTCCTTTGTGTGTCTGGCACGATAAAGATACTAACAGTCTTCCTGCTAACAGTGGCTGTGAGAAATCTGACACATCCGCATGATGGCCGTGCGCTCGCCTGGACTTTTGAACCATTTTAATCACATGGAAACGATGGTAGACCAACCTCAGGAAAATATATGGGGCTAATCTACACACATGTTCCTATGCTTGCAGCAGGACTAAATCTTAACTGTGTACTCTGGCTTCAACACGACCTAGAGGCGCAGTCTGGACTGTCATATTCAGTTGGAATGTGACAGCCAGGAGTACACAATGTCATCTCTGGGAAGGGGAAGGGACAAACTTTACTCTGCCACGAACAGCATGATTAACTGAGAAAGGTTCCATGGAACTGCCCTTCTCTTTTGTTAGGCCCTGAAGCTGGTGTCAGCAATTAACATACCTGCAGAGGATAGCAAAGGAGACAGGAAACCAAACAACTTTTCATATGCAACTTTGTCAACCAGCCAGCTGCCACCTCTCAGAATCAAGGGCAGTGAACTTTCATGTCTGTGTCTGCTGTTTACAGTAGGCCACCCCACTAAGGGACCCCATGCATAAGGTACGGGAATGTGGTTTGCAGAAGCCAGATAGTATGGTCTTGCCACAGCTTCAAGGGAGATCTGCTGCCTTAAAAGGGACCACACAGTGAGAACCATTAACCAGAGAAACTCTTTGAAAACAACAGACAGAATTATGGGTGGGGCTGTGTGTCACACGACAGTGAGCCTAGAGCTCCTTCTGTTGAACGAAGGATTGTGCAATTTTAGTTCTGGGGCACATCTTGTTCCTGTTTTCACTACTTTACCTTTCATGTTGTAAAGCACTTTGGTTAAGACCTCACGCATACAGGAGATTGTTGGTAAGGATTAGCCAACACCAATCACTGTGGCCAAATTGGCTTTAAAAGAGGACCAAGCACCTTTTTTGGCAGATCCTCTGACGACTTCACCTGAAGTAATAAAGAAGACCTCAACCTTGGACCCTGGCTGAAGGTACAGTCTGCCTTAAATCTTCTGAAAGAGGAGAAAGGCCATGATATCCAAAGAGGGAATCAATATACCTCCCCTAAACATCTCCCAGGGAACAGAGTGAGATAAAGTACTCAGAGGACGCTCCAGCCACTCCAGAAACAGTACCCAGCCAGCGCACAGCATGCCCTGCTAGGATCTGCAGCAAGCTTCCTGAGTAGGAAGTGTCAGAAGGTCTTTGAACCTACAACCAAGGACAAGGCAGCTGCCTGCAGCACACTCCACAGCTGTGGGCCATCCACCTTAAAGGACAACACAAGCCCATTGAAGGAGCTGGAGGAAGTGCCTTGACTAGCTTCTACTGATGTCCACCTTAAAGTACATTTTCGAGCAAGTCGAGTTCCTTGAGCCGCAAACGACTGCAACACTGACCGTTGTCAAGCTGTCATTGATCAAAGACATCTGTGACCTCTAAACCAGTGCTTCAAAACCACCAATTAGCACTGAGACAATGATTCCTGAGTAGAGCCGCACTGTAGGCCAAACCATATTGCCGCCTGATACCTGCAGCTGACTCTCTTCTTGAACTCTGTTACAGAAGCATGCAAAGCACCCTGTAGCCAACTCGACCCTGTAAAGCACCAATAAAAACCTACAGCACAAGGTACATTGTGGTTCTATACCCCTACTCCTTCCCAGATGGCCTGTAGAATCATAATAAGACCCATTGCTCCATTTGTGTTGAATCCATGAAACCTTAAACTGGTGTAGTTATTAACCATACCATTTACCCTCCTTTAAGTATCCAGAGTGCATCCCTGTTCCTTCTTTGAAAATGTCTGTTGGGATATAAATAAAGTAGATATTTTTGATACAACATTGACTGGACAGTCCCTTTTATCATCGGGCAATAACTGTATTTTCGCTGTGTTGCAATTAACCAATGATCCACAACCTTTTGTAAATAAGCCTGCATTCAGTCCATGTTACCAAAATGAGACAAGAAGGTTTAATAATGTGCTTGTTATTCCAATATGTTCAGATCTCTCACGGGTGTACTAGAGGTGTGGGGCCGAATGATAGATCAGAAACCAATATTCACCTCTGGACCACTGGTGCCCCGGTAGTTGAATTGTCACAGAGGCAGAAAGTATTCTTTATGATTGCTGACGAATGGGCAACGCTGGTCAAGACAAATATCCTGGTGCATTTTGCCACAGAGCTACAGTGAGATTTTAGCAGAAAACTGTAATGTTGACATAATAGTCAATCTGTCTATGGAGTTTTTGGCTGCAGCATGGACACTTTTTGCCACTTCACTTACCGCAAACAGCTCAGTCGTGACCGTCAGGCTTTGATTCAACTCCTGCTTGCCGGTTATTTGCCGTTCTCCCACTCTTTCCTCATGATTACTCATTGCAGCAGCACTTTCCGAACCACAAAGGGCCACAATTTCAGAATGTAATGAATACCATAAATTGATCAATTAATTGTTATGAATAATTGAAGAATTGGTGTAATTATGCTCATTATGCTCTGTTCCTGTTGCAGCCTACTGACCACCTTCTCTAACGTTCGGCAGGATTAATATTTTCCCCATGAGGAGGAGCTTGTACATTACCAGACCCACCATTCATATCTCCAGATGAGCTCATAGCACTGTCAGTGGAATTGGAGGTTTTGGATTCTTTGTTTCATAAATTGTAATGAATTTATTTTTGGCTCTGCTTACCAGTTTAACGTTTCAATCCACCCCAGATGTTAACACAAGACTCCTGATAATTGTGCAACCAAAATCTAACAGCAACGCCCCTATGGCCATTGGAGGCATTAGAGGTGACAGTTCTAGACGGTGCAGCTTGATGCGATTAGCATAGTGCAGAGCCCATTCCTCTAACCTTGCGGTGTTGTAGCAGGGAGACTCGCTGCACGATTTCCAGCGTCCAGGGAAGGGTGCCAGCAATCACCACAGACTTGGACGGCACCTGGGGGTCATCTTTGCTGTCCATGTTTTGCAGGGGCCTCGGTGAGGTCTTGTTGAGCCTCAATTGAGTTTACTGCCATAGCGCTGCTCAGAGGCTTGCTGTGCGTCCTGCCATACTTTCTGGGTAAGCCCTCGATATGCTTCTCTCTTCAACTACAGTGCTCTTTTCCCTCAACCACAGTGCTCCTGTTTTTTAAAAAAATGATTATTCTAGTGCAATGCCAGTTACGAGATCATATTAAATTAATAATAAGGTCAACAATACAGACTTGCCTAGTGAGACTGCCCCTGTCCCTGGGTCACTGCTCCACTATTAACCTGTCTTCTGTTTTAGCCATGGAGGAATCTCTTCCACAGTATACTTCTCCAGTCCTTTGTAGGAATGTTAGTCGTATGTTGGAAGTTTTAGATTTAAGTGAAAAAAGGAGACAAAGGCTCAAGAAAGACCACCTCCTGTCTATCAATAAAGTCAACAAGAATGATCTCACCATAGTATGTCCCCTTCCCTCCAAGTACGTGCAGATAATGAACTTGGTACCATCTCCTCAGGATGCTCATGTAGGGGTAAATGGTGCCCCAAAACAGGGTAAAGGACCGGATCAATCAGAGGGCTACGTGCCTTTATGTGCCTTGATGTCTCCACATTAGTTGGAAAAAATAGGGGAACGGACAGCAGAAGCCATCCCCGAAGGTTCCGGCAAGGGGTCTGGTGTTTCTAATACTCCAGGAAATTGGCTGAGCCTCATGATTCATTTGATGCAGGATCGTGATGCCTGTCAAAATGTCGAGGATTTCTGTACCTGGTTTGCTTTCACAGGCCCAAAATTGCTTATGTCACACCTATTAACCCGGGATCAGTCCAGTCAATCTGTGCCTATGGGGGAGGATAAATTCTCTCAAACCAGAATTTGGCCCATCGGGGCTGTCAAACTGGCTTTGAAGGGTCTCCACATAGGAATGAATTCTCAGGTCATCGCAGCTAAGCCGGTTTCGGGTGCAGCTGATGAATGTTCCGCCAGTGGTACTCCTATCAAACCTGTCATTCCATCAGCTCTCAAAACCTTGAAGGATATTCGCCTGATAAAGTCATCTATGGAAAGAATTGAGGATCCCACTCTAAGGAATTTTTCCACGGATCCCAGAAACATTATCATCACCAACGTGGACAACCCGAGGGAATATCAATTTAGGGAGGTGCTTAAAAATAAAAACTGACCTTGGCTCAATCATAAAGTAGGCAGTAACTGTGTCAGAACCCAAGACCTGAGTCCTGTGAAAGAAATAGATTAATAACTGTGTTCCCTTGACAACACAGATTGTATTGTTGTTGGTTGTGGTTCAAGCAATTTACCCATGTTTTTGGACAGAAACACAAATCTGCTAAATATGTCCTCTTTCACTAAGTTAAGAATTATTGTGAATTGGTTCTCTTCTCTTTTCCCTTATGTTAGCGCAAGGAGGCCTGCGGGCATGTTGCGCTATATAAGAAAAAAGCTAAACTAAGCAAGCAGGTTTTTCATACCTGGAAGCTGAAAGTGAACTCAGCAGAGCTATTTGTACCTCACCCACCGAGTCCCAGACTGCTTGACAGCAGAGGGCTTCCAAATGTACTTGAAACGCATGCATGGCACACTGTGTTGCAGTTTTTCAATCCTTCACTAGTTCAGGCAAGTATGTCGATCATTGCTCCAGTCATACAAGTAGCATGCAGAGTCCAGACCAAGACACAGGAAACCACATTCTCTCTGCTTGAATGCAGAGCACTTCCAAACAATGCCTTAAGAGCTGCACTTGGAGTGACCAGAAGATGACACATCTCAATGATTAGGCGCCAAAACAACTGGCTCTCGACTCACAATACAATCCTCCTAAAAACCGCATCCCTCACCCACAAAGTACTCAACAAACAATGCAGCCCCCAGCTACCTCATGGATAGATTCCATAGGAGAACATCCACCAGACCGTTGAGACTTAGCAACACTAATTGCCTCACCACTCCCAGATTTAGGCTTGCTAAGGCAGGTGGCAGTAGGTTTCCCGTGAAAGCAGCCAAACTTTGGACCTCACTACCACACCCACTTAGAGAAGATCAACCTTACCTGAACTTTAGACGCAACTACATTTATCGGCTCAAATCTACTGACCTGTAGGCTTGTCTGCTACCTATACCTTGGTAATGTGCCTGTATATCCCAACAAAGTATCCCTCGACGTATGCCTGTTGTGTATATATATATATATATATATATATATATATATATATATATATATCCTCTTTGTTTTTGCTTTGTCACCCCGAGTGGGACGGGTATGACCAGATGTGGGTCCCGTGGGTCCCGTGCCTGCTGGACCTAGAGACCCAAGCTCCACTCCTCACTGGTGAGGCCCAACAAGGCCGAAACATGTTTGGGGATGCTTGTGGTCTCGTGCAGAAGGGATGTGACCTAGCAGTTCGGGCTGGACTGCCCCTTTTGGGGTGGGACCAAGCCTGATTTGCATATCGTCTTTCCCCTTCTGTAATGGCTTGGCAGGCGAAGAACGATGGTCTGGAGGGTGCCCAGAGCAATGCCAGTGGTTAAGATTCATTCTAAACCTTCCAGACATCACCTCTTTGTTTTTGCTTTGTTTTTACCTGTCATTTTAAGCCTTGCATCTGTCGTAATTGCTGCACCCTGATACCCCCGGGCCTGGTGCGCATTACTAATGAATAAACAAACAAACTAACAAAAGAACAAAACGCACTTGAAACGTGCACGCTAAACTGGGGTTTTTCAACCCTCCACTAGTTCAGGCAAGTATCTCTATCACTGCTCCTGCCGTAAAGAGTAGAATGGAGGGTCCAGGCCAGCACACAGAAAACCAAATTCTCTCTGCTTAACTGCAGATCACTTCCAAGCACGCTTGAAAAATATATACATATATCTGTGATAGTGATTGATGCAGGAAACTCGTCTGTGGCTCTTAGCTGGTTTCATTTGTCACAATACACATTTTGACTAAAATAATTCTGTAAATCACAAGTCATATATCCTCATGTGGACAGACACCACTTGTGAATTTACAGCTTGGGCTATTTAGCACAGAGCTTGTAAATTCTCTCTCAGTCCCTTTCTACCACAGGTGTCCTGAAGTGGATTTAATGAGTGACAGAGGGAGGTCTTGTGAGACTTCTCTTCTGCTAATGCAGAGCAGATCTTAGAGTCTCCCATGTGCCTTTACCTGAACCGTACCATGGACATGCACATTTTGCCAGAGTGCAGATCTGTCCTGCTACTCTGTTGCCACGTTATAGAGCATTCTTTGCAGTTGAATTAATTGACCTCTGTTCATTGAATAGTCATGCTGATGAGACCATTTTTTTCTAGGGAAGGGCCACCAGTGCCCTTTATCATCTAGTCTCCAAAAATCCCCAAACAACCCTCAAAGACACATTCGCTTTTAATCTGTGTTGTGATGAACCTAAAGGTATAACCGCCTTTAATTGGCAGGCAAACACAGCACCAAGGGGGGAAAAACAACACCACCAGAAGACCTTATCCACTTTCCCTAGTTTGAACCCAGGTGGATTACTTCAAGCCATATATTCTTGGATTTGGAATCAGAAGCGGCTGCTGTGCGGTTGCTGTGCGCCACATTGAGCAGTGAGCAGTGCGACCTGATTCCCCTTGTTGACTGCCTTGGTCGTTCCATTTCGCCGTTCCATTACGCCGTTATGCCTTGCCTCGCTAGGTCCTTTCCTTGAACCTTCTGGCGAGAGAGGCGAGAGGTGACAGAGGAGCAGAGGAGCACGAGCGAGAGCAAGAGGACCGCGAGAGGACCTGCGGTAAGGGAATTGAGTCGGAGTAGTGGACCTGTGGCTTGTGGCTCGTGGCTTAGCTGCGTGGTCTGCACAGCGCAGTGGAGGTGCGGGTCTGGTGAGGTGAGACAAGGTAAGCTAAGGGGAGTAACATGGCTCGGCTCCCTCGGGGGCACCCCACTCCCTCAGAACACCTTGCAGAGTATCTACTGGCTGCAGTAGAGCAGTGGAGGTGAGGTGGGGTGAGCGAACCCCCCAACTTCTCCATCTTACGGGGATTCTATGAAAGCTCAAAAGCTCTGTTAGCATTGTTAAAGCTTGTTGGCCAGCTCCCCCTTGGCCCCCTCCCCCTTTTTTTTCTTCCTTTTTGTGGCTGGCTGGGCTTGGCTTAACTCGCTTAACTCGCTGCCCCGGAAACTGTTTCGAGTTACTATTGTAACTAAATTACTTGCACCAGTTGGAGTACTAGTTGGAGCAGGGAACTGTGGGCAGTGGGTAGGGGTAGTGGTAGGGGTATTGGTAGTGGCTGACTAGGAGGGGTGAGCACTCTGTAAATAAAGTAGTGTTGCAGAGTGAAGCTTACTATATAATGAAAAATTGTCAGTCACTGCCTGTCTACGCTAAGAAAAAAAAAAAACTGTCTGATTACATTAAGGTACCTTTTATGGCTACCTTGCATTTTGAGTCTTAAATAAAACTTGCTGTTGGTAATCCGGTAATCCGGAACCCTGATGTCTTGGAGTGCCAGTAGTGTTTAAATCAGGTGGTGGGCCTGAATCAACGGCATTTAACTTTGGATCACCGACCGGTAGAGGACTGTGGTTGGTGATACCTTTGACCCACCGTTTGAGTGCTGATCAAGTTACAACTGCTGGGGGTGCCCTCGGAATTTCCTCCCTATATTCTTGGGGAAGAAATCAAAAGGATCTAATTAAGTGAAGGCAGCCGGAGGAATAGCGGCTCTTCCTCGTCAAGTGTAAATGAGGACATATAACCTAAGAAGCACTGCGGTGGATTGGGATATTTGTTTACCCGAATTGGAGGAATCGGGTAATAATCCATCCACTAAGTCGAAAGCAAATAGGTCCATTTTTAAGTCCCCATTACCGGGGAATAAGAAGAAGGGACCTTTTTTTGGGAAAACACAGTGGCCGTCATTACGACCTGGGCGCAAAGGGATACCGGGCACCGGTAATGACACCGATGCCAGTAATCCCTTTGCGCCCTATTCCGAGGTCCCTTTGCGGGTCCCTCCCTTAACGCCTGGTTTTACGCGCAAAGGGATACCGGGGTCAATAACGGTACCGCAATTTGCGGTACCGTTATTGACGCCTTCCCATTGAGCCCTATGGGGACTCAAATGGGAATGAGGAATGTCTTTTCAAATGGGGATTTACCGGTCCCGCCATGGTTGGACTGGACCGGTAAGTCCCCATACCACCAAGTCGGTGGCGTTACCGGTATTGGTGCTTGTCATGGCTAATAGCGCCATGACTAGCACCAACCTCGGAATGAGGGCCAGTATGTTTCCAGTCGGGCCTCCCTCAAGCTTTTATCTTACTGCAAAAAGAGGCAGAAGCTTCTACACCTAAAGGTCCTAATCTCTCCAAATCACCATTGCGAACCAATGATTCTGCGTCACTAGTGCACTCTACTAAAACCACAATCTTTGACTACTTCCCTCGGGACATTGGTCAGATAAAGGGTCCGTCAGTAGAAGTGAAAGAGAAAGAGGACCGGGTGCCTGTTGTCCTGCAATCATGTCCAACGACTGCGGAGAAAGGGAGAATTGATCTCTCGGAGGACGATGTGATATATTCGGATATTCTCCCTAATTTAGACTCATCATTTGAACTGAATGCAATTTCCACTTTGATGGAGGTTTCCAGAGTTGCTAGAGATTACCAAGACCGAATGGCAGGTAAAGAATCAATACTTATGGAAGGTGAAAAGAGGGTCTCCTCCCCACCCAAGGATGAACCTCTGAATTCCCAATCTATGGCAGCACTCAGCTTTGTTCTGAGATCAATTATTAACGTCTATGAAGTTACAAAGAACGAAGTTCAAATCAATTCTGGCCATCTTTTGGAAATGACTAAAGACCGGGAAATACATGACTCCTCTCTGGTGGCACTAAAATCTGCCATAAATGATTCAACAACTGAAATCCGGCAAGAACGAAGTCAACAAGTTACTATACAGAGATCAGATCAGATCATCACTAAATGTGAGGAGATGAAAAATGAGATGGGTAAATTACATCTGCATTGGATGGAGAAGGAAATCTTGAAGGCTAGGGAAGATAATTGTGGAAATTGTGCGTATTTAAAACTGAAGGCACAAGAGATGGACGACACTCCCCTTTCTACTTCCACTATGGAGGAGTTTGTCCGTTTGGCTCAACTGGTGGAAACAGAAGAAGCTTTAAGACCAAAGGTAGAGGAATCTAAGAGAGAAAGAGAGATCTCTGGAAAAATAACTCTGTTACCAGCACACAAAAATCAAAATCCCAATGGGAAAATGAAAAAGAAGCGGAAAAGACAATTGCAGGAGTCTGTGATATCTATAGACTCTCATCAGTCCAGTGGTGACATAGAAACTGAGGTTCACCAATCTAAAAAGAAAATGAATAAATCAAAATCCTCGAAGTGTTTTCTATGATACCTAAACAAAAAACAGCACATTTTGGCTGAGCAGATGATGCCAAAGAAAAGCAAATGGGTGAGGATAAATGAAGATACTGAAAAGGAAAACACAGACTCTGTGGAACTGAAATCATCGGTTCAAGAAAAAGAAATAAGCAAGTCAACGGTGAGGATCCAGACAGACTTTATCAAACCTCCCGCAAAATTTGCTCCAATCTACCTGTCTAAACTAAAACCATCGCTTAGGATTGCTCCAATATTTCTGAAGAAAAAGGAGGTGGGAAACTTACCGGCGCTTATGGGCGAAGAAGGGCAGCCATGGGAGCTCGGTAAAAAAAATGAGACGCAGTGGCAAGACGCAAAGAGTAAAATGAAGCAGCCATCGTCTTCTGAGCTCGAAAAAAAACAGTACACTGGTCGGCCTCGGGGTCCCCTTACTAATAACAATCAACAGGAAAAACAACTGAGAGGCTCTTATCCCTCAGAACCCAGAAAAAACTTTATTGCAAACAACCAAGTGAAAAACTGGTCCAGAGTGGGTTCTCTACCTATCACGATTACCCTCAATGCAAAGGGGGAAAAACCCACTAAATCGGTCTGCCATTTTGGCAGAAATAATGGAAATACCCAGCTTGAAATTCTTTACATCAGAAGATATTGATGTTGTTGGATTCCCATGCTCTCCAAATATGAATATTGCCAGACTAACTCTTAAATCCAAGCTTGGCTGGTCATCGATTTTGGGGGCTAGTGTTGACTGGTCCCATAGGGGTCTGGTGATATCAGAAGTCCAACCTAAAGATATGTCTGGAAATACCTTAGCCAACTCAAATACACCGCACAATGGATTGGAAGAGAAACAACAGAAAGATCCCAACCAATTGTTACCAACCTTGGCTATGGTCCCTGAGATTGTCTCACATATCCTACTTAAATTGGGTTGGGCCAATCAACATCTCTAACCACATTGAGGGTTAGAACCCTATCTTGGAACTTGAGGGGCACTAACTCGCTCTGTAATGACATCACAAGGTCATATCTCTTTCTCTCGCACAACCTGATTTTTGTTCAAGAAACATGGCTACTCAAATCCTTTGATGTAGAGGGTTTTGCTTCTCACCACCAACTGTCTACAAAGGGGGCAGTGGGACGTCCGATGGGGGGTTTAACGATCTTTTGCAGTAATAGGATCTTTGGGAGCTCGTATGTCCTTGCTAATGACGACTCAGGGATTATTATCGTAAGAGCAGTACTGAAGGATATGGCTGGTGATAGAGGGTGGTTATTGGTAAATGTGTACTGGAACCCTGCTCGATATCCAGTCATACCCTTTGTCCAGAAACTCTGGGACCTGTTGACCCAATTTACCATGCAATTTCCAAGTGATGACATATTATTGATGGGAGATCTCAATTCTTATTGTTTGAAAGAGAATATGTCATTGATTCAAAGAAAGCAGAGGAGCACGGATGGGAAAGTTTGGGCTGAATTTATGAAAGACTGGGAACTTCAGGCCTTCAACGGTAATTTGGAAAAGAATAATGAGATTGCCCCGACTTGGAGAAGGGGGTTGTCATACTGAACCATTGATTATATTTTTGCCTCTCAGAATCTATTTGATGCCTGTACTGAATTTAAAATCGGGGGAGAAATGATGAGTGATCATGCTATGTTGACTGCTAACTTTTGTATTCCCCGGGATCAAAGGGTGCCATATATGAAACAACTGCTCTCACTCAAAACGGCTGGGAACAGGTTGGCCAAATTTAATAAGGGGGGTCAGATACTGAACGATCGACTAGAGACAATGATTTTGGATCATGATGACCAGGATCTCCGGTATCAATTTGAACCAAATAACTTTGTAAGTCTTCTTTGGAGACTTTCTCCCCCTAAATTAGGTTTGAGTAAGAGCAATTCTAACCATGCACATTGCTTTGATATTGACATTCTTGAAAAGAAAAAAGAGAGAAGAAGGGCTCTTCATTTGGTAAACCTTGTAAAAAAGGATAAGGTTGAGTACTCTTTGGAGGTCAGACAGATAAACAACACATTTAGGAACTGGATGAGATTGCTTCACGCAATAAGACTACAGAAAGAGGGTGAGACTATGTTGAAAACTGTCTCTCTCAGAAATTCCTGCAGTTTTTGGTCATTAATTAACAAAACCAATATACATGGCCAAGAAACTATTATTCAGGAGCATTCCTGGGTGGAGCACTTTACTAAGATCTATGGTGTAAAAGAGTGCAAGTCACTGATTAATATTCCTTCGGGTAATTGGGCTCTGTCTTATACTGTGGAGGAGATTAGATTGACTATAACTAAAGCATCGTCCTCCCGTGCTGCAGGGCCAAATGGTCTATCTAATGCTATCCTGAAATCCAATCCAGATACCTGGTCCAGGGTCCTAATAGCCCTATTCGATAACATCATTGCAACAACTACTATATCTAATTCTTGGAAAAGCTGTATAATAATATTGATTTTCAAGCATGGTGACCGCTTAGCTGCAAGCAACTACCGTCCGATATCCCTCTTGGATGCAGACAGCAAAATATTTGCAGGTCTGGTCCTTAGAGATCTTGAAGAATGGGCTTCAACTAGTAAAATGATATCTAAATTTCAGACTGGATTCCGTAGGGGACTGTCTACCTCACTTAATAATCTTATTCTAACTTGTCCAAATGTGGGGAGTACAGCCAAGGGGGGAGACCACTCTTTGGGGCTAGGGTGGATTTATCCCAGGCCTTTGATACTGTAAATAGGGAGCGCCTGTGGTGGAAGCTGAAAACTTGGGGGGATCCCTGAACCACTGTTAGCCATTCTTATTAATTACATCAGAATTCTACATTAAGAGTCAGATTATCAACTGCGGGTGATCTATCACAGCTGATTGGAATTCAGAGAGGGGTTTGTCAGGGTTGCTTGGTGGCCCCTTTCCTATTTAATCTCTATATCTCAGATGTATTAAATTCCTTTCTGACTCTTTTGTTGGCTAGTCCTAAAATTGGTGAGACTAGTCTTTCCTTTTTAGTCTATGCAGACGATATCATGGTCTTGGATTATACGCAAATAGGCCTACAAAGACTAATGAAGGCACTGGGAGATTACGCACTAGCTAACGATCTGAAAATCAACCCAGATAAATCCAAGGTGATGATCTTTAAGCGCCCTTTGACGAAAACAAAGCCTTTTTCTTGGAAAATCAATGGCACAGTTGTACCGGTGGTAAGGGAACTCACTTATCTGGGCTCAAAGATCACCTCATGCCCAACTAAAACAGACTTGATAAGTATTTTAGACGTGAAAGCAGCAAAATTGGGTTCTCATATGATAAGGATACATCTAAAATACTGCAAATTTACACTTAACCCCTTCATAACGTACTATGTGGGTAAGGTCATACCAAAGCTGCTTTTTGGTCTTGAGTGCAATATTCAAGGTTTTCTAATTAACTGGGAACGTGTTGAGGCGAAAATATGGAAAAGGGTTCTTAGTCTCCCAAACTCGGTTCCAATGGCCTTGGTTCGATACAAGCTCGGTCTCCTGTCTCTTTTATTCTCCATGGAACTAAGAATGGTCTCATTATTTAGACTGATAAAGGACCCCGAACGTGACACTCTCTATGAGGATGTTCATTGCCAAATGATTAAGGGGGATAATACCTTTTTGGAAATGCTGAAAACAAAATCTCTTGATATCATCATAGCAGCAGACACGGATGTCGATACCCTGAATTCCAACCCTTTGAGATTGAAGGAATTTATTAAGAGAAGGGACTGGTCTAGGACCATTGAGGGGGTAAGGGCAGCTAAATTGTCGACTAACCTCTCCCTATATGATAGACCGAGAGCTACCCTCCCCCCCACCTGTCTGAGACAGTTTCCAGATCCTAAGGCAAGGATGAACTTTCTTAGAGTTAAACTGAATATTTTGCAGACGCTAGAAATATTGCATATTCGTGATAAGTGTGTGTATCCATCAGACATATGTCAAGAATGTGATGAAAATGTTAAACAAACTATGAAACACTTAATTCTATCCTGTTCGAGAACAAGGGATCTGATTCAGGGGAGATTGCAGAGGTTCTTTGATAGGGGGAGATGGCACCACCCAAATGACTTCTGGGAAAGAATCATTTCTGGTAATGACGTTTTTCTATCAGTGGAAGTAGTGAGACTACATAAAGGTTTAAAATTAGTTAATTATGTGATTGTATGATTTTGTAACAAGGAAATGTTTTAGTCTCTTTTGCTATACTGTGTAAAAAGTCGACATTTTTGGGCTAATATGCACAATAAAAAAAATGTAAAAAAATGTGTCTTGTTCCATTCCAATTCCTCCCCTGGAGATAAATGTGTAATAACTATAGCTTTACTTAAGTCAAAGCAAGTGAATGCGTATCCCAAACAGAAAACAAAAGTGTCCACATACGAGGCAGCCAAATGTACCATAGAAAACGAAAATATGCCACCATTTTTCTATAACATACCTATGGGGCAGAGAGAGTGAAAGCCACATGCCATGGGAGACGTTCACCTTCTACTCAATGCAAGGCCTGCCTGCACGGTGCCTTTACAAAAGACACACACATCTGGCGGTTGTTGTGCACACACTGCAAAACGTGTATGAAAGACAGCGCAGGAGTCCTGGTTTATGGATGTTCTCCTCAAAGCCTTAACATCACACTCACTAGTTATTAATAGCAGTGTCACATGTAGGCCATATAGAGTGCTGGGTCTGATCTATCCTTCATGTTCCGTTGGGCCTACGCATTTTGGATTTCACGCACTGTGGCAGGAGTTCATAGTGTCACCATCGGTGTCAGACGCAGTTTCCGTATGTCTACCACATCAGCATGAACACCATGGACATAGACAGTGTACATTACCCACATCTGGCAGTCATCACAGGCATTAATATTCACCCAGAACAATTACAAGGCTTTTTTTTACCCAAAGAATGCCAAAAGTAAGTGTTCGGGATACTAAAGCAAACAGCATCACCAACATAATGAGGACACAGCACAGCTGTTTAGAGTATGCCCTTTTCAGCGAGGAGTGATTACTCCAAACATCTGCTAATATATGGGAAGGCCGGCCCTCATCCATTGTTATGTTTCCTGCTCCTTGAGTTGTATTGATTATTTTGACAGTCAACAGAAAGGGGTGAGAAATGTTAGTTACCTCCATGTGTGCGACCTTGTTTGGTTTCCCGTGTCGGCATTCCTGCAGCTCAGCACATTTCATGTACATTCTTGGGACCTGGGATTTCAGGAAGCACTTTGGGCGCATATGTGCACGACCTTCATTGCTGCAGGTTTGGAGTGCAAACACCGTTTTGCTTAGGCTCGGTGGGCAGTAGGGATGTTTTGCTGTGACAGTGGCGAATTTTCTTTTTTTTTATTTAAACGACACTTCCAAATCTCTGATCATCAGCTTCATGTGCACCAGTGGAAATAACTGGGCAAATGCTTTGATAATAGAAAACGGAGCAAACCTGTTGTGTCGCAATCCATATTATCTAAAAACGTATGCACTAGGGCAAAAATGAATCTGTTATTTACACTCTGTTTGCTGCATAGAAACACAAAAGGTGTTTGTTACATTTATTCCAATGTTATGCCAGGGACGTCATGTAGGGGTCGCCAGAGGTCGCAACTGCAACCTCTCTAGTCTCCCTTGCAACCTCTAAAAAACGAAAGAATTTTTTTTTTTTATTTTGTAATGCAAGCTCCTTGGCTGTGGCCGGCACCATGTGGCTCTTTACTTCTGGAGTGGCTAGCTTTCTTGTTCAGGGCCCTTAAAAAAAGATGAAAAATAAGAACAGTCTAACACTTTCAGCACTGACCCTAAATAAGAAAGAATAGGAATACCAAATAATGTGCCTTTCTGGAATTCTATATAATAATCGCTAGACTCAGTAAAGGTTTATTTCAGGCACACTTCAGGGGGTGAGTCACTGATTTAGTCTGTTCTTAAACGCCTCAACTCAGCCTTTCATCCTTCTGAGATCGATAAATGAGTACCAGCACAGGTTGGGTGATATTGGATGAATATTTTTTCTATATAAAGCGCTTAAGCGTAAGTGCTATATAATAACACATCATTACCATTTGGTCATGGATGTCTGCTTGCATTCACAGTAATTTGGTAATATGGGCCCATACACACTGATCTTAACAATACATATGGCGATCCATTCTTGTATGAAATGTACATCACATTATAGTGATATCGTAACCACATTTTTTTCGTAGTGTACAATGCTATGTGATGCTACTTCCTGTTTTGTCGATGGGTGAAAGGTTGTGTTCCATCACTTCCCGCGATATCACTTCGGGATGGGGTCAAATTACATCACTTCCTGTTATGACATCAGGGGGTCAAGGGTCGTTTGATTTCACTTGCGCTACCCCTGGCCTTTTGGTGAAATGATGTCCCTGTGTTATGCAGCAAACAAGGTAAATAAAGTGGTCTGCTTCAAGTTTGCCATGGTGAAAAATGTTTTTGATAATACTGATTAGTGCCAAACCTGTTTGCTCCATTCTGTATTATCTAAACAGCAGAATTGGTGCTAAAGTTGTTTGCTCCGTTTTTTGCACACGTGCAAATCTTTGACAATCTGGCCCCAGACGCCACACATTTCCCTCCCATCAACAATCATTTGCCAAATGAATTACCAACTACAACACTAGCAAAATAAGGACAGGAAGAAAACATGCAGCTGGAGCACTGCCAATGCTAGGCTTGCCGGAGAGGTTACACCCATCCTACCAAGCTACCAGAAAGTACACTTCCTCCGGTGGAAGCCAGCAACGACACAGCTCACAAGCAACCCAGAAGCACAAAGATATGGAAGAACCGGTACAAAAGCAAAATGCACGTTTGTGGCTCTAAGACAAGGAAAGCACTTCCACTGGCCCTATAGACACTTCACAAACACAACAGGAAACAAACAGGGGTGGAGACATGCAACCACAACATGAAGGGCACTTGTCACATGTCACCGAGGACACCATTCCATCCTCAGCAGGCATGTATGTACGTGCACCAAATCTATGCATTTTAGCTCGGAGGCTTCACGTTGCCTTTGTTTGCATGGGAGTCCCCCCCCATTTAAGTAAAGGTGCTGGACACATTTACTTGATGCAACAATCTACAATGAGTGAAATATGGCTTA
This sequence comes from Ambystoma mexicanum, assembly GCF_040938575.1. Taxonomy (NCBI): domain Eukaryota; kingdom Metazoa; phylum Chordata; class Amphibia; order Caudata; family Ambystomatidae; genus Ambystoma; species Ambystoma mexicanum. The sequence goes on from NC_090937.1 coordinate 622,327,258, forward strand.
AGAGAATACAGACAGAGGGTCCAATCGCATGCCCCTCTTGTATTAGGCATATTTCCTGCGCAAGATGGACCCATATTTGTACCAAAATAGTAAGTCACAAGACAAAGTAAGTGACTAATAGCATTGACGAATAGCGATCTGCAGATGTGTGCAGTGCCAGCTTAGTGACTCAGACTCATTTGTGGTGCAAAGTTGTCAGCAAATCGTCAACTTTTTCTGACAGCCCTTCTTCGGTGATACTCTCCATCACGCTGGCAGACGCAACCAAAGTGGGAGGAGTGCATGCCACTGCGAGCAGCACAAGAGGATACCGCACATTGCTAAGCGATCACAGCTGACTTAAAAGAGCAACTTAAGTCATGTGCAGCATCACAGTGCGCCCCAGCAGCACCGCTCAAGATGCGCTCAGCGGGTGTGGCCACAAAAGGGAAACCCCCGGCGCAGCAAGTAAAGGGTGTGGTGTCACGTGACACGCTGGAAAATAAAGGTATCACCGGAACTGGCGTTAGAACGCCAGTCCGGGTTTACGCACCTAACCTAGTGGTCGTATCTGGTCTGTGCCCGCGACCCTGCCGCGCTGCGCGCCCTTATGATCCATCAGGGCCCCATTGTAACGGTCGGGCCACGAGTGTTACGCCCGCCCACCATCACACTGGCGACAAAGGCGTAGGAAGCACCTGCGCGACCCAGCACGCACCTACCAGCCCTGCACCGGCTGCGGAAACGGAGCAGAACCGCTCCGGAAGAACTATCAACTATCAGGTCAGACCAACCAACTGCACATCCGCGGGTCGCATGCGGATTATCAACCCTATCAGTGCGGAACGCTCCACGCGAGCCGCGTATCATACGCGCTTTGTCCAGCTCTACAACAACTACGTGAGCTGCGTGTTATACGCGCGTCGGCAATCACCCGCCAATCAGCTGCAGCAACGGCGGGAAGCCGGCCCAACGCTCCTTTCACTGCGCGTTACCACGCAGTTCATAAAAGAACTCTTACAAACCATCCCCCAACACTTACTGCAGCAAGGAGGATAAGAGATCAACAAGGACCAAGACTTTGCATGTCCTGCGCTCACTGAACTCTATTTTGAGAATAAGGAAGTAACTTTGGCAGCACAATACTCCCGTGCTTTCTGAGAGGATCGAAAAAAAAAAAAAAAAAATCACATCGCACAGCAGGCACGAACCACCAGTGCCAACACAAGAAGCAAAGTACACCGGTGAGTGGGCCCCAACAACCACCCTCACTAACGTGCCCGCTCAGGTGCAACACTCCTCAACAACATGTCCAGCTCGGAATCCAGCCCCATGAGGGCCAGCACGAGTCTTTCCACCAGAAAGAGCCTCACCATGGACCACCCAGACCCAGTGCTGACCGCATTAATGCCACCATTTGACCCATTCACCACGGGAGCAGCCATCAGATGGGAAATCTGGCTGCAACAGTTCGAAATGCACCTCGATGCCAGAGACATCACCATAGCAAAAAAGAAGCGTACCTTTCTACTGCTCAACATTGGGGCTGCCACCCTACGCTTATTTAATGCCACCCCAGACCGAGGAGACCACAACAACTATGACGCAGCCAAGGCCGTACTTACAAATATGTTTAAGCCAGATCTCAACCCTCACTATGAACACTTTCACTTCTGCATGGCCAGGCAGCGTGAGAAAGAAACTGTAGACAAATTTCATGCTCGCCTTCGCGAGATGGCAGTTGGCTGTGAGTTCCCTGACGAGGAATTCGCAATCCGCCTCCAAATAATCAATGGCATATCCTCGGAAAAGTTGAGAAGGGCTATACTCTCGGAGAGGAACATTCGCCCGTCCCGCATCCTGGAAATGGCACGCCTCCGTGAGCAGACAGAAGACCAAGTCGCAGTGATCGAGGCAGCAATCCAAAGACTGCCGCTTGACAACCCCAAGCCAACAGAAGACATTGCGGCCACATCCAAACACCTGAACACTCGCACGAAATATGGCCAGAAAACACACGTGGCGCAAGAAGGAAACAAAGCTTGCAAATGGTGTGGCGGCCCATGGCACAAAGGAGAGCCCTGCCCAGCATAAGGGGGACCAGGTGCAGAAAATGCAACCGCCTCAATCATTACGCTGAAGTCTGCCTGAACCCGCCAAACCGAAACGACAAAGAGACCTCCTCCCGACCGGCACAAGAGCGCCGGAAGAAGTTTGCACCAAGAGAGTCATCATACCAACATAACCAAAAAGGGAAAGCCAGAGCCGTTGAACATTCGCAAAGATCCCCGGACACGAGTGATAGCGACGACAGCGACGACAGTGCATCCCCGGAGAGGAAAGAGAGACGAAAGAAAAGGGAAAATAGGATAACCGAATACACCTCATATCTGCTGTTGAACCTCACCGGTCACGACAAAGGAAAAGGCCGTCGTGCACAGTCCTGTCTAACGGGGAGCCACTGAAAGTAGTCATTGACACTGGGGCAACAGTGAACGTAATGTCAGAGACAGCATTCAGCAAGCTTCACCCGAAGCCCACACTCCACAAGAAGAAGGTCCGACTGTATGCATACGGGTGTAAGAAGCCCCTACCCGTGAAAGGATCCTTCAAATCTGACTTCGCACACAAGAACACTAATTGCTGAGCGCGCATCTATGTTGTAGATGCTGGCTGCGAGACACTACTCAGCTGCCGGACGGCAGAAAAACAAAAACTGATCCATTTCGCATTCGACCTCCAACACAACAAACTCAATGAATTGTTACAACGACACAAGAAGCTATTCCAAGGCATAGGGTGCCTAAAAGATCGAACCATCAAGCTGCATATAGGCCCCACCATAGAGCCGAAGGCTGTACGACACCGACGGATACCATTTCACCTGAGGGAAGCAGTAGAGAAGGAACTGGCAAAACTCGAAGAGGCAGGAATAATAGAAAAAACATCAGGACCGACCCCGTGGGTGTCACCCATTGTAGTGGCCCAGAAACCCAAGCAACCTAACGCGGTAAGAATCTGCATAGACATGAGACTTCCCAATGCAGCGATCGGAAGAGAACGCCACATAACCCCAACGATAGATGAGCTCATTGTAGACCTCACAGAAGCCACAATATTCAGTAAACTTGACCTCAGATCTGGATATCACCAGCTCAGGTTAGCCAGAGAATCCAGGTACATCACCACGTTCTCCTCTCACCTCGGCCTAATGAGATACAAGCGGCTTAACTTTGGGATATCGTCGGCCGCAGAGGTATTCCAACACGAAATCCGCAGGGGCATCACGGGCCTAGACGGCACCACAAACATCAGTTACGACATTCTTGTGTACGCGTCGGACGAAAAGGAACACCACAAACGCTTGGTGGCAGTCTTAGACAGATTAGAAGCAGCAGGTCTAACACTAAATGCAGAAAAGTGTGAATTTGCGAAGGAAGAACTGTGTTTCTTCGGATACATTTTCAGCACCAAAGGGGTGTCCCCCGACCCATCCAAAGTCAACGACATAAAGAACACAAAAGCACCCCAGTCTGCCACGGAAGTGAGAAGTTTTATGGGCATGGCGACATACTGCGCGCGATTCATTCCGGACCTTGCCAACATCGCAAGCCCACTCCGAGAGCTGACCAAGAAAGACCAAAAATGGGAATGGACGACGACCCACCAACAGGCATTCCAGCAAATCAAGGACACACTGTCCGCGTCAACAACCATGGCATTTTTCAACGTCGAAAGGCGCACCGAACTCCTCGTGGACGCCAGCCCGGTCAGCCTAGGGGCGGTACTGACTCAGACAGACAACGAAGGCAATGTGTTCCCCATCGCATTCGCCAGCCGAGCGCTCACCAAGCCCGAACAGAACTATGCACACATAGAGAAAGAAGCCCTGGCCATACTATGGGGGTGCCGCCATTTCAAAGTATACCTGCTAGGCAAGCAAGCGAAAGTCTTCTCGGATCACAAACCCCTGATCCCGATATTCCGAGGGTCTGCTCCTCACCCACCAGCACGCATTGAGAAATGGATGCTGCAGCTGCAGCCCTACAACAAAGAAGTAGAATATCACCCAGGGACAGATAACCCCGCCGACTATTGTCCCGTCACCCGAGGCCTGCCACAGAAGGTGAGCAACGCCATGCAAAAGAAACCAACGAACATGTATGTCATGTGATTGCATGTGCCCGTCCAAGAGCCTTAACACTACAGGAAGTAGCGCGGGAGACAGAAACAGACTCCATCCTGCAACACACCACCGCTGCCATCCAGTCAGGGAACTGGAAGAACTACCTCATGTCCATAGGCCAACGCACTACCTCAGCTCAAGCGAAACTCTGAGCGCTATTTGGAATTCGACATGAGCTCTCTGTCGCTCCCGAGGGAGTGCGCCTAAAAGGCCACCGCATCATGCTACGGCGTCGCTGGAGGAGAGAGCCCTCCGGTTAGCCCACAGCGGACACCAGGGCATCGTCAAAACAACCGCATACCTCAAGTCCAGAATGTGGATGCCCAACATACAACAAAGGGTAGTCGAACTAGTGGGATCATGCGCAGCCTGCCAGGCCTCCAGAAGACCCGAAAACCTGGAGCCGATCAGCAGCGCTCCAAGAAGAAACAAGCGGTGGGACGCAGTTAGCATGGATCACTGCACAATCGCTGGCGAAGGATACTTACTCGTGGTGATCGATGAGTTCAGCAGGTATCCTGAAGTAGAACACGTGCCGTCCACTAACACAGAGACTACAATCCTCACGCTAGAAAAGATCTTCGCGACCCACGGAATCCTGAGAAAGGTGAAGAGCGACAACGGCCCATCATTCACCAGCCAATAACTGCGCCAATTCTTTAAGGACATCAACGTGAAGCACCAGAAAATCACCCCAAGATGGCCCCAAGCGAACGGTGACGCAGAAAGATTCATGGGGTCACTCAATAAGGTCATCCGGATCACAAAAGTGAAAGGACACCCGTGGCTGAAGGCCGTATATCGATTCCTAAGAACGCACAGGCAAACCCCACACTCCTCCACCAGCATCAGCCCGCGGCCCTCATGTTCGGAGTACCCATACAGGCGGAACTCCCCATACACCCCCAGTGGGTAGCTCCCGAACCGGACATCCCAGCCATAGATGCCACTCGAATGAAGCGGAACGAGCAAGAAAGCATCGCCAGGCGAGCCCATCACTGAGAGCTAACACCGGGCGATACAGTCATTGTCAGGAATAAAGCAACACCCAAAAAAATGTCCCTCAACTTTGAGCTCCAACCATGGACAGTCAGCGCAACAAACCACAGCATGGTCACTGCCACCCAAGGGAGTGAAACTGTGACGAGAAACGTGTCACACTTCCGAAGAGTACCAACTGAACTTTGGGAAGAACACCCAGAGTCCCCAGGGAGAGAAGCGATGGTGACACACACGCCCCAAGACCAGGCGTCGCCCAGACCCCCTGCCACACCAGAAGGCCCCGAAATACCACACCAACACGACGTCCAGACTGATCTTGTGAGTCCAAGAGCGGGCGCGCCTGAGAGAAGCAGCACCCAATACCTGTTGAGAGAAAGGCCCAGACCATCGTCCCGTCTCCAAGGATACGTAGTAGACGGAGTGTACCTGCAGAAAACCCAGCTGAGATGAAAGAAACAAAGTATCCAGATGTATTAATGGCTAGTTATTGTTGTTGATGTTAGATAGTAGTGCAAACACCTCCAAGTTGGGGAGGAATGTGGTGTCACGTGCCCGCTAGGCCCGGGTCACGTGACATGCCGGAAAATAAAGGTATCACCGGAACTGGCGTTAGAACGCCAGTCCGGGTTTACGCACCTAACCTAGTGGTCGTGTCTCGTCTGTGCCCGCGACCCAGCTGCGCTGCACGCCCTTATGATCCATCAGGGCCCCATTGTAACGGTCGGACCACGAGTGTTACGCCCACCCACCATCACAAAGGGCACCTTGCAGGGCTCAAGTCGAGGATACACGCGAGCGGACTGAGCCCACCCACTTTTTTCAGATGTGGACTGGGCCCCCCTAGCTAAAATGAGAAACATTGAATCATTGAATGTCCTCTTTGAATTTATGAATTAAAGTCGACCTCGGGATCGAACCGCAGTCATCAGATTTGCAGCTCGGACACTTCATCATTGCACTATATAAACTGAAGAAAAATAAACAACTAAGGTGAAATGTCCCATTTCGGTAGTGCAAGTTCCAGGGAAAACATTTGTATTGGTTCTTGGAGTTTAAAACATGCACACCGTTTAACGTTTTCAAAAATAGTATTAGCAGAAAATGCTCTACCTTGGTTTTGTGTGTATTGATTTTATGAAAGGCGAATGCCATTCGTCCTGTGCGATTTGGGTGGCTATGCAAAACCAATTTAATGAAATGTGAATATTTCACCTTGATATTCTAATTTCCGAGCAACCTCCCATCCCATTGCGTTTGTTGATGAGTCTCCCCGCTTTTAATTTTAGGACTTGAACCCTGGCACCTTGCCTCCAGCTCAGTGTCATGTAAACTTAAGTATTGGTCAAGAGATGTGGCGCCAGTGCCTATTAAAGTATCATGCCTCACCGGGTGCGACCCGTAAACACACTTTACAAAAACAGCAAGGGGGCTCAGATCTGTTGTTCAGCTGATACTTGCTCTTAATAGGCATTATTGGGTAGGTTGGCCTGATTAGTGATGGGCCCAGGACTCCTTGCAGACTGTTTCTGATGAGTCACTCACTCACTAATCACCCCAAAAAAGCAGTACAAAGATTATCATCCTGTGAGGCGTACTTCACCCTAAAGAAACTGAAAACATACTTTTTCCTAACTTTGTCATACCTCATTTTAGTGTGATTCCTTCGATAATCCTGATTTTCAAAAGTCCATGCTATTTGTGCACGTTTGTAAATGACATGTCTATTTTATAGAGCCTTTTTGTTGTTTAACCTATTTCTGAGTACTTTGATTTTTTTCAATTTAGTGATCCGACGGAGAGGGAAAAACGTTTTCTATGTTTGTGTGCTAGATTCTCATCATTAGCACATCACCAAAGTTGCTTTTTAGGGTTTTTATAATGCTTCCCTGCCCTTTTAATTATTTTCTACACATTGATTAATATTTTCTATACACATTTATAAGATTCCCACGAAATAGGGGGTGCTGAGGGAGTGCACACAGGGCGATGTGAAAGCCTGAGAATCACTTTGGCAAAAGTGTCAAGGGTGGAGAATTGGAAAGTTGTGAAAGGTCAGTTGGGGTATTTCGTAAAATATTTCCACACATGACTGTAAAGTCCAGGAAACAGGAGGAGGGTACAGCCATGGAATCTTCACCAAATCACTGAAGACATTCTGGAGATTGTGCTGCCTCCAGATGCAGACAAAGGACCGGATGAATTGTCACATTGGCAGAGGAAAACTAGGATATAAGGAACGTGTGCCTTGATACCAACTAGGTATGACGGACATCTGCCAAAAGTCTATCCTGCAGAGCCCTACAGCTCAATGTCATCTTAGACATGTAGTTTTGCTTCGGTCGATCCCTGGACCAAAAGTGGCAGCAAGATGTCAGGGGAATAGCATGGATTGGATGCAGTGCCACAAGTGGCATGCGGTTGGTAGGTGTGCTGCGGAATATGTGGTAGTTAGAATGCATGATACTGAGTACCACCCAAGCCATCTCCAGCGCTGGATGGGAAAAATCCTATGAAGAACAATTTCAGCTGCCAGGTATGTACCTTGTGTGTGCAAGCCTTGAGAGGATGGTATCAGGTAATGTTATCCCCATAAATAATGTCGCCATATATATGGTCACCGGGAAACGGCATAGGTGGCATTATTTATGGGGATAATGTATGGGGTGAATGGGAGCTGGGGTTGTGGTGTGTCCACGCACCCTTAACAAAAATATGGGGGTTGCATGGGTGTCCTCCACAGGTTCCATATGTTAAGGTTGCCACAAAAAACGGCACCATTCTTGTATGTCGACATTTTTGCAGGGATATTAACACATGGAACCGGGAGGATGGAAGCAGGGCATCTTCAATGCAGCAGTTGCATCGGGTCCCAGATGCCCCTTTTAACCCTTTGCACATTTGGCATGTCAGGGGGCATTTTTGTCATTTTAAAAGTGCACCCTGAATTCACAAATATGATGCACTTTTAAATGTGCAGATATGAGTTTCATCCACCTATGAATGTTGGGAACAGGTGCAGGGGGGAGTCGCAAATCATAATAGGGTCATTTCTGACCCTGTCATTATTTTGCCTTCAAGTGTGAAAGCTGCGGTTTAAACTGTGTCTGTTACACTTGGATTTCCATCACCCATACAGGGATGGATAGGTTTTATTTTTTTGGAGCCGACCCATCTCTGTGAAATGCACTCTCAGCAACCACGTGGTTGCTGGCAGCCTCTCATAAATTAATGTTGGGAGCCCAGTCCTGACGCTATTGTATGCAAGGGGCTTGGTTAGCATAACATTGTGCCACTGTACTTTTCCCTCCAGAAATTCGTATGTCACCTCCGACAATAGGCTGACCAGCACATTTTGCAAAAAGCACAAGCGAAAAAAGCATCTCCTCTGCCCTTTTTGCATTTGTGCTAATTTTTGATGATCTGGCCATATGTGTCCTGACACTAGCATCCCATCCCCCTAAATGTGTCTTCTCTCATTTACATGCATACCCTGCCCACTGCAATCACACGCTGCCATTTCACTATCATGTTTTAAACCTTCTTTTCATAACAAGGTAAAATCAAAAAACCCTGTACAAATACCCTAGCACTCAGCCAGGATTGAGAAAAATCTATCATATCGGGTATAACTGTAAAAGAATTACCATCAAACATCCCCACCACACACTGCTCCCCCTTGCACAGCTCTCCTTGCCAAAAGATAAATACACACACACACACACTCCTGTACTTTCTTCCATCTGCATCTTTTCTCCAGTGCCACTATTAATGTTAATCATTATCTTTATTCCAATTGCTTTCTTCACTGTCTTCTGGCATTGTCCCAGGATGATTCTTATGAGACAGAATCCTAGCAGCATTAACTCTACTATGGCTCCAAGTAATTTTACAGCACTTGCCAACCAACATGGAATCCATTAAAACAGAGATGAGAACCAATCGTCTCCTACTATCTCATAAGCTTCCTATTTCATTTTTGTGTGCAGGGTTGCTTCAAGCAGGTTGTCACATTTTTCACGTGCAATATATGCACTTGTTTGCTTTGTTCTCAACCCAGGTGAGTAGTCTTGCATGCTTGGCCGATGATTCTAGCATTCCTCATTCACTTTTTGCACCTTTCTTCAATAAGTGTGCATGACATGACATTAGGCCATCTTCCCCTCCAGTGCTGGTTGCTACATGCGCATATACCACCAACAGCTGTGTCTTTTCCCAGCATCCTAGCTCTACTGATTTTTCAGTCATGTCTGAGCAATTCATTCTCTTCATTTCACCAGTTTTTATGGGTCTCCATCCTGGGATGGATACATGAGTTGTTTTTCTTGTCCATCCCAAACCAGTCTCCATTCTCTTTGTTTTGACATATGAGTCTTCGCATGGAAAGGTCTGGAAAAGTCTGTCTTGTTCGCCATCTTAAAGTTGCCACTTTTCTTTCAAATTGTCCTCTGGTTGTACATGCTGCTCGATGGCTGAGACGCTTTACATGGTGTGGAAGCATTTCCCTTGCAATAAATGTTCTTGCTGCATTCATGGCATACATTAGTAAGGAACAAACATATCAACCTTCTTTCTCCCATGTACCATAAATTGTTAGCTAGATGAGCCAGGCTGTCTAAATATGTATTTATACTCTCATTGTCTTCTTCAGCACCTCTCTTTTTTCATGAAAAATGTCTTTTAATATCAGAATTCAGTGTTGTTTTCAGACTGCTAATGGGGAGAATAGTAGATGTCTTATTCTCTTTTTCATCACTTCCTATAATATGTGTGAAGGTTAATGTAATAAGGATAGTAGCTCAAATCAAATTACCACAAAAAGCACCAATAATTACATTTTGCACAGTGCATTTCTTCCGTGTAGCTACATTTCTGACTTCTTGAAACCATTCCATGCGTATGCTAAAGTTTATTAATTATTGGTTGCTCATAGATTTATCACAAGAATTGCAAAATGATCACCAATATTATTCTTAAAATGATGGTGTTTGTTTCCAGGTTTTCGAGAAATGTCACAATATCTGTGTGTCTTCTAATTAGAGCTGTATATGAGATTAGGATGTAAGAAAAAACTGCAAGCAAGAATGTGTGGTTGCCATAAAGATGAAACTCTTACATTTAAATGTTTGAATGGATTGGCCACCAACTATGTCACGGTGTGCCTGAAACTGGCCCCTATCAGGAGCGTCCTTCCTTCCAATGAACTAAAACATCTTACTGTTCCATGATATAATCTGAAGATATACGGTGGAATCAGGAAGACTATCAAGACTCTCTTTTTTTCGAGAGAAGTAGATTAGATTAGATTTTCTGAGCCAATTTTTCCACCTGTCTCTTCCTTCTGAGGCCTTGGGGTGCGTTGGCACATTATAAGCAAAAAAAGTAAGTAAAGTAAATTAAAGATCACACAGCACTACTCATACATCTTCATCTCTCCGCAACCTTCTAAACGCTTGACCATCTAATTGACACTGTAGTTCATAGGATGAAACTCTCTGACACTGTACTTGACTGGTTTACCTCCTTTCACACTAACAGGACACACTTTGTCTCCATTGCCCCTTATCTATCAGACTCCAACCCTATCAAGTATGGGGTCCTGCAAAACTCCTCCCTATCTCCTTTCCTCTTCAACCTATATGTTGAATCCCTTGGACAGACTGTTAGCAAACACACCATCCATTTCCATCAATATGCAGGTGACACACAGATATACTTCCAAATTTCTTCCCCTTCTAAACTCCACACCCTCAAAACCTGAAAGTCCACTATCACCAACAGGAACCACCCACTTCCTAAAACTCAACCTTTCATAAACAGAATACCTCCTCATCTGCCCCTCCAGAAACAATCCCAACCTCACCCCTTGGATCCAAGAACTCACCACTGTCAACCCATATATATATATATATATATATAGCTACCTTTCCTTCACACACCACATAGCCGCTGTCAGCAAAACATGCATTCTAACACTACACATCCTATGCAAAATCAGACACATCCTTCCACCTGACAACTTACGCACCACAGTCCAAGCACTGGTTCTCTCTAAGCTGGAATATGACAGTGCTCTCCTCACTGGACTCCACATCAGCACCCTTGCCCCACTGAAAACCATACATAACGCAGCAGCCAGACTCATCATCCACTTACCCAAACATTCACACAACACCCCTGCCCTCACCCAGCTTCACTGACTCCCTGTACCTCAAAGAATTGCCTTCAAGAGACTTAGTATTGTATTTAAAGCCACCCACTTCAGAACTCTATTGTCACTTCATGAAAAACTCAAAACCATCACCCAAACAAACATCAGAGAAGCCGGCCAACACCTTCTTCAAAACATACCTGTTTCCCCAAACACTGCTCTTCCCACTTCCACTGCTGTTGCTTTTTTTTCCTAATCTTCCTATCCTTTCCTGAATACATGTTGTAGCTTCTTTTTTCAACTCCAACCTTTTCAAATTTTCACCCATTTAAGGCACTCTGGGACCTTCCCGATAGGGCATTCGGTAAACAAAGGTTTACGTGAAAAGAATAGATAAAAGTGACAATTTAAATCCAGAGACTCAAAACAACACAAGAGTAAATGTTGAATAGCCACTCGGTTCACACTAACTACATCTTAGTGTCTTGGAAGGTCCCCCACCCCACCAGATCAAGACCACTATAATGTCAATTGGTGCCTTTTGTTATGCTCAAACTCATGATCTTCACATCGCTTTACCATGGACACGCTCTGGGGGGGTCTACACCTTTTCCAGGTGTTTTGTGCAGTTCCTGCCCTTATTTGACTTGCAGTGAAAACACGACTTCCATGTGTTATTCCTGATTCTACGTGTTATTTGGGTGTTCAAATGCAGTAACTTTTTGTTCACATGAGATGTTATATGGGGCAGAATTCACCTCATTGTTCTTTCCTAGGACATGTCATATTCATGTGAATCTAAGTAGTAGATATGGTTTATTTGTTAACACGGTACCACTGTAACTATTTCATTTCAACAAAGTGTTAATCCCCATTCGTATAAAATAGAGAACATTGAACTAACAGTGAGCCTCACAGTCTGTCAACATGACACTCTTGCACGTGATTCGTTTTTGGCTCATCCATAATTTAGGTGTCATTGCATTTCAAACAGGAGATCACACTCTTGAAGATACCTTTACCTTTTGTACTCATTAAACATGGACTAGTCTAGGGCCCCACTATCTGCCACACGATATGCCACCCTGTCATATCTCACACATATTAATGGCTCCATTTCACATCTCCTGTGAATACATATGAGTCAGGTGTTACCACACTCCCCATCCCATAGTGATATCACTCATCAGGCAATATATGAATCAAATGGCACTCCACAAAACAGTGGCTCCAAAATGACCAATACTGTTGCAATTATACAATAAAGGCACTGCACTTCAGTACACATCCTCTGTTTCTACTCATTTGTAAAGACAGCAATAGAATACTTTTTACTGGACCATAATTGAATGTTTCCACCACAAAAGGGCCATTGCCAACATATATGACAGCTTTCATATGCAGAATTCTGGCTCTACAGTTAGGGCACTCCGTAGCCGACAGTGATTTGATTCATCAGGTAATACACAAATAAAGTGGTGTCTTGCACTATGGCTGTTCCTTCCACTGTTTGCATGCCTTTGATTTACACAGCAGAGGTCCGAACCTTCAGAGTCTTTAATCACTTTGAGATATAAGTGCAACAAGACACACATGAAATTCATATTCGTAAGCTATAATGGACAGTTAGTTTTTTTTAAGGGGGTACGTAGTTCCACCTATATACCTATATCCCTCCGTCCATTTATAATCTATTGCTACCAGACTTGGAGTGATACTCTACAATCACTTTGCCCTGCAGATGATGATCACTCACTTCGAGAAGAGGATCAGTATTCAGTGATGTTTCCATTTTGTCCTATTAGATGAGCCCTCTTCCATTCACACAGTAATGTTTTGCATACGTACATTCTGAACTACATTCTCTGCAGGGAGCGTTTAGGTTAACGTTATGTTATGTTATTTTGCATTTATATAGCGCCTTATATACCATTGGTATGGTCTGAAGGTGCTGGTAGGTTGAACGCCCTTGGGAACCGAAGTTCAGATCAGTAGAGAGAGTAGAGAGAGTCAAAGGTGCGTGTTTAACGTTTTCAACTTTAATTAAAAAAAATACCCGATGAATGGGCCTTTGAAAACATTTTAGTCAGAAAGATGTCCATATGCCCATCTGGGAAAGACTACCACACAAAGAGTAAAAATCTATGGATAGTATATTAAACTTAAAACATTGTTTCATAACAGGAAGGTTACCCAACTACAGACCCCATTGTTTTCATATGTCAGTCTTATTGCTTCCAACGTGCAAATAATACCTGTATGATTAGATGTTTTTCCTCTCCAGTAAGTTAGGCACAGTAGTTTTGACATGTTTTCCTTTTTAGTAAGCAAACTGTATCAGGGAGATAACACTTCAAGGCCAGCTGGCTATATAGTATAGTTTATAATCCACACCACACTGACGGTCCAAATAATTTCAAGTGTAAGGAGATGCAGCAATTCTAATTCACCTGAGATAGGATACTGAAATAGGAAGCGCTTTCAGCCCGGATAAAGGCCTTTGGTGGAAACTCGTTTCAGCTGTTCTTTGTTATGATTAAACAAACTTTTCGTATTATCAAATACACTTGTTGTATTGTTAATACAACATATCGCAGTGTGGTTGTCCATCCATTGATACTGTAACAAAGACAGTAATAGACAATTCAACAGTGACACTGGCATTAACTGTCATTTCTGTCTGTTTATTTAATTATATCTTGAGATTCCAATCTTGGTCAATATTCACCATATTTCCCCCCCCCCCATTGTGTTCTTTGGTCCACTTCGCTCCTCCTTTCTCAGAGTATCACAGACACGTGCATTCACTAATATTTGTTTTTTCACCATGAGTGTGATTCAAAATGCAGACTATATTGTATTAGAGCCTTGAAAAAGCACATTTTGCATGAAACATGTGCCACTAACTCCCAAAATGTAAAGTGTATTTGTCAACTAATGACTAATGCATCATGAAGACATTTTAATGGCATTTTTGAAATGTAATAGTCTTGAACTACACAAATGAAAACACCACCCACTCACAGTAGGTCTTCTGTAATTGGTCTGTGTGTGTCATTGTGTGCAAATAGAAAGTTTCATCACTAAAGACTTTTGTGGGTCCAAAAGGATCTCACAATCTTTATAAAGGTGGGTATGCAAGAACCCTGTACTTGGATGGAATATGCAGTATTTGTATTTCCCCAACATGACCTAAACATTTTAAGAATGGGCAGTAGCAATTTGGAAGTGGCTTTACCTACTTGTTCAATAACCACAGGTGTCCATTCTTTCATAATGTGTAATGGTGGATTCCTTCTGCGGATATGGTACTTTGGGAAAAGGCAATTCTAGAGGTGGGATCAGGAGGAAAGTTCGGGGGCAATGTGTTTGTTTTAGAAGCAATACAACACAGAGCAACACAGATTCAAATTCCAGTCCCGCACTTCGAGACTGGTTTCCGGTATTAATCATGTTATAAAACATTAATTCATTCATTAATTATTTTGGTGGTAGTAAATCAGGAGGCAGTGGCAGTTTTGGTGACACAGAAGAACTAGTAGGTCAAATGTATTTATGTTGCACTGGTGTCTTGTCATGTGGTTCTATTGTTACAGGTTTGCTCAGGGCAATACATCCTGTTCCTCACTTGGTTGCTAGAGTCGCTATCTCTTTTAGTTGCAGGTAGCAAATGTGTTCACAAAATAGCTACGTGATTCTCGTTGGCTTCTGTACCTCTTTTCTGAGGTTGAACAGTTAAATGGCAACATGCTTTAATGTGCTGTAGGTCTAACGATCTGCATATCTATCTTAAACAATGTGTAATCCGTTGCCAGCATCTGGTAATCATAGGCTAGGCATCTATATGTCAACTCTGTTTTCTTGGGCTGACCATCAGGTAGGATGAGATGGTTTAGGCAGTCATTTTCTGAGAGGCAGTTTTAATGGCCCTAGTGTAGCATAGGTCTGGGTGGTTTATTGAACCTATGGTGGGTTTTGTGTATCTGGTCCACCATTTCAATTAAAACACAAAAGGCGATGGATGGAAAGGATTGACAATTTAAGCCAAGGTATATAGTTTAAAGAGTGTATCATGCAAAAAAAAAACGGCAGGTTGTCAAATGATCTGTATTTGGACTCTTTGTATTCGAGCAATCACACCTTTATCACCCACAAGGATTTTGGGACTGCAAGACCAACAGAATAGGGTTTCTCGTGGGTTTCACAGGTTACACATTTCTTCTGACTAACTGCCAAAGGCAAATGTTTCTCTTCTCTCTTGGGACCGTGGAATTTATCCCCCACTATAAAATGTTCTTCGTTGCTCTAATTCAGGGGTGCACAACTGATTTTGACAGAGGGCCGAAAGTACCCTACATGATGGCTATAGTGGCTTAGTGGGCTGAAAAGTAAATGTGGGTGGGGCAGTAGGCGTGGCATGGCAGGAGGCTTTTTCAACCCCTAATTTTTATTAAACACTGTGTCCCATAGCCCCCACCCCTCAAGCAAACACTATGCCCCATGGCTCCCACCCCTCATGCAAACACTATTCCCCAAGGCCCCCACCCCTCAAGCAAACACTATGCCCCATGGGCCCCACTCCCCAACCAAACACTATGCCCCATGGCCCCCACCCCTCATGCAAACACTATGCCCCAAGACACCCCCCTCAAGCAAATACTGTGCCCCACGACACCCCCCCTCAAGCAAACACTATGCCCCATGGCCCCCACTCCCCAACCAAACACTATGCCCCATGGCCACCACCCCTCATGCAAACACTAGGCCCCAAGACACCCACCCCTCATGCAAACACTATGTCCCATGGCCCCCACTCCCCAACCAAACACTATGCCCCATGGCCCCCACCCCTCATGCAAACACTAGGCCCCAAGACACCCACCCCTCATGCAAACACTATGTCCCATGGCCCCCACTCCCCAACCAAACACTATGCCCCATGGCACCCACCTCTCAGCCAAACACTATGCCCCATAGCCCCCACTCCCCGACCAAACACTATGCCCCATGACACCCACCCCTCATGCAAACACTATGCCCCAAGACACCCACCCCTCATGCAAACACTATGCCCCATGATACCCACCCCTCATGCAAACACTATGTCCCATGGCCCCCACTCCCCAACCAAACACTATGCCCCATGACACCCACCCTCATGCAAACACTATGGCCCAAGACACCCACCCCTCAAGCAAACACTATGCCCCATAGCCCCCACTCCCCGACCAAACACTATGCCCCAAGACACCCACCCCTCATGCAAACACTATGCCCCATGACACCCACCCCTCATGCAAACACTATGCCCCAAGACACCCACCCCTCAAGCAAACACTATGCCCCATGCCACCAAGCATGCACCATGCATACATACTCATACAGACCCCAACCCCCCACCCCTGCATACAAACTAACAAGCATACACCATGCACCCATACAGACCCGAACCCCCCACCCCCAACTCAGCACACAAACCCACAAGCATACACCATGCACCCATACAGACCCGAACCCCCACCCCCACCTCAGCACACAAAACCACAAGCATACACCATGCACCCATACAGACCCAAACCCCCCCACCCCCAACTCACCATACAAACTCACAAGTATACACCATGCACCCATACAGACCCGAACCCCTCCCACCCCCAACTCAGCACACATACTCACAAGCATACACCATGCACCCATACAGACCCCGCCCCCAACTCACCATACAAACTCACAAGTATACACCAGGCACCCATACAGACCCAATCCCCCAGCCCCAACTCAGCACACAAACCCACAAGCATACACCATGCACCCATACATACCCGAACCCCCACCCCCAACTCAGCACACAAACCCACAAGCATACACCATGCACCCATACAGACCCAAACCCCCAACCCCCAACTCAGCACACAAACCCACAAGCATACACCATGCACCCATACAGACCCTAACCCCTCCACCCCCAACTCAGCACACAAACTCACAAGCATACACCATGCACCCATACAGACCCCACCCCAACTCACCATACAAACTCACAAGTATACACCATGCACCCATACAGACCCGAACCCCCCACCCACAACTCAGCACACAAACCCACAAGCATACACCATGCACACATACAGACCCGAACCCCCACCCCCAACTCAGCACACAAACCCACAAGCATACACCATGCACCCATACAGACCCAAACCCCCCACCCCCAACTCAGCACACAAACTCACAAGCATACACCATGCACCCATACAGACCCCACCCCAACTCACCATACAAACTCACAAGCATACACCATGCATCCATACAGACCTGAACCCCCCACCCCCCAACTCACCAAACAAACTCACAAGCATGCACTCATACAGACCGGGACCCCCCACCCCCACATCTCAACATACACTGAACGTGCACACAGCAACAACAAACATTCAGGCAGACCCGACCCCTCCAACCCCCCCCCCCTAGCATCTCAACATACACTTCACTTGCACACAAACACATTCAGGCAGACCCGACACACACCCCACCCCCTCATCTCAACACACACTGCACTTGCACACCAACACATTCAAGCAGGCCCGACACACACCCCACCCCCGCATCTCAACATACACTGAACTTGCACACAAACACATTCAGGCAGACCCGACCCCCACACCCCCTCTGCATCTCAACACACACTGCACTTGCACACAAACACATTCAAGCAGACCCGACACACACCCCACCCTTGCATCTCAACATACACTGAACTTGCACACAAACACATTCAGGCAGACCTGACACACACACCCCCTCCGCATCTCAACACACACTGCATTTGCACACAAACACATTCAAGCAGACCCGACACCCCCCCACCCCCGCATCTCAACATACACTGCAGACATACAAATCCAAACACACCCATACACACCCGACACCCCCCCCCCACCTCCGCATCTCAACATACATAGAAAAATAAAAAACAAAGTCAGGATGGACCCGAGACAGACAGACAAATCAAAAACATACAGCCCCCCGCCCACCATGTACTTACCCAGACGTGCTGGAACGCTGGCGAGGCTTCTGGCACTACGGTTGGCGTGGCAAGCAAGGCTGAAATGCCTTCCGGCATCAAGCCTTACTGGCCACACCAGCCGTAGTGCTGGCACTCCATTGGTGCAGCACACACGCACTACGTGGCTCGTAGGAGCTGCATGGTTCATGTGCACTGAACCAATGAGGGCCAGTGTTTTGTCTGGCCCGAAAGACAACAAAGACTTTCCTAATGGAGGGCGGCCGATGCTGCTTGCGGGCCGCCCTCCATTAGGAAAGTCTTTGTGCCTCGCGGGCCGGACAAAACGGCATGGCGGGCCGCAACTGGCCCGTGGGCCGTATGTTGTGCACCCATGCTCTAATTGTTGATCATGTGTCTCATGGGAGTGTGGAAGTCTAGTACCTGTGCGCAGAGCTTCTTTGGATGTCAAGTCCCAGGACCCTATTCTTCTTATATCTCACTTGTTAAATGTCTCTTGGGGCCTTTGATATTAAGATCCAGTCTGCTGTCTTTCTCTTAACAGACAATATGTATCATTCCTCTAAAAACCTCAAGTTCCACCATGCAACATTCCTGCTCTATGTTTCGGTATTGGCTCTAGGAACTCTGAACACCAGGCTTCAGCTTGAAGATTTGTGTTCGATGTTTCCCTTCTGTGTGTGCTTTAAGAACCTTTAAGGCCAGTTACCAGCTTGCACCACTTCTTGTTACTCTTAATGTCTGCATTGGCTCTAGGAACTTTGTATATCAAGTTAATTCAGGCAACACTCCATGTCTTCCTCTGTTTTTTACCTCCAGTCTTTTTCCAGAACCCTGGGCATTCTACACGGCTGCTTCTTCTCTGGCTTGATAGCCTTTGTGTTCTTTTCTCACCCTCCAGGTTCTTGCTTGCCCTTGGTATCTCTGAGCTTCCACCCCACTCCCGGCCCTCATTCACCTTGGATACCCAGAAGCACCACTCCCTTTCTGGTTATTCACACAATTCGGACTAGTCTATTTTCCTCAGCCATATTTCAATGCCCTCAGGTGGGAGACTGAGGTGTGTCTATGTTGCCTACTAACACTTGAGTTTCTTCCTCATCACTTCACATGTCTCTTGCAGAATATCAGTCTCCTCTTCTCCACAGTGTTTTCCCACTACACTATTGTTATTGCAAAAAGCTTTGATTTAAAACAATTGTGTTCTTTCTTCATTACCAGCAGTATACATCACCTCCCTTCAGCGTACACACCCTCTGGCATCACATAGCAATCTCTGAATCTCTTGCCATCTCTAGAGGTTTGATCTGAGGCTCTGGACTACTCAACTTCCTAGATCTACCCTGTTGTTGTCCCGTTTGTCATCCACAGCTGCATCACTTGCAATGGCAAGGGAAGAAATAATGCAGAATTGTATGTCAAGTCCCTTCTGATGGCAATAAAATATCCAAGGAGAGCCAAAGATGAGATGCACCAGATACAGGAACAACAGCAAATGTATTGTAATAGACTGCCAGGGCAAGGAATTATCTAACAGACTTTCAAATACTTATATAGTGAGTACATACTTATATCATATTCTCAAAAGTAAAATCAATACATTTGTAATGGTTCACTCTGCTATGATTGGCTAAGAAGCATCACACTATGCATACATTGATTTGTATGACTTATTCTAAACATGTGGCAGGCTGGTTAGCTCATTGTACAGTGATGTCATTTGATTTCTAATGTGTTCCAATTGGACAGAAGCAGAAAACATGTATCAGTAAAGTCTTCCTCCTCATTGGCTGTTCCAGAGTGGGTGGAAGTAAAATGAACATTTTAGACCAAACAGCTTGCTTACATATGAAAAAATATAACAATTGACTTCCCCTTTTCTCAGGGAACTTTGCACAGTTTGGCACCAACACTCTGTTCTCATCTGAGGAACTGTATCTACTCTTGCATTAGCTCAATTCTAAATTGTTTAGTGGATTCAACTCTAGGACAAAGAAAACATTATAATTGTAATTCATCCTGTAGGAGGCAATGTGGTACAATGTCTGCCCTGGCTCTGCCTACATAATGTTATAATTTGTGGGGATGCAGCTTGTGAGAACTCGATAAGTCTACGTCATCTTTGGCTAATAAATGCACTCTAAGTGTTGTCCTCGTCTACCGGGTTTTGTAACCCTCTAAGTTCTATTTGTATGAATCACTGCCATGAGCTTATATCCTGGGGAAGCTTTCACTGACCTTGCACCAACTTATCAGTGTGTGGCATTCAACTTCTGTGAATTCTTGCAATCTTTGGAATGAACTGTCTAATATTCTGCTCTGAGAGAAAGGTTTCGTGCTTTGAAAACCTCTGACTGAATTCTGGCCTATATGTGCTGCATTTAGCTGAAGTAAAATAATGAAAACACTTTTCCTATATATTATTCCAACTAAAGTGATATGATGCTGGTCTAGCTATAAAGCACAAGATTATGTTTTATTTGTAACATATAGGGCCTCATTACGAGTTTGGTGGTAGCCATGCAGCTATTTGCGGCATCTCTGCCTCCAAACTCGGGTCCAGGTCTGGGTTCCTTGAATGAGGAATTACCGGGCCATTCCAACCTTGGAGGACCCGGTAATTCCTCATTCAATTTACCCATCCCCATTCCCATTTGAGCCCCAATAGCGCTCAATAGGAATGGGGAGGGAGGTAACAATGTGTCCGTTAATAACGGGCCTGTTGTTTGCTCCCTGGTCCCCTTGCGGGACCCACAAAGGACGTCTGGTCTGACCAGACGTCCAGAGCAGGTCCCGCAAGGGAACCTCGTAATAGCGCGGAATGGGTTTAACGGCACCAGCACCATTACCGTCAAACCCTTTCCGCCAGGGTCATAATGAGGCCCATAGTGTGTGTGGGTTTCCATAAGGATCTGCCTATTTTATGTTCACAAGTGGGGGAGATTTATCCCGAGAGAGAAAGGCTGACTAAATCGAGAGTTATCATGTAATGTGTTTAGCTAATGCAAACTGGCAGCACATCTGTATTTTATCACACTGAACAAATCTTCTATATGTCTTCAGCTGATGCAAACTATGGCGGGTTTAGGTTAAAAGTACATGGGTACTTGACTAAAAAAGGTATCTGCCCGGCTATGTTGGGCCTGCATGCAGTGTTTTACCCTAAATGGGCTACTTTGCTTCATGCTATGTGTTTTTCTCACTTTGACTACATAACTGTTCTGATGTAGTAACGAAAAAAAGGGGGGGGGGGGAGTTAGTACGCAGGTGTCATTTAAACCCTCAATGGGGCAGTTAATATTCAAGAAAGAGACTGCAGACTCATTTTGCAAGGGCCTGGATCTTTTCTTTGAAATATGGCAATATATGCCTGTCTTGGGAGATCATTCTCCCATTCGTGTATGGTGTGTGACGAGGAAAATGGATGAGCTCTGTGGCCTATCATTTGACATTTATACTTATTAAGAGATGTTTATGTCTCATGTTACTGTTAAGGTGGCTATCAAGGCATGATCCCAGTTTGGGAGAACAGTTTGTATTCAGGGCATAACCATTAAAGCATGCACTTTGATGTGACTCATTAGAGTTTGTGTTATTTTTCAAGTTTGTGATTGACAAAACCCACTAATGTCGGGAGTCCTCATCTGCCCCAAGATTGCACTACATTATTTTTTTCATCAGCGCCTACAATTAGTTGCAGTTTCAATTATTGATATACATTACCTTAAGTGGAAAGTGATATAGGGTATTGTTTAGGTACTTGCCACCATACATGTCATGCCAACATTACTGGTGATTTTTCAAAACTGTACTGAATGCTTTCGACTACATTTATGACATATTTATCCCAAACTCAACATCAGTCTCTGCGAGAGATAATCATTTTTTAATCCATGTATGAAAATAGATCATTTGTATTTATTTAAGAACACATTGCCATTTGTAACATTAATGACTAACAGAGTTGGCAAAAACAGACAGCAGAACAGTCCCAGGGTAAGGCGCCTTTATTTAAGAGCATGAATAATTTGAATGACTTATACTGGGTGATACATGCATATGGCAGGAACATTTATCAGGCCCAGGGACCTATGAACATAATATTTGTAATGTTTACCAATGACATAGAATATTCCTGGGTGCCAAAGAGGAGAGGGGTGTTAGGCATTTTGTTTAGTTCAGAAGGTGGGGAGCATGGGATGCCTCCTTCCAATGATTTCAGGTGACATTGGAGTCTTGTTTTAAGAGTTTCACTGAAGAGACAGCTTTGATGGTGCGAGGTAGAGGATGCAAGTGGAGTCTGGCAAGACAAGAAAAACAAGCAAAAGTGGGGCACTCTGAGGGCACTAGAGGACAGAGAGATTGGAAAGCGACAAGGAGGAGAGAGTAAAGGGAAATGCCTTCAGCGATTTAGTGGGGGAAAGACCATGGGTGGATTTACAGATGAGTAGCAGGAATTTAAAGAGAAAGTGATTTTGCATGATGCATAGCCATCTAGCAGGGTGACAGTAGGTAGAGGTGGGGAAGATCTGGGTAGGTTGATAAGTGTGTGTGCGTGCCACAAAGTTGAGAACTTTGTTGAGGGACGCAAAAGAGTGGATGGGTAGACCAAGAAGTAGGCTCATTCAGTACTCCAGTTTGCTGACCACATAAGTAGATGTAGCTTCTGATTTCCAGTCCCGGTCTGTGGCAAGGGCGTGCACCTCCGTTACCTCCGATCGGGGACATCTGAATCAACACCCCAACCCACCAGCCAGTCAGTTAGGGAGGGGTACTGCAATTGTGACAAAAACAATGCTGATAACAGGAGATATTCTACAACCTGTTTTCTTACCTTACTAAACGGGACATAGGCACCAAGGTGAATTTTATCGAGGTTGCAAGGGGGACCCCTCTTGATTTCATTTTCCTTGCATCACTTTAATTCAGGAAACATGTCCCTTGACAATGCATTCAAAACACATAAATCATCAACATAAATAATACATTAAAAACATCAAGCAATTTTTTCTCAATTTCACATAATTCATCATTAATTGATTTTTGCATACACCTGCATTTTGTTTACAATTTACCAATATGAAGTTAGTACTTCAATGTTAGGAATTTACTCTAATAATGTCCCCTCTGATTTTAAGAAACATTTTAACAAAGAATGTCTTTAGCACCCATGCAATTTCTTCAATATTGCTGCGCAAAAAAAAAATGAGAGCTGGTTGACAATGGAGAAAACTTTATCTTAACAAAAGAGGGCTCATATAATGTTTCCTTGAAATTGAATATGTGGGACATAGCAACATAAAAATGGCAAACCGTTTCCTTAAAAGTAGGACAAAAAGGGCATAGTCTATGTTCACACATTTTATTTGCCACACCTCTATATTTATATCCTGGTTTCAATTAAAACAGGCTCTGGTTATACAAATAAAAATGTTGTTTTACATAGGGGGAAAACGTTAAGTAAGGCGCTGTGCCCACTTTCCCAGTAGGATTTCAATGTGGAGATTAGTAGATTTTATAATTTCTTTAGAAATCCGTCAGTGACTATTTATATATATTACTCCCATGAGGAACAACCAGGTTTCCAGCAACACTGCTTGAAACTTGCTAATGTCTTTTTTCCACCTCTCTGAGACACGAAATTTTAAAACCTCTGTCACTTCTACAAACATTCAACAACATGTGTTGGTAGAGGAGAGCATTAGCATTGTTACTGGCTAATAAGCATAAAAAGGTGGGTACTGATGCCAAGGTTTCTTCGATAAACGGCAAAGTGTGTTCTGTGTGAGCTGCAAAGTTAGGAGCCAACTGTGGGAGAGCTAAAAGTCCTTTAGTAAAAGCATTTTCCATAACCTGGCATTCCTTGCACCGCCCAAACCCAAACATGCCTCTACCATACATAACAACTGTATAAGCCTTCGTTGGTACATTTTTTAAATTAAATCAATTGGTTGTGCATTGTAATTATGGGCACATTTTGTGGCTTGCTTTAGCTTTGTGGCCTGTTTAAGAAAATGGGAGGTCAGGGTCAGGTTAGCAGAAAACTGACTACCTACATAATCATAATACGAAATCCTAGGAATTGGGGTATTACTTGAGTAGAAGGGTTCCCCTTTTCTCCTTCCACTACTAGAAAAAACATAATGTAACTCATTTGGCCACGGTAACCATTTGATCGAGAGGCTTCATGAATTCAGTGTATGTGTCAATTAGGCACTGCAGGATCTTGAAGTTCTTGACAACAATACACAGTCACCTGAAGACAAGAGCACAGGAACTCTCGATTCCATAACTCATGGGACATCCATCTCCAGGCTTTTGAGTTTTGCTGCCAGCCCATTAATGTAAAGGTCGAACAGAACCAGCGCTAATATGCAGCCCTGTCTTACACCATATTTAACAGGGAAAGGGGGAGTGATATTACCGGTGTCACTTAGGGTCTGATTCTCAGAACGTTTTCCTATGGCATTGCAGCATTATAAAATACTTCCATGAATCAGGCCCTTAGTCACACAACATCAGTATTTATTTCATTGATATAGGTTAACACCAACAAAAGATCCAACAAAAGAGCCAAGGGGATACCCACTTGTTTTAAGATAGGCAATAATGTTTAAGGCTTGACAGATTCAAAGGCCATTCTTAAATCCATAAAGGCTGCATAAAATGTTTTCCCCTTGATAAAAATTGATTTTGCTGTCAGCAAATACAGAGTCAGAGATTGTAATGATCTCTAGGCATGATTGTGCTTCTGATATGATACTAATTTCAAAACATCCAATCCAGTAGTCTTGTTAGGACCAATTTCCCAAATATTTTGAAAGATGCGTCTAGCAGGGAGATGGCTCTATAACATGCGGGGTCCCTCTTGTCTCGTTTCTAAAAAGTGATTACATTCTTGCATATTTCAATGTACTTGAACATGTGTTTGTTATTAATATTGCATTGAATGCATTGCTTAATAAAGGCCTCCATATATCAGGTTAATCTTTATATAGATCAGCAACTATATAGTCAGGCCCAGGTGCTTTATAAGATGTCATAGAAAGAATGCTTTTCTTTTCATCCAAAAGGTTGAATGAAACATCAATTACTGTGTTTGGGCCTCATTCTGAGTTGGGTGGTAAGTGTTAACGGTCACAGGTAAGGAACCCTGTGCCGGTAAACCCTTACTGCCCAATTTTGGGTACCCTTAGTGGGACGCCGCAAAGAGACCGGGGCGCTAATAACAGGCCCGTAATGTAGGGGCCCGTAATTAGCGCCTTCCCCATTCCCATTGAGCCCTATTGGGGCTCAAATGGGAATGGGGAATGGTTGGTTGAATGGGGATTTACCGCACAGGTCGGAATGTCCCAGTAAGTCCCCATTCTCCCAGACCAGACACAGACCCGGATTTGGAGGCAGCCATGGCGCTAATAGCGCCATGGCTACCTCCAAACTCGGAATGAGGCCCTTTGACTTTAGTGAACATAATAGGTTAACCTCGTTAATAATTTATTTGTAAAAACAATATACTAAACCTTTTGTTAACACTGCATCTTCTCTGATAGCTAATTCCCTTTCTAAAAGTCCCCTGGTGTAAGTTCCCTGTAAATGGGGATCTGCTCCATCAGCCAACCCTTCTTGGTGAGGTCAAAGGGAGATTCATAGGGAAGGGCTGATTCACCAGACCCCCTACCTAATCCCTGATGCTACTCCCTGATGCCTGAGGCCAGAAGATAGCCTTGTGGGTGATTCAACCCCCAAGGCAGCCCAGGCACGCCACCACTTCCATCTACTACCTCACACCAGGGTCCTTAACCCCTGCAAAATCTTTCTCCATACTCCCTTATATATTCCCTATCTATACAATCTACTAACTATTCCCATAAAAGCCCCTAATCCATACATAACATTCACGCTACTTTAAATTTATTGTGCACTTAAATATACACACAAATATACAACAGACACACACTGATGTAAAATATGTAATACCTTAAGTCACAATAGGGGTGATGTGATGGCTTTAAGACTGAAGTCCCTGATGGCTTTTAGACTGAAGGCTGGTAGAAAAATGTGTCCCTTCTGGAATTTGGCACCTGACCCCCACCGCTTCTTTCTTCTGTGTGACCCTGTCCACCACATGGGGCCACAGGAACTCGCTGCGCAACCCATGCTTAAAATTGTCACTGGGCAGCCTCCAGCCAAGTTTGGGGTTCACATACACGTGACCTGCAGCCATTCATGTCTTCAGAGGGCCCCCATAGCCTGGGGGCCACCCACACTCACTGCTGCACTTGTGGCCATTTTACAATCGACTGGGTGCCCATTGCTGTGAGTATGCCACTGTTCTTACCACGGCACCAATGATGCCAAGTTAATTCCAAGAAGCAGTAGTCTTCACCAGTCTGTGGTGAATCAAGGGAATTTGTTCATTCTCCCCAGGGGAAGCATCCCACTTTGAGGGTAGGGAGGTGAGCCCGCTCCACAAGACCATGCCTAGGGGTCAGGGCAAAGGGGACCTTACTGGGAGAAACTCTCCCTTATGGGACAAGGACACCCATTCCTCGAGGAACTCCATAGGCCGTTCCCCATAATGACATATGTAGGATCATTTGAGATAGATAACAGCAACAAATCTAGAGACTGCACTGAAGAGTAAGTAAACACATACCATGAGTATCAGAGAAAATAGACTGCCTCTTTAAGACAAACCTCCAATTCACTGAGAGGAGTAGGTTTAAAGAAAAGGACACACCAAGAAAGAGAGAGAGAGAGAGAGAGAGAGAGATAGAGAGAGAGAGAGAGAGAGAGAGAGAGAGAGAGAGAAAGAGAGAGAGAGAGAGAGAGTGAGAGAGAGAGAGAGAGGGAGAGAGAGACAGAGAGAGAGACACAGAGAGAGAGACAGAGAGCGAGAGAGACATACACAGTAGCAGGCGAGATCCCCTGGGAGAGTAACACAGGCTGGAGGTGGAGCCAACACAAGCTGCGGACCCAGCAAAGTTTGGAATAGTTTTGAACTTCAGCATCAGATGCTGGGGAGACAGCACACTGAAGCAAGAAGGAACTGAGGGTCTGACAGCCCGACATCTGTTGGTGGTGTGACCATGAAGAAGTCGTGGTGGACAGGAAGCCCAACCAACTACGTTGATACCAATCAGTGGAATAAGCAGTCATGGCATTAGTTGCCAGGAGTAATGCCAAAATGGGTGCACAACCAAAGATCAAATCAAGTTCCCAAGGGAGCCCCTGGAAAGCAATCCCCTCAGACAAGGGAAGACCCCAGTACACTATAAAGGCACTACAAGTCTAAGTACAGAAGGTGACCAGAGACTATCTGCAAAGAGGATACTAAGAAACTCTAAAGCAAAGCATAAGCCTGCTGCACGAGGAGAAGGGAGTCATTATCCTGCCATAGTTTGTTTGAATAGTGGTAGGGTCAGTTAGGATTAGTTTTGCACAGTGGACTCACTCTTTTGGACATTTGTTGACGACTTACGAGCATCTTACTTATTTATATAGGCAGGGAATACCCCATAGCACTAGGGAGAGATATGCATTAGATTTATCATGTAATACATCTTTCTGTAAGTGTCTTCACAGAGTCCAAGTCCTTCTTCTGACTCACCACAATAGTCGACTAAAACTAATGGCACCCGTCAAAATGTCCTAAAAGAAAAAGTTGTTAGCCCAAACCCTATTCAGCTAACTGGCCCTACCACTTATGAAAACTTAACAAAAGACGGAGGCCAGAGCAATCAAAAGAAGGAGGCCAGAGCAATGGTTTCTGTGTTTGGATCTCCCTGGCCCCACATTCATATCTCTTCTCCAAGAATCAGGTTTTAATAGTTTGTCAACGTTCATCATTTCCTTGCAGTACAGTCCCCAGCCTCTGTAGGGTCTATATGGCCCTGTTCTGAATCTTTATACAAACTTTAGATATTTTTCTATTTCTCATAAAAGACAAGAGGCCTCATTCTGAGGTGGGTGGTAAGGGATACCAGGCACCGGTAAGTAGACTGGTGGCGGTAATCCCTTACCGCCCAATTCCGAGGTCCCTTAGCGGGACCCGTAAAGGACGTGTGCTCTGACCACACGTCCTTTACGGGTCCCGCTAAGGGATCAAGGTGCTAATAACGGGCCTGCTATTCGCGGGTCCATTATTAGCGCCTTCCCCATTCCCATTGAGCCCAATGGGGGCTCAAATGGGAATGGGGAATGGTTTGGTGAATGGGAACTTACCGGGACCTCCAGGGTTGGACTGACCCGGTAAGTCCCCATTCAACCTGACCGGTGCCGGACCCAGAATTGGAGGCAGCCATCTCGCAAATAGCGTCATGGCTACCTCCAATCTCGGAATGACCCCCAAGGTTTTCTTTCCAAAACTCCACCGTTTCACACTTGGTGCTTGAACATGTCCTTCCAGGTTCTCTCAATTCCCAGTTCTGTTCACCAGGTGTTTTCTTTCCAAGACTCCCCAAAGTCCTCAGGCCCTCTATCAGGCTTGTTATAGCAGGCTCTCTCTCTGTATGGCATCTCTCAGTTGAGGTTGTCTGGGCTCTCGTACTCTCGTAACCCTTGTGGATTCTCCAGCCTTGAATGTCAATGTCTTTTGGTTTGCCAGGTCCCCCCAAAGGCCATTGGCCCTCTGACAGGTTTCAGTTGTCTCTATTCGGGTTTATCTGGTCACCGTAATTCTTGTGGACTTCCCAGCCTCGATTTACACAGTTTGCCCTTCTCAACGGCGTTACCTTTTCAGGAGCATTTGCTTCCCTTACGTTGCTTGACAGCAAGTGCACCTCTCTCCTGCAGAGCTCATGGATTTGTTTTCTCTGCTGCACTTTCGTTACAGCGACCCAGGCCTACCACTCCTTTGTATGATCATGCCACCAGACAAGACGTTTGCTTTACCATCCCCAACTACTTCTATGCTCAATCATTTTTGCTGGTCAGGATGCCAGCCCTCTAGCTTCTTGTGAGCCTTTTGTTCACTCTCCACGCTACTGCTGGCTCCATGGTATAGCATGGCTCTGCCTCTCTAGGACGTCTTGCCGTCAAAGGTTCGCCTCTGCGTAGGATTCTCTCCTCCTCATTCAAAGTTTCTTGTGGTTTTATGTATGTCATGGCAAACAAAAGGGTGTATTTTTCTTTTTTGACTGTAGCGTTCAGGCGAGATCAATTATTAAAAGAAGCAAACTATATTGAAGAAATGTCAGTATTCAGTGAATCCAAATCATGCTTAACAGTCTTTCCAATTCCCATGAAGGCAGATAATGTTCTCTGATCGGAATGGGTGTCCTTGTCCCGAGTGGGGAGTCACTCCCAGTGAGGTCCCACTTGTTCAGACCCCTAGGGAATGCCTTCCTGAGTGGGCTCACCTCCCTAGCCTCAAAGGGGGTGGATACCTTCTGGAGAGGAGGGACAAATTGTCCAGATTCATAACACAGCCCAAAGCCTTTCTTTACATGGTTGGCCCAAGGTGTTCTTCACCAAAGTCCCTACCAAAAGCAGGGCACACTCCTCCTCTGTTCTTCACCTCCTGGGAGGCCTGGCAGATGCAACCCAATAGGAGTTCTGACCAGAGTCCGCCTTGCTGGCCACAAGGTGGGGAGACAAAGATGCACATGTGGGGTGCCTGGTTCAGGTCACTCCCCACATGCAGCTCGTACTGGGCAGCTCTTCACTCTTCAGCCCAGGCAACCCCACACACACAGCCTGGGCACATTGATGGCACTGCTTCTGTCCTGCCTAGCCTCTGGGTGGGTCGTTACTCACCATGGCTCTGTGAGTGCCTGAGCTGCTCCAGGGACCCAGCCCAGCTCCACAGTTCACCTGCCGGCTCACCTCCACACGCAGCCTAGCTACACAATTGTCTGTGGGCCCTGAGGGGTACTTCAGGCCATAATCACCTCGGGAGTTGTTTTTTCTCTCTCCCACTTCTCCTCCCTTTTCTTCCCTTGCTTCCTTTATTTCTTCTTCTATTCTCCCTCAACAATTTTCCTAACTGTCTTTTACTTTTTTAAATCTTCTAGAACCTTTACTCCCCTGCCCATTTCATTTCTGGCGAAGGGGAGTTCTGTCGCTTTATTGCTTTTCTTCCCAAAATTCCATCCAGTCCTATGGTGGGCTGTATGGATTAGTCCACTACACCTGAAACACATACACGTAAAGAAAACACAAAAAGTATTTGGTTAAACTCTGGTTTGGGTGTCTTTTTTTCTGGGTTTTCCCTTAGGGAAAAAGCATTTGGGCCATGGTCTACATAGTGATACGTGTTTTGGTTGTGTGGTGCATGAGACGTGGGAAGAATGTTCTAATGTTTGGAAGGTTGAGTCTCACTGTGGTGGCATTGGCCATGTTGAAGAGTTTGAGGTCACTGTCAAAGCGAACCCCAGGCTTGAGAGCCGTGGGCGAGGGAGTCAGGCGTGAAAGAGATGGGAGAGGGGATAGTGGAGGTTGACATTGGAGAAAGTTGACTTCTGTCTTTATTGCATGAGGCAGCATACAACCATCAAGTGGCAGATGGCAGTTAGAAGATAGTTATGCATTGAGCGATTTCAGCAATAAAGAACCGGAAGGAGAATAGTATCTGCCTATTGTCATTGGAGAGGTGATATTTAAAGCCAAAGGAGGAGTGGGTTTGCTGAGAGAGGAGGTGTATAGAGTGAAGAGGATCGACCTAGGAATGATTCTTGAGGAACACCCGTGGGAAGCGATATCAGAAGTAGATACTGGGCTCGCGTGACCTAGAGAAAACATGTTAAGACAGGAGGACACCAAGCCAGATATGGCGTTCTTGAAGAATGGTGTGCGTTGCAGTAGATTTCTCTGTCGAAAAGATATACTAGTGTGCATCATACAACAAATATTTTCCCTAAAAATTAAGTTCATTTCAGCACCCTTTCAGACTAAAGGCTGTGGCACAATTACGAGACGTTTTACTCATTTTCAAAGATAGCCACACTGCGATCATGCCTGTGGGAATGCAGTAAATAAGGATGCACAAGGTTTGGGCGTGCACAATTGTTTGTCGCCGAATTGACTTATTGACCTAGCTAATTTTGACATGGCCAAATCCGCCGAAAATGAATAAAACACCCATCCCCATAGACTCACCCACCCACCGCCTACTTACCTTTTTGCCGTCCGTTCATCTTCTGACCTTGCGGCTTCGGATCTGTCTCTCCTACGCTGATCGGATCCGACGCAGCAGAGCTCGCTTGTCTTATTTATTTATTTTTTCTTCCCATCCCCCGCCTCCCAACCTCCAGAAGCGGGGACACCCCGGCTACACCCAAAATCTATCACTACACATGTTTGGTAGCGATTACCCAAACTGATAGTTTACTAACAATTGAATGGAACATCCCTAATTCAGTCAGATTCACCATACGACCATTTGTAAATGATCAATATATATATTGGCCACCCTTTATTGCTTGACCATTAACACCTGTATTTTTCACGTCTACATCATATTATATATTTGGATGGTAAAGTGTTATGCTTCTTCATCAGTCACCAATAGAATGGTCTACTATCCTTACAGCTGTGGGGAGAGTGGCGCAATGTGCCCCCTCCAGGAGTATAGACACACTTCAAATCATGTACCATATTTGCATGTTGCAAGGGACGAGGACAGTTCATAATGGGCAACCACAAAACAGCTGTAGCAATCACACAAATTGATTTGCTATTTGCACAAAGTTACATTCTTTGAAGAGTATGGCCTTCTATGGAGTTATATATTGACAAAGCATTAATAACTTGCTAGTGCAGCATCAGGCACAGCCAAACTTTCAACTACTGTTGTTGTGCTCTACGGCAAGCAGACACATGGAAATAGAAACAAAGAAACAAAGGCCTCAGGACAGAGGGTCGGAACATCCACTTGTATCTTGAAGGGGTCATTTTATATGGAGGAGATTGGGAGATAAAGTCGTAAAATCAAGACGTAATGCTTTAACGTCTTCATTTCCCTCATTACCTAATTTTTGATTGCTTAAAAGGCAGAGTAGGGGCACGGAGCAGACTATAGATGTATAGCATACTCTTCTCCTTTGTCTTGTACGTGTATTTCATTTTACGCCTACATGAGCTATATTGGATTCCTGTGCATTTCTTCCCCATCTATGCAGAGATGAAGCATGAGAGTCTTTGGGTCTCGAGTCCAGATACACGTTTACCTCTCAAAGTAATAATAAAACAGACTTTTCATAGAGCGCTTCATGTCAGGTGCCTCCCGTTTCAAAGACGTGTAATAATGCAGGTGTAGTAGGTGTCTTTCCTTGCTGGATCTAAATACTAATGTTGTTATGACAGGCATCTGTTTGGTCATCTGGTGCCCAGCAGGAGCTCCTAGAAGCATGACGGGGTCTACTTTTGTCAATGTACCTTTCAGGACTTGAAATGTAATGGGCAACACAGATCTTGTTATGTTGGCACTGGGTTCCCTTTAGTAATATGATTAATGGCAACACATATGCAAGCAGGCAGAGGCTTGCACCTAAGAGGGCATGTGCCAAGGAGTAGATACATGGTTATAAGACGGACACCTGCCTCATACGTGCAAGTTTATTGTGCATGAGTGTGAGCAGCTTGCAAACGGCCCCATTCATCCATGGCTGCCCTTGCATCTACTGCTGGCCCCAGCAGAGAACAGAACAGATTTCTGGGTCTTTTAGAAAATGGCCAGACAGAAGTTAGCACTGCTCTGCAGAGCCTGACTACCCTCTGAATCCAAATCCATCCATGTGTTTATTGTGCATGGGCTGGGATCCAGGGGACTTGAAACCTAAATATAAAAACCTTGCGTAGGCTTACATGTTTACTTGATATTTTAATCCTGGCCTAGAACACAATAACCTGACAAGCATATCATTAACAAAAAACTGCAACCGAAAATAAAATGGTAGAGTACTTATGGTAAAGCCGTAGTCCTGTCAGCTTGAGTATTGCTTTCCTTGCTATATTTACAGAGCTGACAGGTCAGTAGTATTTCCGCATAGCTTTGCACTTTATTGCAATGAATGATTTATGCCTTTGGTACATTGTTAAACTTGGGGCTTCTCAGGTTCACCTCAATGGGGACTGCATTCTGTGAGGAGCATGTGTGCTCTATTAAGTCACATATTCTCTGCTTTTTAACTGTATGAAATATGTACATTTTATGTTAGAGTAAATACATCTAGATTTCTCTCAGCTTTGCAGGCAGACCAATTATAGTTAACATATTCTGGGTCACGAATAATGGCGAGGTGCTCCTGTAAAAACGATGCTTGAGTTGCCAAAAGTAGTTCCTTAAAGTCCACTTTGCAGAGTCCACTTTGCAGACTATAAAGTAGTAACCCACATTTCCTAAAATGAAACTTTGATTTCAATGAATAACATTATAATTATGTTATTTTACAAGAAACACGTCTTTAAAAGGATGTCCGTTTTCCTTTTTGTTGACATGTAAAGCTTATACATCTTCTAATTGTGTGGCATGTCAAACGTCTCCAACATTAAACCGTGGCATAAGGAATGATTTAAGATATTGCCATAATCATGGCGTAAGCAGCGCAGCACTAATACTTCCTAGATGCCGGAAGCAGCTGTTTAGTCATAGAGTGTACATACAATTGAGCCTACATCAGCTCAGAGCCCTCCTGGTGGATAAGTGATTTGATCGATTTGATTTATTAAATGTTTATGCTTAAGTGCACAGTTTTCAGGGAGGAAAATGCAATGTTTATGTGTATTGTGTACTTTCCTAAAGGTGGAGAGATTAGGCTGTAAATGAAGGAGAACAGGAAGGGTATTCCGCAACCCGGACCGTGCCCCGAAAAGCCCTTGACTCTCCGGGTTTTACATTTACACCATGGCATGCCCAGGAGGTCAGTCTGACCTAGTATAAAATGCGATCCGACACATAAGGGCACTTTTCATAGGCTATGGTGTTAGGGAGAATTCTCATTTCATGACTAATTTCCCTTAACTAGTGAGTCCCCCTGCAGCTTTGCTGGATTTCTGGAGTTAGTTCTTTCACTTGGTAAGAGTGTGCCTCTTTTTTCCACTCTTACCTGTGTTTTTGCCATGTGTATTTCATCTGCTTTTATGATTGTGGGCTCTGGAGTACACCACTTCAGTAGCCCCTTTTTTTGTGTGTTACACAGCCCCTTCAGTGCAGTGACACAGGGTTGTCTTTTAGACTTCCCACCGACTCCATTTCTGAGGCTGACTACTGTCCCCCAGAAGAAGGTAAAGTTGCCAATAACTTTACCTAGTCATTTAACCACAGATCCAGTAACCCCATCTTACATTGAGCACTGGAAAGGATTAATCCTTAGCCCTTTTTATCTGTACCTCCTAGAGCATTGTTTCGCTCTTTTAACATTTAGACTCGGCTGGTGGCAGTGGTATCTACCCTAACTTTTCTACCGCAATTATATTATATAAATGTGGTATTGTTTTAGGCTATTATATTAGCCTCGACATAAACCTGCTTGACCAAATACTCTTTCTTTTGGATCCGGTCGGGTTTATTCACCATTTCTTTTTGGTGAAGTAATTATTGTGTTTTACTTTGCGTGGCAAACCAGTTTGCCTTCTTTGTTCACTGTCTTTTGGTGGGCTTCTGCCAAGAAGCTTTCCTCCAGGTGCCTGGGTGTCTAGGTGGGCTGAATGTGAGGGAGGGGTGTAGTCACCCCCTGCACAGGGTATACTAGGAAACCCAAGTCGCACTTTGCAATGATTGGCTGAGGTGGTTGTCCGGGCTGGACAACCCCCCTGCTGCGCGATTGACAACCAGGCTGTGTGAATGGGGGATTTTCGCATAAAAGACAGGTCTCTTGGGCTAGAAGTCAGAGTCGCCACTGGAACTACAAGGAACCGAAGAGAAGTGGAGAAGAAGACGGCTGCTGCAACTACCCCGTCATGGTGAAGCCCTGCTGCAGTCCTGAGCTATCTACCCTTCGATGACCAGAGAAGATCCAGTCCGGAGTCTTCTTCCCTTGAGCCTGGTGGGGATAACCAGCTCATCTTCCACAGTCAGAGGATCCTCTTCTTGTTCGAAATCGCTGCACACTGCTGCAGTGGTCTGGATAGCCATCTGAAGAGCCTCTCCTGTTTTTAAGGAGTGCACCTTTCATTCACTGTTGCTGCTGCCGGCCTCATCCCTGTGTGGTGCAGACCCCTCCAGATGTCCTCCTTCGTACTGAAGCTCCAGGAACCGTGGGTCTGCAGGAAACTACCAGGAACAACTGCCGTGGCAGCAGCTTCTTCATTGAATAAGGTACTGTGTTCTGCTTGAGGAATTAGGGTGAATCCCTTTTATTCGCCTCCAAGGCTTGTCCTTGTCTTCCCTCCTTCTTATAACTTTTGCTTCCTCTGTTGACAATATCTAAGTACTCTTGGCAACGTTGAATCTTCAACTCTCCGACTGTGTGATCCTCGACAACAGGAACCTGGTTCCACTTGACACTGGCTCCGGCCTATTGACTATTCAATTTCTGTCAACGAGTGTTCTCTGATTCTGTCTCCCTTGACAAAAGTATTGCCTATGATTTTTGCCCCCAACTCTCTCTGGTTAACTCAGGTGCTAAGTGTTTTTTTGCCCCAGTAACATTTCTTGTTGCGGATACAAGTATCTTTAGTAAGACCGAACTGTCATTACTGTCAAAAAGTGATCGCATACGTATTCCCAGTAACGTCTTTTGTTTCACAACACCGGTCCGTTAAAACATAGGGTACTTACCTTGAGTTAGAGTGTACCAAAGTGAATTGGTTGGTTGTAGTATATTTTACATGTGATTTTGAATTAATAGAAGTGTTGTGTTTATAACAAATGGTTTAAAAATAAATGTACTTATATTTTTTACCTGAAACCTTGAGTCAGTGTTTGCTTGAGTCACAGTAATTGTGGTCCCTTTGTGTAATCTTTGCTACTGCTCATATACTCTTGAGATAGGCCTGGCTGCTCTGCTACTTCTACCACTTTAACATAGCAGTACAGGCTTGTACCAAAGGTGAACTTGAATTACCACTTGTAGTCTTAATTGTGTGTAGTGGTCCCTAAGTGCACTGCACAGCATTCTTCCTAACACATGTACACCAGGCCTTGCCCAAGAAAGCATGTGAACACCAGACAATATATCTTGAACACATTGTGCCTGTCAACAGGGAGCCAATGAATATCCTAATGCAGGCAGCATAGTCACATTTGCCAAGGGCTTAATGGAGGCGGACTGCTGTACTTTCAACAGACTAAAGCAGAGAGACATAAACCACCGGCAGACTTTTACATATGATGTTGTTATAATGTAAACTGAAATTGCCCAGAGCCACCTCCAAGATATGATGCATCTCCTTCTGGATGATAGGAAGAGTCAATTACAGTTGAAAATGGGTAAAAATAAAAATCTGACCATCACGCTACCTAAGAGAGTGGAAGGAGACAGTCAAGGGGCTTGAATATTCAAAATATGGTGGGGGCCAAGCAAAATGACCTCAGCATTAGAGGAGTTCAGTTCCATGATATTGTTTGTTTGTTGTGTTTATAAACAAACAAACTGTACTGTATCAAACAATTCACTATATCTAATCCGGCCCATAACATGGCAAAGTCTTCAGCAGGACTAAACTGGGAGGAGGCTTGCAAAACCGATTACGCCAAATTATATCCAGTCAGGTATGTTCACATATTCATTCAATTGCTATTAGGATGAAAGTGGCATAATCCACCATCGCAAATGGGTGGCTGTGGACACATCAAACAGAGAAAAGGGATATACCCCTTGGTGCCACTTGATCCCTTGCAGATAAAACTGTATTAATTGCTTGTGTATTCAACAAATGTAATCAAATGGATATACTCAAATGCAACATATTACAAATCAA
This sequence comes from Ambystoma mexicanum, assembly GCF_040938575.1. NCBI lineage: Eukaryota > Metazoa > Chordata > Amphibia > Caudata > Ambystomatidae > Ambystoma > Ambystoma mexicanum. The sequence goes on from NC_090937.1 coordinate 622,364,458, forward strand.
CACATTATTACCCTATAATTTTAGTAAACATATTAACATTTTCAAATATCAATCAATCAATCAAATGGAAATCAAAACCGGAAAAAGGATGAATAAACCGGAAAAGGCACGGACATACCCGACCCGAGAGGGTAACTCCCATGGCACCTGGACGGGTGACACTGGATAGACTGGAACACAGGCGGCACGCACGGAAACTGAGTCAACTAACCCAGTCAATCCCACCAACACTTTCGCTCGCCCCTTAGTTACTGCCAGGCACCACAGTGATGTGGAAGTGTCGAGATATTGGCAATCACCACATCACCTGAGAGGTTGACATTGGCAGGTGCACTGGCCACAGGAGTACGAAGGGAGGATAAGGTAGCAATGAGAGAGCATGTTAGAGGTGGGGGCCAGAGGAGTAAGGAACCTTATATGTCAGTCGGACACAGATCAGGACAGAGCCACATCAGGGGAGGCTAAGCAAGCCGAGAGCCTCAATTCAGGATAGAGACGCAAACTAACCAACCCTACTAACAATTTCCCTTTCTGCATACACCTCTCAAACTCCAAACCAAACACAACCAAAACCTACAGCACAACAAACCGCACAAACTTCACTACATCGCAACAACAAAACAAAAACACACATAGTTTTGAACAACAGTACACGACGACTAACGGACGCAAACACCCGAGGCCCAGCCAACAGACCAACCGGGCTGAGGCCGCCAACAGCACATCACTGCTCTCTTGCACTTTTCCTGCTTCCTCCCACTAACTCAACCTCCCCTCCTTTTCAGAGCCGCCAGAGCACCAGGGGACCACTCCGGTGGTGATAGTGCGCGGTTCAAATGTCCTTTAACATTAACATTAACAAATAAAACACAGGCAGTGGTCCAATCTTAATCAATCCAGTCTCAAGTGCATTTTGTTAATAATACAAAATGAGCAAGGTTATGGAACCCAATGAACATTTACTCCTTCTGTCAATTAACAAATGGTGACAATGACTGCTGTTTTAATACATAAAAAGCATTTAATATTTAGTCGATAAACACAGGACACTAAACAAATTATATACACCATCTAAAACATGGTACAATTGGTTTTTGCCCAAAGGTTATTATTTGGATAATGATTCATAACAACTACATTCTCTATGATCCTATCAGGATTAGCATGAGAACCAAATGTGCATTCATACTATAAAGTGCTATTGGCACTGATCTGGACAGTCTGGATCCCTGCAAGGCATGGGGTAGCCTCTCACCGTCTGCTGCAGAGGCTGCCCCACGCCTTGCAGGGATCCGGACTCGCCTTTTGCGAGCCAATCGTGCAACGATCTCCATGCAAAGTTGCCCCTATCCATTCAGGTAATAATCCTTATGCTGATGCTCACCATGTAAAGTTACCCTGTCTGCTGCTGATGGCGAGAGGCTACCCCACGCCAGCAGTGATCCAGACTCACCTTTTGTGAGCCGCTCGCGCAACGATCTCCATGCAACGTTGCCCCTATACATTCAGGCAATCATCCTTATGCTGATACTATCACAACCTGACTTATCCAGTCATCTGACTAATTGCGGATTTGACCCACTCTGGATTATTGAATCCCTTGTCTGGCCACCTGGACGTCTAGATCATTGCACCCATGCAACCCAATTCGAGTTCACAGGATACTCCCCATGTAAAGTTACCCCATCTGCTGCAGACAGCAAGAGGCTGCCCACGCCTTGCAGGGATATGGACTTACCTTTTGCGAGCTGCTCGCACAACGATCTCCATGCAACTTTGCCTCTATCCACTCAAGTAATCATCATTACGCTGATACTATCACAACCTGACTTATCCAGTCATCTGACTTATAGCGGATCTGATCCGCACTGGATTATTGAATCCCTTGTCTGGCTACCTGGACGTCTAGACCGTTGCACCCATGCAACCCAATACGAGTCCACAGGATACTCCCCATGTAAAGTTACCCGTCCTGATGAAGGCCCACCGAATAGCAGCTACACCATTTGAGCTCTATTACGCCGAAACACAGTTGTGTTGACGATATGAATTTCTGTCCCAGTGTTCAACGTTTGCACTGTCCAGATCAGTGCCAATAGCACTTTATAGTACGCATGCACATTTGGTTCTCAAGCTAATCCTGATAGGATCATAGGGAATGTATTTGTTGTGAATCATTATCCAAAATTATAACCTTTGGGCAAACACCAATTGTACCATGTTTTAGATGTTGTATGTAATTTGTTGAGTGTCCTGTGTTTATCAACTAATTGAAGTTAACATGCTCTTTATTTTATGTATTATAAATTGCAAAACAGCAGTCATTGTCACCATTTGGTAATTGACAGTAGGAGTAAGTGTTCACCTACCTGGGTAGAGCAGGGCCTTAACCAGGTGCCCCATTTACCAAAATAGTTCTAATGCATTTTGGACATTTATTAGTCCTTCATCAGGTGCATAAACAGAATGATAGATCTCTTTTGTATGGTACTTCAATCATGAGGCTAGACTGGTGATGATGAATCTGCGACACAGTCTTCAGTATGCACTAGCAACAAACTTTCCAATCTGAATCGTAGGACCTGTGGCAAAAGCCAACAATCCACGTGTCAATCACCTTGCCTTATACATACTAAGTGACACCAAGGGCTGTTCCCCTGGTCACTGTTGGAAAGTCTTCAGCTGGGTCATCAGCTCGCAACTTAATCTGGGTGTCATCAACGTATGAAAAATAAACCAAGCCCACCAATTCTAGCAATTTGAAAAGTTGGAGCAAATTTATATTAAACAGAAGTTGAGATAATTAAGAACTTTGTGGCACTGCACAAGATACTGACAAGTCTGAGGATTGTAATTGAGCTGATTGGATTCCCTGAACCTGGACAGCTATGAATGACAATACACAATCCAATGCTGCACCGTGAACTCTGGCCACCTAGATGAAACACATAGGTCTTGGTTTGTAGAATCAAAGGCCATAGATAAATATAAAAGCAACCCCTGTATCTTCATGTAGTAGAATAACAACCCAAGCATGCAGGAGAACAGTTTCCATCCCATGACTGGAAAGATGCCATACTGAAAAGGGTCTAAAAGTTATATCTAGTCCAAATGTATCTCGAGTAGGCTGACAACTGCGTTTTGAAGTGCTTTAGACATCTAGGGAAGCCCTGCAATTTGGCAAAAGGTATTACAACAGTAGGATCCAGGCCATTTTATTTTTTAAAAGAGGAGTGATAATTGATCTATTTAGAGCCTTTGGTACACAAAATCTATAAAACCATATGCTGACACATTTGAACAACCAACACGCTAAACCATCAGCATGTGCTTTGGCCTCCAATGCTTTGATGTGTTGAGGAGGCTGATATCCTTCTTTTTTAGCTCAATCTGTCGTGACTTAGACTGGCTGACACATGGGGTTGAGTCACCCTAAATAGGCACCAACCATCCAAAGAGTTCCTGGGCTTAATATTTTCTGAGCACATTTTTGGTGGTTGGGCATATCAGTATAACAGCAGATCTAACAGTTGTCTGTCCTGTGCCCCCTGATTCATTTCTCTTCCCACAGAAGCAATGGCACATGGACATGGTATCCTAGTCAGTCCTCTGGGGGAATGGAGGGAGGTGAAGGTGACCTGTATGTGTGACATATAATTGTCCTGAGATATCTCTCCACTTTTTAGGGCACAAATATATTTCTCAAGATTGGTAACTGTTCAGAGCAGAACATCGCTATTCTGCTAATCTGCTAATCTGCCCTGTTGTGCTTTACCCATGCTAATTGGGAATGCACCTAGAAAGACTGCCTTGCTTAGATTCTGTAGAGGTAAATTGTCCTGAGTGTCTCAGGGCTCCATGGATGTAATTACAGGTAGACCATCCCCACTACTCCTCTTTGCTGGGGACGCTTTATTGTTGGCCAAAACAGCAAATACAGCCAATGCGGTGATGATTGTGGGAGCATGAAAACACCTGATGCTAAAATACCTGATACATCATAGGAAACTGGTGATAGTAACAACATTTTATTATCTTGGGATCTGCTTTTCCTCCAGCTTTTTGAGATCTTCACATTGGAAGGAACTATTTCAAGCAATCAATGACGGGGTCTGTTATATACATTTGAAAGGATGATTATATTATCCAACCAAATAAAACAAATGTAAACATTTTTAAATTACGGTGTCCTCTCCTTGCAGTGTGTGGTTCAAGAAGATTGGCCTTAGAAGCTCATAAATCAAAATCTGTGATACAGTTGGCACATGGAGATAGAGTTTGGGGTTTTAATGGGGGAAGAGTTTTGCAAGCATAGACATATGTTTTTTTTTTTTAAAAAAGCTTACTGGGAGCACCCAAGGCTTTGGCAAATACAATCCTGCATAGAGAGATGAACATGGGAGCTGGTGAGGAGACCCTCTTGCCTGAACCACTAAAGGTTTGAGAAACGTAGTGGAGTAAAACAAGACTGCTTGTTAGGTGGTGCATTAGGTAGAAAATTGCTTGTTTCATCAGTTGGATGTATAATTAGCTGGTTGGTGATCATGAGCAAAGCTTTGGCAAAGCTAAGGATGGGCAGTGGTTTGATGATCCAACTAAAAAAGCAAATGCCAATACAATAATACAATTCACAGTGAATGCCAGGGCCAATCAGCATTGGGCTAACTCACTTGATAGGTGTTCTGGGGAGTGTATTCTACATATACAGTCCCTCAGCTTATCTACACCTTATTATTGCTGAGTCCATCTCTATACAAGAGCAAGAATTAATGATATTTTGCCCATTACTTCGGAGGAAGTTGTTACTATAATAAGAGAACTGAAACAAAGAAATTCGAAATCAGCTCTTGCCCTGCTCATGTAGATCGACCAAAAGCAACCTTTACATAGGGCCTCATTACGAGGTTGGTGCTAGTCATGGCGCTATTAGCGCCATGACTAGCACCAATAACGGGACCCAGTCCGCCCTCGTTCAATGGGGACTTACCGGTCCAGTCCGACCTTGGCGGGACCGGTAAGTCCCCATTGTAAAAGCCATTCCCGATTCCCATCTGAGCTCCCATAGGGCTCAATGGGAAGGGGGAAGGCGTCAATAACGGTACTGCAAATTGCGGTACCGTTATTGACCCGGTATCCCTTAACGGGTCCCGTCCATAACGCCTGGTAAAACCAGGCGTTAACGGAGGGACCCGCTAAGGGACCTCGGAATAGGGCGCAAAGGGATTACCGCCACCAGTGTCATTACCGGTGCCCGGTACCCCTTTGCACCCACCTCAGAATGAGGCCCATAAAGTGGTAACTTTTATAGGGATAGTCGTGCATCATAGTAATTACTACTTTAGTTGACGATTGACACCGCCTTATTGTATGCATAGCATATAGGCTGTCTATGTATTGGATGCCTAAATCCGTTTAACAATAAAGCTTTCTAGCACTGCTGTTTTATAAAACACAGTATGTTTTTATATTGTATTTTATTACTGAAATTGTATTTCGCTTGTGATGTAAGATTCTACCCATTCATCTATTTGATTCATATGCAATGCATCATAAATGATTGTTACTGCACTTTTTAAAACTGTAGTGAATGAGCATTTGCTATTTAATATTCTTTTCATCTACATTCTTTCATGAGGTTATATCCTGAAATACAACATCCCTGATTATGATTATTATGATGTGACCTTTTTTTAATAGATATCCTGATAATCCATCTTTGTGTTGGATTAGATTTTGCAGGGTGTAGTAGGAAATCACGTGTCTTGAGGTTATAACGTAGTGAAGCCCATGTGTGCAGTATCATCTCTAATTTCATAATGTGCTTCATTAGTTTTGATATTTTTTTTTCCAAACCATTATTGAATATATATTAAATTGATTAACAATACAAATCATAAATGTACAGAAAACGAGCAAAACATCATAGCATTAAAAGAAAAAAAATGTAAATGTACAAAATTGTGCTTTATGAATAGGACATAAGAGGTCCACTTATTTCATAAACAAATCCAGTTTCCCCATTCTAGAATAATATGCCTGTTACACAGAGCCACAATGTATTTCCTTGAATTAAGTGATGGCGTTGCCACCGTTTACAAACGTTTTAGTAGTCAGAGTTTTAGCAACTAACCTCCCAAACTTAAAAATATGAAGGCTTTGCAGCCAAACTGAATTTTGTTACTCCCCCCATCATTCTTATGTAAGGATTTGTTACAATCTCCATTCCCTCTTCTTAGCTAAATACACCAAATGCTCCAATGCAATATTTTAGTAACCTTGGACAAGGCCAAACCATGTTTTGTGTTCTGCCAGATGCTATCCATGTAGAATGCACACGGAGAATTGTGTTAATATGATACAACTGTAAATACAGCATTTGCAAATTAAACACATGCATCTTAAGAATGTCGGTGCCTCGTGGAATCAAGTGAAACACATCATGTAGTTATTTATTTTCTTGATCATTATTGATTAAAGCAGATTAATCAACCCCTTTCTTACAAATCCCCTTAGCTCTAATAAGGTCTATAGCATGTAGCCAATTAACACTGGCCCTCATTAGGACCCTGGCGCTAAGTGTTTAACGGCGCCGTAAAAGGCTGCGGCGCCGTTGAACACTTAGCGCCTAATTACGAGGTCCCTTTGCGGGACCCGACCTTAACGGCTGGTCTACACCAGCCGTTAAAGTAGGGACCGGCAAAGGGACCTTGATGGCAAATACGGTACCGCAATTTGCAGTACCGTAATTGCTGCCTTCCCCATTCCCATTGAGCCCAAAGGGGGAAAAATTGGAAAGGGGAAGGGCCATGGCGACATGGGGAATTACCGCCCCGCCAACCTCGGAATGGGGTGGTAATTCCCCATTCCGCCATGGCGGACTCCGGCATCGACCATGGTGCTAATAGCACCATGGTTTAGCGCCGGAGTCCTAATGAGGGCCACTGTAAACATGAGTTAACATGTAAACATGAGTTACCATGGTTGAAGTTTATCGCACAATATTATGAAGAACTACAGCTTCTTACCCATTTTACCCTGACACTTCTCAAATACAAACTGTAACTGCATGTATTTTATGATTGACATTCGGATTCCATGGCACACTCTCAATGAAGGTATTTAAAAGACTTCATACTGGACCCTAAACTCCTGTTATAGCCAGACCCTACACAAAGGGCCTCATTACGACCCAGGCGGTAAATTACCGCCTGGGTCGTACCTTTACCACCATGGCGTAAACTACGTTTACGCCATGGTGGTTGGCGGACTTACCACCCCATTCCGAGGTTGGCGGGGCGGTAAGTCCCCAATCCCCATTTACCCTTCCCCATTCCCATTTTTGCCCCATAGGGCATAATGGGAGTGGGGAAGGCGTTAATTACGCCACCGTAAATTACGGTGGCGTAATTAACATCAAGGTCCCTTAGCGCCATGGATTTTAACACCTGCTAAAAGCAGGTGTTAAAACCTCCATGGCGCTAAGGGACCTCGGAATCAGGCGGTAAGGGTCGGCGCTGTTTACGCCGCCGTAAACCCCTTACCGCCTGGGTCCTAATGAGGCCCAAAGTCAGTAAAATCACATTTTAAAAAAGAAACGAAAAAGAAAAACAGGATTTAAGACACTTTTCTAGAGATAATTTACACATTATAAACTGGAGCACAGACTGCAGGATTTGTTAAACATGTCAAGTATTCAGTTGAAGTGGTAGTCGATTCCACCATCGGATCTAAATCTATTAACATGTATTTCCTAAACATTTTACTTGCCTTTTCAACCCAGATATAATTTAGATACCGTTGTTCATATTTATAAGAAAGTTCTTTGCTGAAGAAACTTGGTATTGGTTGAAAGAGAAAGACACATTTAGGGGGTGTGGGGGGGCAAACATTTTGGCCAAATTAATCCTGCAAACATAAATAAGTAATGACAAAGTTAGGCCCAAAAGGGATTCTTCATTTTCTCCAGAAGCCGTATATATTTTAATTTACTTTCTGAATCTTAGCTTTACTCTTTCAGAGTTTACACATATGAGAAATGTTCTAAGCTTCCTTCATCTGTATTGCCAGAATAAAATCAATCTTCAGATTATTTGCACTGAACCCGGAAACCTTAGTAAACTGCACTATGACTTCAACAAACTAGTTAAATTAGTTGGGTGTGGCTCTAAAATAGCACAATATAATCTGCATAGAATCTGATTGTACCAAAGGTTTCATTCTAAAGAGCACCTGTAAACCTTCTCGCCTCCGAAAATAGTGTTTGAAAATCGCTCAATATGAATGGCTAATAATGAAGGACAGAAGTGTTTCCCTGCCTAGCATGGCATTCAATTTCCCCTATTCTGACTTGTTGTCCATTAATCATCCAACACAGTAAGTCGTTTCTCCCATTTACAGTTGCTCTGTTGGACTGATGAGTGGAGTCACTATATGCATCACCTCCGGAACAAGCCGAAGAAAATCACGGCACACTGGGTGAAAGGTCATTTTAGCATCAAAGAGTGCTATCACCATGGTGTATCTACTACCCACTAACTGAACTAACACTAATCAATATGCAGTAAATAAAGCCTGCCTAATCTTCTTTGACTAATGCGTTTATAACTCCAGACATTATTATCATTATAATTAGACTTAGGGGTCGATTCATGGAATTAATGTGCGCCGAAAATTCCCGCGCAGAGGTGCCAAAACGTGCGAATCGCAGGAAAAGTGCGAAAATCGCAGTGCAAGTGCGAAAATCGCAGGAAAACCAGCGCACAGCGATTCATGGAAGTCCATGCGCGAGAAAAACATTGGATGTGCGCTAAAAATGTGCACCGCGCACGCCGGCGCACAGGTCATCCAACAGAGTGCGCCACGGCCACTGCGAAATCGCACATAGCGCGGGGCACATCACAAAAGTAGGCGGAACACGGGGCGTAACACTCGGAATGGGGAACAACGCGTGAGAATATGGGCGTCACGGGGGAAGTACAGGAGGCAAGTGCGCGGAACGCTCGCCTACAACCCGTATTCATGGAATCGAATAGGGCAAACCAGCGCACGGTCAAAGACGCGCACAGGGCCAAACAAGTACGCCACAAGAAAGCAGGCGGTAGCGCCCCTGCGACTGAAAAAAATGTGTGCCAAAATGTGCGCTAACAAAAAGCACCCATATACAGCCATGATGAATGGCCCATACAGTGGCCCTCTAGGACAAATGAGGTGCAAAGGGGCCCCGACAAACACGGACACCCGCTGTGTGAAAAATAGCATGTGCGCGTGTTCCTGGGTGCGCGGGAAGTTCCACATGCGATTAGCCTGGGTACGTGTACTTCGGGGTGCGCGGGAAGTTCCACGCGCGATTGGCCTGGGTAGGTGGGGGTGCGTGGGAAGTTCCACACGCGATTGGCCTGGGTACGTGTACTGGGGTGCTTGGGAAGTTCCACACGCGATTGGCCTGGCTAGGTGGGAGTGCGCGGGAAGTTCCACACGCGATTGGCCTGGGTACGTGTATTCCGATGTGCGCGGAAGATTCACACGCGATTTCTGCAGGGTACGTGTATTTTGGTGGTGCCGGGGAATGCTACGCGTGATTTGGCCATGTGGGTCCCCCCAGGTGTTCTCTCTACACCCTCCACGGCGCCTGCAGGCAGCCCACACCACAGGGTACTACCCTGCACCCCTGCTCATGTCCCACAGGCAACCCATCCACCATGGCCATGCCCACCAGCCAACCCACATGTCACCTTGCACTAGTGATTACCAACACATGTCTCCCACCACCCCCACCCCCCAGCAGTGCAGGGGCAGCCTCCACCAGGCCCCCACTCATGTCTCCCACCACCCCCTCCCTCCAGCAGTGCAGGGGCAGCCTCCACCAGGCCCCCACTCATGTCTCCCACCACCCCCACCCCCCAGCCACCATGGGCAGCCTCAACCAGGCCCCCACTCATGTCCCCTATTACCCCCACCCCTCAGCAGTGCAGGGGCAGCCTCCACCAGGCCCCCACTCATGTCTCCCACCACCCCCACCCCCCAGCAGTGCAGGGGCAGCCTCCACCAGGCCCCCACTCATGTCTCCCACCATCCCCACCCCCCAGCCACCAGGGGCAGCCTCCACCAGGCCCCCACTCATGTCCCCTATTACCCCCACCCCCCAGCAGTGCAGGGGCAGCCTCCACCAGGCCCCCACTCATGTCTCCCACCACCCCCATCCCACAGCAGTGCAGGGGCAGCCTCCACCAGGCCCCCACTCATGTCTCCCACCACCCCCACCCCCCAGCCACGAGGGGCAGCCTCCACCAGGCTCCCATTCATGTCCCCTATTACCCCCACCCCCCAGCAGTGCAGGGGCAGCCTCCACCAGGCCCCCACTCATGTCTCCCACCACCCCCACCCCCCAGCAGTGCAGGGGCAGCCTCCACCAGGCCCCCACACATGTCCCCTATTACCCCCACCCCTCAGCTTTGCAGGGGCAGCCTCCACCAGGTCCCCACTCATTTCCCCTATTACCCCTACCCCCCAGCAGTGCAAGGGCAGCCTCCACCAGGCCCCCACTCATGTCTCCCACCACCCCCACCCTTCAGCCACCAGTGGCAGCCTCCACCAGGCCCCCACTCATGTCCCCTATTACCCCCACCCCCCAGCAGTGCAGGGGCAGCCTCCACCAGGCCCCCACTCATGTCTTCCACCACCCCCACCCCCCAGCCACCAGGGGCAGCCTCCACCAGGTCCCCACTCATGTCCCCTATTACCCCTACCCCCCAGCAGTGCAGGGGCAGCCTTCACAAGGCCCCACTCATGTCTCCCACCACCCCCACCCCCCAGTCACCAGGGGCAGCCTCCACCAGGCCCCCACTCATGTCTCCCACCACCCCACCCCCCAGCAGTGCAGGGGCAGCCTCCACCAGGCCCTCACTCATGTCTCCCACCACCCCCACCCCCCAGCCACCAGGGGCAGTCTCCACCAGGCCCCCACTCATGTCCCCTATTACCCCCACCCCCCAGCAGTGCAGGGGCAGCCTCCACCAGGCCCCCACTCGTGTCTCCCACCACCCCCACCCCCCAGCAGTGCAAGGGCAGCCTCCACCAGGCCCCCACTCATGTCCCCTATTACCCCCAACCCCCAGCAGTGCAGGGGCAGCCAACACCAGGCCCCACTCATGTCTCCCACCACCCCCACCCCCCAGCCACCAGGGGCAGCCTCCACCAGGCCCCCACTCATGTCTCCCACCACCCCCACCCCCCAGTAGTGCAGGGGCAGCCTCCACCAGGCCCCCACTCATGTCTCCCACCACCCCCATCCCACAGCCACCAGGGGCAGCCTCCACCAGGCCCCCACTCATGTCCCCTATTACCCCCACCCCCCAGCAGTGCAGGGGCAGCCTCTACCAGGCCCCACTCATGTCTCCCACCACCCCCACCCCCCAGCCACCAGGGGCAGCCTCCACCAGGCCCCCACTCATGTCTCCCACCACCCCCACCCCCCAGTAGTGCAGGGGCAGCCTCCACCAGGCCCCCACTCATGTCTCCCACCACCCCCACCCCCCAGCCACCAGGGGCAGCCTCCACCAGGCCCCCACTCATGTCCCCTATTACCCCCACCCCCCCAGCAGTGCAGGGGCAGCCTCCACCAGGCCCCCACTCGTGTCTCCCACCACCCCCACCCCCCAGCAGTGCAAGGGCAGCCTCCACCAGGCCCCCACTCATGTCCCCTACTACCCCATCCGTCAGTAGTGCAGGGGCAGCCTCCACCAGGCCCCCACTCATGTCTCCCACCACCCCCATCCCACAGCCACCAGGGGCAGCCTCCACCATGCCCCCACTCATGTCTCCCACCACCCCAACCCCCAGCAGTGCAGGGGCAGCCTCCACCAGGCCCCCACTCATGTCTCCCACCACCCCCACCAACCAGCCACCAGGGGCAGCCTCTACCAGGCCCCCACTCATGTCCCCTATTACCCCCACCCCCTAGCAGTGCAGGTGCAGCCTCCACCAGGCCCCCACTCATGTCTCCCACCACCCCCACCCCCTAGCCACCAGGGGCAGCCTCCACCAGGCCCCCACTCATGTTTCCCACCACCCCCACCCCCCAGCCACCAGGGGCAGCCTCCACCAGGCCCCCACTCATGTCCCCTATTACCCCCATCACCCAGCTGTGCAGGGGCAGCCTCCACCAGGCCCCCACTCATGTCTCCCACCACCCCCACCCCCCAGCTACCAGGGTCAGCCTCCACCAGGCCCCCACTCATGTCCCCTATTACCCCCACCCCCCAGCAGTGCAGGGGCAGCCTCTACCAGGCCCCACTCATGTCTCCCACCACCCCCACCCCCCAGCCACCAGGGGCAGCCTCCACCAGGCCCCCACTCATGTCTCCCACCACCCCCACCCCCCAGTAGTGCAGGGGCAGCCTCCACCAGGCCCCCACTCATGTCTCCCACCACCCCCACCCCCCAGCCACCAGGGGCAGCCTCCACCAGGCCCCCACTCATGTCCCCTATTACCCCCACCCCCCCAGCAGTGCAGGGGCAGCCTCCACCAGGCCCCCACTCGTGTCTCCCACCACCCCCACCCCCCAGCAGTGCAAGGGCAGCCTCCACCAGGCCCCCACTCATGTCCCCTACTACCCCATCCGTCAGTAGTGCAGGGGCAGCCTCCACCAGGCCCCCACTCATGTCTCCCACCACCCCCATCCCACAGCCACCAGGGGCAGCCTCCACCATGCCCCCACTCATGTCTCCCACCACCCCCACCCCCCAGCAGTGCAGGGGCAGCCTCCACCAGGCCCCCACTCATGTCTCCCACCACCCCACCCCCCAGCCACCAGGGGCAGCCTCTACCAGGCCCCCACTCATGTCCCCTATTACCCCCACCCCCTAGCAGTGCAGGTGCAGCCTCCACCAGGCCCCCACACATGTCTCCCACCACCCCCACCCCCTAGCCACCAGGGGCAGCCTCCACCAGGCCCCCACTCATGTTTCCCACCACCCCCACCCCCCAGCCACCAGGGGCAGCCTCCACCAGGCCCCCACTCATGTCCCCTATTACCCCCATCACCCAGCTGTGCAGGGGCAGCCTCCACCAGGCCCCCACTCATGTCTCCCACCACCCCCACCCCCCAGCTACCAGGGTCAGCCTCCACCAGGCCCCCACTCATGTCCCCTATTACCCCCACCCCCCAGCAGTGCAGGGGCAGCCTCTACCAGGCCCCACTCATGTCTCCCACCACCCCCACCCCCCAGCCACCAGGGGCAGCCTCCACCAGGCCCCCACTCATGTCTCCCACCACCCCCACCCCCCAGTAGTGCAGGGGCAGCCTCCACCAGGCCCCCACTCATGTCTCCCACCACCCCCACCCCCCAGCCACCAGGGGCAGCCTCCACCAGGCCCCCACTCATGTCCCCTATTACCCCCACCCCCCCAGCAGTGCAGGGGCAGCCTCCACCAGGCCCCCACTCGTGTCTCCCACCACCCCCACCCCCCAGCAGTGCAAGGGCAGCCTCCACCAGGCCCCCACTCATGTCCCCTACTACCCCATCCGTCAGTAGTGCAGGGGCAGCCTCCACCAGGCCCCCACTCATGTCTCCCACCACCCCCATCCCACAGCCACCAGGGGCAGCCTCCACCATGCCCCCACTCATGTCTCCCACCACCCCCACCCCCCAGCAGTGCAGGGGCAGCCTCCACCAGGCCCCCACTCATGTCTCCCACCACCCCACCCCCCAGCCACCAGGGGCAGCCTCTACCAGGCCCCCACTCATGTCCCCTATTACCCCCACCCCCTAGCAGTGCAGGTGCAGCCTCCACCAGGCCCCCACTCATGTCTCCCACCACCCCCACCCCCCAGCCACCAGGGGCAGCCTCCACCAGGCCCCCACTCATGTTTCCCACCACCCCCATCGCCCAGCCACCAGGGACAGCCTCCACCAGGCCCCCACTCATGTCCCCTATTACCCCCATCACCCAGCTGTGCAGGGGCAGCCTCCACCAGGCCCCCACTCATGTCTCCCACCACCCCCACCCCCCAGCAGTGCAGCGGCAGCCTCCACCAGGCCCCCACTCATGTCCCCTATTACCCCCACCCCCCAGCAGTGCAGGGGCAGCCTCCACCAGGCCCCCATTCATGTCTCCCACCACCCCCACCCCCCAGCCACCAGGGGCAGCCTCCACCAGGCCCCCACTCATGTCCCCTATTACCCCCACCCCCCAGCAGTGCAGGGGCAGCCTCCACCAGACCCCCACTCATGTTTCTCACCACCCCCACCCCCCGGCAGTGCAGGGGCAGCCTCCACCAGGCCCCCACTCATGTTTCCCACCACCCCCACCCCCCAGCCACAAGGGGCAGCCTCCACCAGGCCCCCACTCATGTCCCCTATTACCTCCACCCCCCAGCAGTGCAGGGGCAGCCTCCACCAGGCCCCCACTCATGTCTCCCACCACCCCCATCCCACAGCCACCAGGGGAAGCCTCCACCAGGCCCCCACTCATGTCTCCCACCACCCCCACCCCCCAGCAGTGCAGGGGCAGCCTCCACCAGGCCCCCACTCATGTCTCCCACCACCCCCACCCCCAAGCAGTGCAGGGGCAGCCTCCACCAGGCCCCCACTCATGTCTCCCACCACCCCCACCCCCCAGCCACCAGGGGCAGCCTCCACCAGGCCCCCACTCATGTCCCCTATTACCCACACCCCCCAGCAGTGCAGGTGCAGCCTCCACCAGGCCCCCACTCATGTCTCCCACCACCCCCACCCCCCAGCAGTGCAGGGGCAGCCTCCACCAGGCCCCCACTCATGTCTCCCACCACCCCCACCCCCCAGCTACCAGGGTCAGCCTCCACCAGGCCCCCACTCATGTCCCCTATTACCCCCACCCCCCAGCAGTGCAGGGGCAGCCTCCACCAGGCCCCCACTCATGTCTCCCACCACCCCCATCCCACAGCAGTGCAGGGGCAGTCTCCACCAGGCCCCCACTCATGTCTCCGACCCCCACCCCCCAGCAGTGCAGGGGCAGCCTCCACCAGGCCCCCACTCATGTCTCCCACCACCCCCATCCCACAGCCACCAGGGGCAGCCTCCACCAGGCCCCCACTCATGTCTCCCACCACCCCCACCCCCCAGCAGTGCAGGGGCAGCCTCCATCAGGCCCCCACTCATGTCACCCACCACCCCCATCCCACAGCCACCAGGGGCAGCCTCCACCAGGCCCCCACTCATGTCTCCCACCACCCCCACCCCCCAGCAGTGCAGGGGCAGCCTCCACCAGGCCCCCACTCATGTCCCCCACCACCCCCACCCCGCAGCAGTGCAGGGGCAGCCTCCACCAGGCCCCCACTCATGTCTCCCACCAACCACACCCCCCAGCCACCAGGGGCAGCCTCCACCAGGCCCCCACTCATGTCCCCTATTACCCCCAACCCCCAGCAGTGCAGGGGCAGCCTCCACCAGGCCCCCACTCATGTCTCCCACCACCCCCACCCCCCAGCAGTGCAGGGGCAGCCTCCACCAGGCCCCCACTCATGTCTCCCACCACCCCCACCCCCCAGCTACCAGGGGCAGCCTCCACCAGGCCCCCACTCATGTCCCCTATTACCCCCACCCCCCAGCAGTGCAGGGGCAGCCTCCACCAGGCCCCCACTCATGTCTCCCACCACCCCCATCCCACAGCAGTGCAGGGGCAGCCTCCACCAGGCCCCCACTCATGTCTCCGACCCCCACCCCCCAGCAGTGCAGGGGCAGCCTCCACCAGGCCCCCACTCATGTCTCCCACCACCCCAGGGCCCCAGCAGTGCAGGGGCAGCCTCCACCAGGCCCCCACTCATGTCTCCCATCACTCCCACCCCCCAGCCACCAGGGGCAGCCTCCACCAGGCCCCCACTCATGTCCCCTATTACCCCCACCCCCCAGCAGTGCAGGGGCAGCCTCCACCAGGCCCCCACTCATGTCTCCCACCACCCCCATCCCACAGCCACCAGGGGCAACCTCCACCAGGCCCCCACTCATGTCTCCCACCACCCCCACCCCCCAGCAGTGCAGGGGCAGCCTCCACCAGGCCCCCACTCATGTCACCCACCACCCCCATCCCACAGCCTCCAGGGGCAGCCTCCACCAGGCCCCCACTCATGTCTCCCACCACCCCCATCCCACAGCCACCAGGGGCAGCCTCCACCAGACCCCCACTCATGTCTCCCACCACCCCCACCCCCCAGCAGTGCAGGGGCAGCCTACACCAGGCCCCCACTCATGTCTACCACCACCCCCCACCCCCCAGCAGTCAGGGGCACCCTCCACCAGGCCCCCACTCATGTCTCCCACCACCCCCACCCCCCAGCAGTGCAGGGGCAGCCTCCACCAGGCCCCCACTCATGTCTCCCACCACCCCCACCCCCCAGCAGTGCAGGGGCAGCCTCCACCAGGCCCCCACTCATGTCTCCCACCGCCCCCACCCCCCAGCCACCAGGTGCAGCCTCCACCAGGCCCCCACTCATGTCTCCCACCACCCCCACCACCCAGCCGTGCGATTTGCCTGGGTATGTGTACTTCGGGGTGCGCGGGATCTTCCACACGCGATTTGCCTGGCTACGTGTACTACGGGGTGCGCGGGAAGTTCCACACGCGATTGTACGTGTACTTCGGGGTACGCGGGAAGTCCCACACGCGATTGGCCTGGGTACGTGTATTTCGGGGTGCGCGTGAACTTCCACACGCGATTAGCCTGGGCACGTGTACTTCGGGGTGCGCGTGAACTTCCACACGCGATTGGGCCTGTGAGAGTGGGTTACATGTATTCCAGGGGTGGGCGGGAATATTTACCCGCGACTGTGCCTGTGAGAGCGTGCTACATGTTTTCCTGGGGTGGGCGGGAAGATTCACACGTTCGCCTACGACGTGCCGAAAAATGGTCCAATCCTGAGACACGTACGCCAGCATGAAGCAGGCGTACGTCGACCCGCGCAGCATAAAAGTGCGCGCAAACAACAAACAAGCTCATACGCCAGGATGAATATACCATTCCTAGCAGCAGTGGCCGTGGGTTACCAAAGGAGGAGGAGGATAGTGAGGGCCCGAATTTTCACTCCCAGAACCAGCCTTTTTCGGATGCCTGATGACCAGGTGTATGGGAGGTACAGGTTTCCCCCACACATAATACTGGACCTGGTCAGTGAGTGGGAGGATGACCTCACATCACCCACCCTGTGCTCCCAAGCACTCAGCCCCCTGGAGAAGGTCCTCAATGTACTGCACTTCTTGGCCACAGGATCATTTCAGCGGACAAGTGCCATAGTGGGTGGGGTGTCACAGGCCACGCAGTCACGCTGCCTACACCAGGTCTTGAACATCATCACTGCACGCCCATCAGTCCGTAGGCACATATACCTGCCCAGGACACCTGCAGAAAGGCAGGCTGCCACCCTCGATTTCTACAGTGTGGCACAATTTCCAAAAGTGCTAGGTGCCATTGACTGCACCCATGTGGCACTACGTTCCCCCAGGGCATCTGAGCACATCTATAGGAACCGCAAGCACTGGCATTCCATCAACGTGCAGGTAGTATGTAATGCTAAGGGAATCATTACCTCAGTATATGCCAACTAACCAGGGTCCACCCACGACAGCTTCATTTACCGAATGTCTACCCTAAGCTGGGACCTAGAAGCTGGGCGGCATGGCGATACATGGCTGCCTGGTGAGTATGAATGCCACTGCACATGCATGCATGTCAGATGCAGAGTTATGTCACTACCCCACTAATGATACCCATCACCTCCTCACCAGGGGACAGTGCCTACCCTCTGAGCACCCACATGATGACGCCAATTCGGAACCCCATCACGCCTCCAGAGGTAAGATACAACACAGCCCATATTGCAACCCGGGGCATAGTGGAGCGCACATTCGGAGTGCTCAAGTCACGCTTTCGCTCCCTTGACCGTTCTGGCGGGCAGCTGTTATATGCGCCCCCAGTACTGTGCAGGATCATAGTGGCAGCATGTGTCCTGCACAATTTTGTAACACGCCGGGGCCTGGCCGTGGACATGGTGGTGCCCCCACATCCCCAACCACATGCACGCCCGCTGTGCATGGGAGGGGAGAGGGCATGGGTGAGGCAGCCCGTACGCAGCTGGTGGCTAATTACTTCACATAGAAATCACACCCCAGTGGAGAGCACACAGGCCTGGCACATACCATCTGATAAGCAATGATGACTCGACCTGACAATTAAGTCGAACAAAGAGACTGTCAACTGTCAGAACCATAGCAGCCTGAGATTGTTCATGTGGATGTGTCACAATGTGTGCATCCCTACCTACACAAACACCA
The DNA here is from genome assembly GCF_040938575.1 of Ambystoma mexicanum. NCBI lineage: Eukaryota > Metazoa > Chordata > Amphibia > Caudata > Ambystomatidae > Ambystoma > Ambystoma mexicanum. Next base: position 622,382,761 of record NC_090937.1, read on the forward strand.
CCAAAGCAGTGTCATGAAAAGACACTTCCATGCTGCAGAAATTAATACCCACTTGCAAAATACTACATGAAAACAGTGCCATGTCACCCACCCCCTCCCCGGCACGGCCACACAACACACCAAGGCATGTCATGCAATGTGAGAGGAAAGAAATGAATCCCCACAACATGCCCCAAGTGTCAGCAGCTACAGTGTCCCTAATGGAAACATGTCCACACATGAAATGCTCACAGTAATGCAGGACCTACAACCCACATTACCAAATACTTACCAAGAATACCAATCACCTACACAACCTCCAACCTACCTTAAACATGACATTACACACTTAAAAATTAGCTAGCCTCACCACCTGATGATGACAGCCCTCCGAACACTTCCAAGTATACAGTGTTGGCGCCACGCAAGAGTGTAGGTGCACTGCTTACAACATGGACTCCAGTTCCAAGGTGGACCGCATTGTGAAGACATGAGGAATGGACCTGCAAATATGGAGGATGAGATGGATGCAGAGGCACATATCAATACACCACGCAGTGTACAATACAACAACAATATGCACTATGAATGTATACACAGTATTGACTACAGACTGCCCACACAGCTCATGGGAGTCCAATGTCACCATGTACGTCAATGTCACATGTGCACACCCTTTGCAAGCCCATGGAAACGGGAAGCAGGAGGGGTGTGTGTGACGAAAACCCAAGCATCTGAACCAAATCCATGACAAGCCTGCATGTGCCCAGCCACAATGCAGCGTATGCCCACGGGAGCCACACAAGGCAACACACTGTCCCCAAAAATAAATAAATAAATAAATAAATAAAAAAATAAAAAAATAAAAAATGGCCATTAATGGGCCCGGGGGGTTGGGGAGGCCACCCAGGAGGTCCGAGGACAGGGTGCACACCAAAACCCCACTGTGTGGATCTTGCGAAAAAAAAACACCTCCATGGGCTCATGGCCTACACGGCTACCCTATTGTGGGAGTATCACTGCTGTCGCTATCCTCACCCTCTGCAGCTGCATCCGGAGGTGGTGGAACTATGGGAGGCAGCCCATGCAAAGCCCTAGTCTGTTCCTCCATGGCTGCAAGCATGCGGGTGTGGTAGGTCTCGTTCTAGAGGATGAGTGTGCGGAGGTCCCCATGCAACAACTCACGGGATGCCCGGACCTCCGCCCTAGTTGCCTGCATCTCAGCTGAGAGCGTAAGGGTGAGACGCTCCAGCTGCTGTTCTGTCCTTCGGTTTGTTGAAGCCTCAAGCTCAACAAGAGTCGTCCTGAGGTGAAGGAGTTCCAGTCTCAGGGCTTCCCTGTGGCCCTGGGACTCTATGGAGATGGCTTCCTGCAGAGTCGCCAGTGCCGCCCGCCTGTCCCTGTCGGACGCCAACATGTCCTCCCTGTGTGACTGGCAGATGGAGTCGGTTGCCTGCTGTAGTCGCTCCATCAGCCTTTCGGGGGGGACAATGGAAGTGGCCACCCTATCCATGGCCTGAGCCATCATCTCTGATGATGCTGCCTGTTGGGTTGCCATACCGTAAATGGATTGCTCCCATGCGGTTTTGCCAGGTGGAGTACGGCCACCACGTCGGCGGGCCCCACACCTGTCTGGGGCAAGGCGAACTGCGCCTTGCTGTGCCGGCACTGCCTGAGGCTGCAGGACTGCATTCCCCCTCTGATCTGCTGGCCCAGGAACAGGATCAGATGTCGCAGAGTGTGACCCTGCATCCGTAACCACCAAAGGCGTACCTGCCAACACTGACATCCCCATTGAGGGTTCTAACCCTGGTGCAGGTGGGTCGGACAGAACAGAATCCCTCCCAGGAACACTCACCTGCGACGGCACGTAGGTCTCATCATCCGAATCAACACCTGAGTACAGCTCGGGGGAGGTGCAGCCAGAGACACGACCTGCAGCAGTTGTGGGTTCTCACCCACCACCACACCACATCCCTCACTGGTGGTCGCTCGGCCCTCAGACCCCTCCTGGGTCTGCACCATCTCCACAACCCCAGCAGTATCAGGTGCGTCTTCCCCTGCAAAGACATAAAATAAAACAAATGGAAACAGGCATTAGCACTATGGCACACAATGAGGGCTGAGAGGCTACAGAAACAGTACTTGATTGACACATGTCCCACATGACTAAAACACTCCCATGCATGCACCGTCACTGTGTGTGATGGGGAGGCAGATGGCACACATTGATGACACCAAGATGGAAGATGAACACATTTGCTGCATGCTGCCTAGCAGTGGCATCACACATTGGCCAGTGATTGGCAGGTCAAATTCACATGCCATCACACAGATGGCATGTACCCTAGCCATGAAGTGAAGAGGGAGAGGAGGTCACCAATTGGTCATTCAGTCCAGTTTGTTCATATGATAGATTATTTTCATTGTAATGGTTCAAATGTTTAACATGCAGCTGCCTGTCAAAAATGGTCCTATAGCACAGGGACATGTCCAAACTAATCATGTCCACGAAACTGAGCCAGTCCACTGTACCATAGCCATGTCAGACATGTGACAATAGGGCTGAGAAATCCTGAGTAAAAGTGGTGGTATGCAAACAATCTGCCTGAATAAACAGAGGTAAATAAGCAACAGTGTAGTGGCAAGATGACACTCCAAGGGCAACTGGCGTGGTGTTGGGCTGGATGTCTAATGTTGGCAGAAGGGATGCTGCGATACCCAAATGATGTTACCAAGAATGTTTAGGAAGAGGCACATGGGTGAGCCGAACCACTCAGGCACACACACCCTACCCTGGCACCCAAACAGAAGCCCTCCCACACACACCATGCACATGGATGACACACACATGCATGTGCACTCACCGGACAATGCTTCGTAATCTGCCACTTCTCCCACGCCTTGGATCTGTTCCTCCGTGACGTAGGTCCCAGCAACCTGCTCATGTGGAGTGAGTTCTATGCCGTCTGCTGGAGACCCACCTCCAGTCACTAGAGTTGCGGCATGACTTGAGGCCAGCTTATTCTTTGCCCTGCGCTTCAGGTCATTCCAGCGCTTGTAGCATTCATTAGCTGTGCGCCTCACGATTCCAAGTGCACTTATGATGTCTGCAATGGTCTGCCAGTGTGCCTGACGTTGTGCAGGTGTGGTCTTGGATCTTGCAACAATCACCATTTTGCGGTCATATGCGGACACATACTCTACAAGTGCATTCAGTTTGGCCTCATTGAAGCTGGGCTTCCTTGACGGGCCGGATTGTGTAGCCGTGTCTGGCGCATCAGCCTCTACTGGACGAGCACTCTTCCTCTTCCGCTTGGAAGGTGGTGGGGATCCGGAGTGTCCTGCTCCGCTCTGGACAATAGGGGCAGGAGCGTGGGATTGCACACTCAGCATGGGAGTTGGTGCAGGCATTATCTCAAGTGTGATTGTGTCAGGGGGAATGTCAGCATGATGGACTTGGACCGACACTGTCCTGGATGGGTGTGTGAGAGGTAGGGTGGATGGAGCCGCAGCTGCCCCTGCAGCCTCCCCAGCCTGCCTACGCGGGGCAGCAGATGACCTAGCTGCCCCTGATCCACGTGGCCTGATGACACCAACGTTCACCGGCGCACGTGGCCTAGACCTGCTGACCTGGAAGTCAGCCATGGAGTCACCCTGTGACAGGTCTGGTTCCACAGTGGGCTGGTCCAACAAGGGCTGAGCATGGATGGTGTCAGCCACGTTAACCTCAACCGGGGGGGGGGGGGCATGGGTGTCCCTGACTGCTCCTCCACACATGGGGGGCTAGGGGCACCCTGCAAGTCACGGCCACGTCCCCTACCGGATCCACCACGGCCACCACTTGGGGCTCGGCCACCTTTGCCACCCTTACGGCTTGTTCGCCTCCCAGCCATGGCACTGATGTTATTGTGCGTATGGGAGTCGATGTGAACTATTGTCCTGGGCAATTGGGGGTCAATGGGGTTGGGTACCATATGGTAATCATACCCTAGTGCTCTAGCAAGGCTGTATGTCACCCATGGGGAAAGATGACGGGTCACGCGACGCACAGGCACCCCAAAAAAGCGAAGTAAGGTGCACGCAACCCCTCCTAGACCACGTGCGTGGAAAAATAAACCTGCACTACGCTGTGGCACCCAGGAACACAAGAATGAACATATGCGTGTCACACGCAGCCTAGAATGACCTCTGAAGGGGTACGCGACACACGGGGCAAGCGCAGATGTTAGATACGTGCGCGACTCACCGTCTGCCAGGAACAAAAGCGTGAAAAATATGCGCGTGTGCGCGTTGGCAACACCCCCGCCAAAAGAAGAATTGTACACTGTCTGAGGAGACAGGACAACAGTAGTAGGGAAGCTGTTTGAGGAAACAGGCCCAGGAAAAAGAGGAAAAGAGAAAAAGCTGTCAGAGGTAACAGGGAGTATGAACTGGAAATGCCGTGAAGTAAATTGCGTGTGAACTGACAAGAAGTCCAGATTTTACCCACTCGCTCTCCACGAAAAGCATGTCCAAGGAAATGGCGTTCTACACGTACCTTTTATACACACGTCACAGACGCGCATACGCAATGAGGCCATTTCCACCAATTACGCGCTTTGACACTCGGACGTGTATCTCTTCATTTTTACACGCGCCATTCTCTACGGCCATGTGCGTGACGTCACAGCTGCGCATGGTGGCCTTTGGGCCAATGAAATCGCATATGCGAGCACACGTGGTAAAACTGCGAGTGTCATCGCGTGTAATCGGAGGGAAGTGAGCGTACACGCGATTGGCCTGGGTACGTGTATTTCTGGGGTGCGCAGGAAGTTCCACACGCGATTGGTGGAAATCCACGTGTGCTCTGTCATCACGTGCAATGAGGGAAACATCCGCGCGCCTCACGTCACAGACGCGCTCATGCGCTAAGGGCCTTTGGTCCAATGAAATCGCATATGCGTGCTGACGTGCATACGCGCTAAGGGCCTTTCCTCGATTTACACGCAGACGTGCAGGATTTTCACGTGCCAAATCACTCCGTATCAAGCTGGCCACGCGTAAGCACACGGAAGACCACGCTCCTGCCCAGAAGGCCGAACTACTGCCCCCCAGAGCCCCGAGCACTATCCCACCTGCCATCTGCAGCTGCCTGACTGCCTGCTGCCCACGTGCCCTGCCATTTGCTGCCTGCACATCAGCCAGGGGTGCTGTTGCTGTGACCACCCCTGCTGGAACCGAAGACTCCCGACTGGGATTCCATCGCTCCACAGCCCAGCCCCAGGACCCAGTTGCCCACCCACTCCTGCCTCTGGGGTTGTCATGTCGGGCACTGCAACATCTGGCACCACTGAAAACCCCCGGCCAGAGAGGCAGAGGGGCACCAGCTTCAGTGCCAGGGAAGTTGGTGTCCTGGTGGAGCAAGTCCTGGCGCAGTATGATGCCCTCTACGGAAGTGTGCTCGCCGACAAGGAAGGACGGACTCAGATCTGGACGGACATCGTGACTGCCATCAACGCGGAGGGGGTGGCAGTCCGTGACTTCCAACATGTCAAGAAGCGCTGGGAGAACTTCAGGTCCAGGACCCTGAACAAGGCCCGGCGCCTCTTGAAGGCAACGGATGCCAAGGGGCGCCGGGGCCACTTGTCGGAAGAACAGATGAGGGTCCTGGAACGCATATCCCCAGCGCTCCACGTCCAGGTCCTTGAGAGGCAGACCCGTCTGGAGTCGAGCGGTAAGTGTACATGCATCCTGATTGTGAGCTGTGCGTGTGGTGATTTTTCAGTAGTGTGCAGGTTGCACATCTGTTTGTATGGGGTCGAGTATGGGTGGGGGTGTACAGGGTCGTGGGGCTAACACATGCGAGGGCTGGAATGTGTGAGACATGGATGGTGCTTGTGTGTGTAGGCTTGCTTGCCAAAGGCAGTTGTGTGGGCACACATGTTTGGATGAATGTGTATGTAAGTAGACATGTCCGTGATGTGACGCATGTATGTTGTTTTCAGCTGCATGTACCAGCACTGTGTACATGTGCATGTGTGTGTATTTGACAAGGGTGCAACAGTGATGCAACATGGATGCATGTGACAGCAGTATGTGGAAGCCTGATGGGCAGATGTGACATGGATGCCCATCTGAACACTGCGACACTTGGCAAAGGTGTACACATGCATGCAAGTGTGGTGGTGTGTGTACATGTGTGATGCACTTCCTGTGTTGCATGTGATGTCTGGCTCACCTTTGCCTGCTCATGCTGTTGTATGTGTATGGATGGTGCTGGCAGTTGCGATATGGCTGTGGTATGACTCATGTGTGCAAGTTGAAATGACATGTGTGTTGGGGATTGTGATGACATGTCTGAGGTTTGCCAATGCCACTCATGTACAACTGTCATGTGTGTATGTGTCCATTGTACAGTGCCCTGATGCCTGTGTTTTATTTCTCCCTGTCTGCAGCGTCAACTGATGAAGAGGGCGGAGAAGGTGCTGTGGAGCAGAGCGGCGGGCATCCCACCGCCAGCCGGAGACGCAAGGCACGGCTCCCCTCCCATGTTGTCATCTCGTCGGCAGTGAGGAGTCCGGTGCCGCGTCCCAGGCTGGAGCTGCCGGGGGGAGGTCCAAGAGGCGGAGGTTGGAGTTGGACTCCTCGGCAGCAGAAGGGGCAGCTGGGACCCCACAGGGCCCAACGGGGGAAGATGGCACGGAGTCATCCAGGTTGGTGGGGGGTTTGGTGGAGGAGGAGGCCGTGCAAGCAACAGAGACGGGGTCTGGAGGTGGGGATCCCACTTGTGCTAGTGGTGCAGTGCAGGACCAGGGACAGGAGGCAACACAGGCCGCCGCGGAGGTGCCTGTGTGCAATCCTGTCCCTGATCCTGTCCCTGCATCATCTTGCACCAGCAGGGATGCCTACGTCCAGGCCCGTTTTCAGGCAGGGGATGAGCTCACGACAATTGGCCTTCCTCTGCCTGCGGACGTGGCTATCTGGGTCTGGGTTGAGCCTGTTCTGACTGGTGTGGCGTTGCGTCAACGGGCCATGCGAGGTGACCTGCAGTCTTTTCATGAGGAGACTGCACGTCATCTAGAATGGCTCGTTGACCACGTCAGCCTGCTGGGACAGGTCACCCAGCCCAGATTCCTCCGTATGATGGGGCTTGCTACGACCCCCTCCTAAACTGAACCCCCTACGAGCCAGTCGTCCTCCGTGCCATCTTCCCACCCATCAGTCACCTGGGTGCCCTGTGGAGCTGCCTCTGACGGTGCAGCCAGGCTGGTGGAGGAGGCATCCCTGCCACAGTCGGGAGTCGGACGTCCAGCAGGGGTGGCCACATCAACGACTGCACCCCAGCTGGCGGAGGATGTGCAGGCAGCAGGAGGCAGTGCACGGGCAGAGGCACAGCAACAGCAGCAACGTGGTGGGAGCCATGAAGGCTTGGGGCCTTCAACATCGGAGGGCAGGAGGACCCAGGACAGAGAGTGTCTTCGGTGTGGCAGCGGTTGGGCCACGCCATAGGTGCGGAGCGGCAGCGGGCGGAAGAGGCACGGCTCACAATGGTCATGGCGGAGAACTCCATGCGGAGGGCCCTGAGGCGGGCCGAGTGCCTCGAGGCAATCCGCAGGGGTTTGGAGGTGGACACGTCGACGGCCCTGCGGACCCTCGGGGCCATGGAGGAGGACCGCCTCCGGGACATTGAGCAGGAGTTCGATGATGCCCTGGCCCGGGACATCCACAAGTGAGCCGTCAAACTAGCCCGCTGCCCTTGTACATAGTTATGTAGGTAGTGTTAGGTTTAATTTTTTTCAGGATTTATTTTGGACCTTTCGGACATTGGCCACAATTTTGTATATAGTTTATTTTATTAGTTAGTGTAGTTAGATAGGTTTCCTTTCTTTTGTTGGGATAATGGACCCTGGCTTGTTCGTATGTAAATAGTTCACTGTTGGATTGTATTTTTCTTTCACATTTTAACCATGGAGCAATGGCTTTCTATTTTATTTCCCATTGGATTTTGTTTTCTGGACAGTGACTTTGGACACCATTACTTTGGATTTTGATTTTTGGTTTTGCTCTTTTTCACGGACATGCTTCTTTTCATTTTTGTACTTTCCCATTTCTGTTTCTTTATTTTTTATTCTATTTATGTTTCAATACATATTTTTTTATCAAACTTCAATGTGTAGTATCATCTCATTGGTTTAATGCATATCATGATATGGCTTTTGAGATTCACTGACACCCATTGGGTGTATGTTAGGGAAATGTGTTTGTTTCGGAACTTGCAGTTGGTGTTCTGTCATGTAATCGCCAATTATGAGTGGGTGGATGCAATACTCGGGTGGGTGTTTTGCATTTGGAGGCTGACCATAGGGACCAGGGATCTAGATTGTGATGACATGTTGGCTGGGGAACATGAGTTGGACATGGGTGGGGGCCTGCTGGCAGGTGCCCCACAGTGCTGGGGGGTGGGGGTGCAGGGGGACATGGGTGGGGGCCTGGTGGAGGGTGCCCCTGACTGCTGGGGGGTAGGGGGTGGTGGGAGACATGGGAGGGGGCCTGGTGGAGGCTGCCCCTGCACTGCTGGGGGGTGGGGGTGGTGGGAGACATGAGTGGGGGCCTGGTGGAGGGTGCCCCTGACTGCTGGGGGGTGGGGGGTGGTGGTAGACATGAGTGGGGGCCTGGTGGAGGGTGCCCCTGACTGCTGGGGGGTAGGGGTGGTGGGAGACATGGGTGGGGGCCTGGTGGAGGATGCCCCTGCACTGCTGGGGGGTGGGGGTGCAGAGGGACATGAGTGGGGGCCTGGTGGAGGCTGCCCCTGGTGGCTGGGGGGTGGGGTTGGTGGTAGACATGAGTGGGGGCCTGGTGGAGGCTGCCCTTGCACTGCTGGGGGGTAGGGGTGGTGGGAGACATGGGTGGGGGCATGGTGGAGGCTGTCCCTGCACTGCTGGGGGGTGGGGGTGCAGGGGGACATGAGTGGGGGCCTGGTGGAGGCTGCCCCTGCACTGCTGGGGGGTGAGGGTGCAGGGGGACATGAATGGGGGCCTGGTGGAGGCTGCCCCTGGTGGCTGGGGGGTGGGGGTGGTGGTAGACATGGGTGGGGGCCTGGTGGAGGGTGCCCCTGACTGCTGGGGGGTGGGGGGTGGTGGGAGACATGAGTGGGGGCCTGGTGGAGGCTGCCCCTGCACTGCTGGGGGGTGGGGGTGGTGGGAGACATGAGTGGGGGCCTGGTGGAGGCTGCCCCTGGTGGCTGGGGGGTGGGGGTGGTGGTAGACATGGGTGGGGGCCTGGTGGAGGCTGCCCCTGCACTGCTGGGGGGTGGGGGTGCAGGGGGACATGAGTGGGGGCCTGGTGGAGGCTGCCCCTGGTGACTGGGGGGTGGGGGTGGTGGTAGACATGAGTGGGGGCCTGGTGGAGGCTGCCCCTGCACTGCTGGGGGGTGGGGGTGGTGGGAGACATGAGTGGGGCCTGGTGGAGGCTGCCCCTGGTAGCTGGGGGGTGGGGGTGGTGGTAGACATGGGTGGGGGCCTGGTGGAGGCTGCCCCTGCACTGCTGGGGGGTGGGGTTGCAGGGGGACATGAGTGGGGGCCTGATGGAGGCTGCCCCTGCACTGCTGGGGGGTGGGGTTGCAGGGGGACATGGGTGGGGGCCTGGTGGAGGGTGCCCCTGCACTGCTGGGGGGTGGGGGTGCAGGGGGACATGAGTGGGGGCCTGGTGGAGGCTGCCCCTGGTGGCTGGGGGGTGGGGGTGGTGGTAGACATGGGTGGGGGCCTGGTGGAGAGTGCCCCTGACTGCTGGGGGGTAGGGGGTGGTGGGAGACATGGGTGGGGGGCTGGTGGAGGCTGCCCCTGCACTGCTGGGGGTTGGAGGTGGTGGGAGACATGAGTGGGGGGCTGGTGGAGGCTGCCCCTGGTGGCTGGGGGGTGGGGGTGGTGGTAGACATGGGTGGGGGCCTGGTGGAGGGTGCCCCTGACTGCTGGGGGGTAGGGGGTGGTGGAAGACCTGGGTGGGGGCCTGGTGGAGGCTGCCCCTACACTGCTGGGGGTGGGGGTGCAGGGGGACATGAGTGGGGGCCTGGTGGAGGCTGCCCCTGGTGGCTGGGGGGTGGGGTGGTGGTAGACCTGAGTGGGGGCCTGGTGGAGGCTGCCCCTGCATTGCTGGGGGGTGGGGGTGCAGAGGGACATGAGTGGGGGCCTGGTGGAGGCTGCCCCTGGTGGCTGGGGGGTGGGGGTGGTGTTAGACATGAGTGGAGGCCTGGTGAAGGCTGCCCCTGCACTGCTGGGGGGTGAGGGTGCAGGGGGACATGAGTGGGGGCCTGGTGGAGGCTGCCCCTGGTGGCTGGGGGGTGAGGGTGGTGGTAGACATGGGTGGGGGCCTGTGGAGGGTGCCCCTGACTGCTGGGGGGTAGGGGGTGGTGGGAGACATGAGTGGGGGCCTGGTGGAGGGTGCCCCTGACTGCTGGGGGGTGGGGGGTGGTGGTAGACATGAGTGGGGGCCTGGTGGAGGGTGCCCCTGACTGCTGGTGTGTAGGGGGTGGTGGGAGACATGGGTGGGGGCCTGGTGGAGGCTGCCCTTGCACTGCTGGGGGGTGGGGGGTGGTGGTAGACATGAGTGGGGGCCTGGTGGAGGGTGCGCCTGACTGCTGGGGTGTAGGGGGTGGTGGGAGACATAGGTGGGGGCCTGGTGGAGGCTGCCCCTGCACGGCTGGGGGGTGGGGGTGGTGGGAGACATGAGTGGGGGCCTGGTGGAGGGGTCCCCTGACTGCTGGGGTGTGTGGAGTGGTGGTAGACATGAGTGGGGTCCTGGTGGAGGGTGCCTCTGACTGCTGGGGGGTAGGGGGGTGGTGGGAGACATGGGTGGGGGCCTGGTGGAGGCTGCCCCTGCACTGCTGGGGGGTGAGGGTGAAGGGGGACATGAGTGGGGGCCTGGTGGAGGCTGCCCCTTGTCGCTGGGGGGTGGGGGTGGTGGTAGACATGAGTGGGGGCCTGTTGGAGGCTGCCCCTGCACTGCTGGGGGGTGGGGGTGCAGGGGGACATGAGTGGGGGCCTGGTGGAGGCTGCCCCTGGTGGCTGGGGGGTGGGGGTTGTGGTAGACATGGGTGGGGGCCTGGTGGAGGGTGCCCCTGACTGCTGGGGGGTGGGGGTGGTGGGAGACATGAGTGGTGGTCTGGTGGAGGGTGCCCCTGACTGCTGGGTGGAGGGGGGTGGTGGTAGACATGAGTGGGGGCCTGGTGGAGGGTGCCCCTGACTGCTGGGGGGTAGGGGTGGTGGGAGACATGGGTTGGGGCCTGGTGGAGGCTGCCCCTGCACTGCTGGGGGGTGGGGGTGCAGGGGGACATGAGTGGGGGCCTGGTGGAGGCTGCCCCTGGTGGCTGGGGGGTGGGGGTGGTGGTAGACATGAGTGGGGGCCTGGTGGAGGCTGCCCCTGCACTGCTGGGGGGTGGGGGTGCAGGGGGACATGAGTGGGGGCCTGGTGGAGGCTGCCCCTGGTGGCTGGGGGGTGGGGGTGGTGGTAGACATGGGTGGGGGCCTGGTGGAGGGTGCCCCTGACTGCTGGGGGGTGGGGGGTGGTGGGAGACATGAGTGGGGGCCTGGTGGAGGGTGCCCCTGACTGCTGGGGGGTGGGGGGTGGTGGTAGACATGAGTGGGGGCCTGGTGGAGGGTGCCCCTGACTGCTGGGGGTAGGGGGTGGTGGGAGACATGGGTGGGGGCCTGGTGGAGGCTGCCCCTGCACTGCTGGGGGGTGGGGGTGGTGGGAGACATGCATTGTTGATCAGTAGTGCAAGGTGACATGTGGGTTGGCTGGGGGGCATGCCCATGGTGGATGGGCTGCCTGCGGGACATGAGCAGGGGTGCAGGGTAGTCCCCCGTGGTGTGGGCTGCCTGCAGGGGCCGTGGAGGTTGTAGAGCGAACACCGGGAGGACCCACACGGCCAATTCACGTGTAGTACTCCCCAGAACCCCTGAAATACACGTACCCTGCTGAAATTGCGTGTGGAACTTCCCGCGCACCCCTGAAATACACGTACCCTGCTGAAATCGCGTGTGGAACTTCCCTCGCACCCATGGAATACACGTACCCTGCTCGCACTGGGCCAATCGCGTGTGGAACTTCCTGCGCACCCCTGAAATACACGTACCCTGCTCGCACGGGGCCAATCGCGTGTGAAACTTCCCGCGCACCCCTGAAATACATGTACTCTGATGGAATCGCGTGTGGAACTTCTCGCGCACCCCTGAAATACACGTACCCTGATGAAATTGCGTGTGGAACTTCCCGCGCACCCCTGTAATACACGTACCCTGCTTGCACGGGGCCAATCGCGTGTGGAACTTCCTGCGCACCCCTGAAATACACGTACCCTGATGGAATCGCATGTGGAACTTCCTGCGCACCCCTGAAATACACGTACCCTGCTGAAATTGCGTGTGGAACTTCCCGCAAACCCCTGAAATACACGTACCCTGCTCGCAAGGGGCCAATCGCGTGTGGGACTTCCCGTGCACCCCTGAAATACACGTACCCTGATGGAATCGCGTGTGGAACTTCATGTGCACCCCTGGAATACACGTACCCTGCTCGCACGGGGCCAATCGCGTGTGGAACTTCCCGCGCACCCCTGAAATACACGTACCCTGCTGAAATCGCGTGTGGAACTTCCCGCGCACCCCTGTAATACACGTACCCTGCTGATTTTGGTGTGGAACTTCCCGCGCACCCCTGATGCACACGTACACAGGACAATCGCGTGTGGAACTTCCCACGAACCACTGAAATACACGTTCCCCACTTGGCATTTGCTGTTTGCCAGCCATGTGAACTGGTCCAGGGTTAGCGCAGCCCTTTGCAATTATTTGGGGATTTTGAAGGCTTTTCCTTGCGCGAGGGCGTTCTTGGGGGCGTAACTGGCGCTGCTGCAGGGTCGGTGCGCCACGCTGCGCCACGCTGCGCCACGGCTGGTTTTGGATGTGAAAATCCATGAATACGCCGTGCGCGGAATTCGATTTTAGCGCACGCGGCTGGTGCAGATATTCGCACGGGCATGCTGTGCGCCAGTCGCGTGCGCCACTTTTGTGCAAATTTCTATGAATTACTCTGTTAGTTTTAAGCACTGAAAAACGCCAGTAGTGCCAAGGTTATCTGGAGATTTGTTCGGTTTCAGAACGAGTATAGGAGTCCAGATAAGACACAACCCCCTCCTCAGTAAAAGTGCGAGGCACAAAGGCTTGGGTGAATATAGGTGATGTAAAGATCTTTAGAGGGACGTGCCCCTGTCGGATGAAGAAAGACTAGAAGAAGACAAAGTGATCAGACCACAGATAAGGACGATAGTAGGAGGCCTTAAGGACAGATAAGGGTGGCTATTTTCTGGGTGACATTATCGCTGGATACCCCGTGAGCTGTGTTAAGTAGATAATCATGCAGCATCTGATCTCTTGAAGGTCCACTGCATGTTCTTGTAAATCCATTTAAATTGAATAATCTTAAATCCGGGAACATTGGGGAAACAGGCTCTCCATCATGTCTTTATAGCATGCCTCAGCAATATTCAGAGAAGGAGGGTGACATGCAGGTGACAAGAGCAAGGTACTTTCTGATGAGGAAGAATATTACAGATCTTGACAACTCTGTTGGTGTGTTGAGAACAGGGATTGTTTCCTGTTCTTCCTGGTCATTTGCTCAAAGTGCTAAATGAGTCCAGCTTTGCTGATTCTAACAGTGTCTTGTTCTGCTGAGCCTGGGTTGACTGATTCCTCACCCACCACACACAGCTACAAGGTATCCTTTCCAACCTTGAAACATGGGTTGAGAAATGATGAAATAAGGTTTTCAGTACTACCTTTAATTGTGGCTATGCATGGATCCCAAATCAATGTGGATAGCACATCCCTCACCAGCTGCATTGCCTCCACCTCCCCAGCCCACAAATGGACCCTTACAAAGTTGGATAGGTTCAGGTCTAGTGGGTAGGAAGAACCTCACTTAAGGATGCAGTGTGTCATCTAACATGCTTGTACACCTCCTCATTAGGCTATACACAGACCAAATACCAGATAATATATGACGGTGGCCCTCTTTACGAGTCTGCCGGTAACCAGCCGGTAGCACTGGTGGGTTACCAGCAGACCCACTTTACCATGTCTGCTGCCCGATTTCCTGTTGTTACTGGGATATTACAGGCGGCGGTAAACTGGTAAGCTCCCATTCCCGTGGAGTCTCATAAGACTCCACGGGAATTACAATAATGACGCACCGGCACCGTTAGTAACAGTGCTTCAGTGAAAATCTGCTGGCTGGGACCAGAACCAAAAGCAGGTCAGGCCTGCCGGTAGTTCCCAGCCCCTATCGGCAATCTTGTAGTTTGCTGGTCTCGAAAGGGTGCTGGGAACTGTTGTTAGCAGCACGTTCTTCTGTACCGGCTAACTTGTAATGAGGCCCAATGTCTTTAATTAAGGAATGCTGAATCCAGTGCTTGTTTGTGACTATGGCAAAAACCAGTGATGGAATTGCATTGTTTCCCTAGTCCAATGTGTGTGCAAAGTGGAATTTCACTGGTGGTCACTGTAGCATATGTGCTGTTCTGTGTTTGTGGCTACTTGTGAAATTGCCCACAGTTGGCGAAACACATCAGTTGAAGTGTGAGCGGATCTTCTTTGTTGGGTCAACAAATTCCTTTAAAGGATTGCAATTGCTCACAAAAATGTGTCAAAGCTGAAAGCAAGGAACATTTAGGCAATTCTCAATGTATAAGGCGGTAATGATATTATATACATTGTCAGCTTTAATAAAGCCCAGCTTAAGCTTTTGGTTGATTAGTCTCTGTGTCACTACATCCTCAACCTTCTACTACATTCCAACTCCCCTGTGGCTTCTGCATCAATTTATCACTATGCCATATGGATCTAGTTCTGTACGGAATGCGCTTGCGATATCCGTGCATACTTTGGGATCATCTTTTCTGGCAGGAGAAGGGAAGGTCACCCAGTGTCTAAATACAGCTATGCAGTCAATGATAATCTTTATGGTGAAATGGACTTTCTTGGCCTCTGACTGGTCTACTGTCAGCCCCCACTGCGACAGGAATGTCATTGAATAACTCCAGTACAGCCTTGCAAAAAAGGTAACAATGATTGATTCGTCCCATAACCTACTGCCAATCATGTTGTGACAAAAGAATCAAGCAAGTGATCTAAAGTCAACATTACCACCTGATTAGATGTTAGCAATTGCAATCTATGAAGTGATATGTGATATGTGATATGTATGTCCACGGTTAAACACCTCTATTGCAATAAAATGACATACAGCAGGTTCACTGCTAATCCTGAAAGGACAATACACTATTTGGTAAATGAGACAGGGGCCTGGTGTCCGCTACAATTGCAGTGTAGCAATCATTTATTTAGTGATGATACAGGCTGATGATGCTGCACTGATTGGCTGCTGATGTTGGGAGGGCTGCATCGGAAGCTGGTGAATTCATCCTACTCCTGCGAATTGTTCCTCATAATATGAGACCAAAACGTTGTGGTACCTCCTTTGGTCTCAACATTCCCTTGCACAGATTTTCCTTGCACAGTGTCCAGATGACGTTGATTGTTTGATTCTTTTTCCTGCATGAATACATTCCACAATCTGAGATTTTGTGGTGGGCTGAGACTTGTTGTAGGCTCCTCTGGTCATGAAGTTTGTGGTGGTGAGTTTGTTTCTTTGGCTGCCACACGCTTATCTCTGGCCCAATGCATTCTGCCAGGTTATTTTGAAAGACACTGTACATAGGAGGAGATGTAGTTTTGGGTATCCCTTCCCTTTCATCCTCTTTGGCAGTGTCCTACACCCGAATCATGTGTTCCAGGCTGTTATTAGATGTGCCGTTAATTTGATCTTGTTCGTTGCCCTGATCATCTTTGTGAATGTCATTACGATGGACACAGGGATTCTCTCCTCCAATCCCAACACATTGGCACACTCAGTTACAACTATTGAATGTAATCTCCTGCCTTCATCTAATCCTGGGATGTTATCTTCACAGGTGGTCACTGACAATATATATTGCATGTGTCTATGTCGTGCAAGGTGGTATCTCTTATTCTCTCCTACCTAGTCATGGCAAGATGGCACATGTACTGCACACTTACTTGCACTTCCAGAAATGAATCACCTGCCTCCAACCAACTCAGGGATATTTCCTCTCTGGATAACACTCAAAACAAAGTTCACGTGATACTCTCCTCCCTTGTTACAACATATTGGAAAGTGCTGTACACTCAGTAACATTCGCAGAAGTTAACCAAGTAAATTAAACGTGTTTTCTTTGTTTTTACTGAAGGATATTTAGGATAATGGGGTTAGAGCGCCTCTACTGTATGTTACAAAAAGACATTGAAATTCACACAGCACTCCTTTAGGAGGTCACGCAATGCAAAAGTCACCTGCATTATCTTTTTTTATGTAAACCAGTATACATTTAATTCCATATATAATACATGGCCATCGTTTGTCAAGTGTGATGTTATGAGCAGTGCACGTTCAGGGGTGAGTTAAGGTTGAATTGGCAACAATAATTTACAAATGATATGCGCCCACCCCCACCTGCGAGGCCATAAACCTTGGGGTCATCTTTGACTCCACTCTCTCCTTCTCCTCTCACTTTTCGGACATCCCTAAAAAGTTTAACTATCAGCTAAACCTCCTCAGAGGCACTCTACCTTTTCTCACTTTCTCCCAGTGTCTCACTGTCTCCAGAGCCCTGGTTCCCTCTAGGTTGGACTACTGCAACAGCCTCTTCATCAACCTCCCTGCTTCTGCCCAGCGCCCTTTGCAACTCATCCAGAACAGAACTGCAAGAGTTATCCTTGGCCTCAAGCCCACAGACCGCAACTTTCTGGCACTGAAATGCCTTCACTGGATCCCCGTGGCTGCAAAGATCAAGGTCAAGACTTTCTGCATTGTCCACAAGGCTTTCTGGGGTCTGGGACCTACTTACCTGTAACACTGCCTAAATAAATACTGCCCCTCAGGAGCCCTCCGCTCATCTACCTCCAACCTTCTGCGAGTGAGCCAGTTCTACAAGCAGAGATTTGAAGGGAGATCCATATCCTCAGCAGGCGCCTCCCTCTGGAATAGCCACCCTGCCACCCGCAGTCTTGAGCCTGATCTTCTTAAGTTCCGGAAAATCCTCAAGACCTTTCCCTTTTCCTCCACCTTCTCTCTGCCTCTACCCTGCTAACCTAGCTCTCTGCTATTTCCATCTCTCCCTCTTCATCCATACAGCTTGCTGACTGGCCGTCTGGTGTACCTCAAAGTCTAACAGGTTCCTGGCACCCCCGCCAGTCCTCTCTGCAGTTACCTCTGGGCCCTGCACCCCACCCCCTGACTGCACTGACTATTAATCAAAGAGAGCTTCTCTCTCTGCACTTACCCCAGTCTCCACCGACTGGGTGCACGTGGACCCTCCCCTCTCCCTTGACTGTGCACTTGCACGATCCAAATGTTCTGTTGCCTGATGATCGTCTGTCTGTTTTCCCTTGTCTTCACCCCTTAATGTGCTTTTGAAAAACTGCAGAATCGCAGTCAGGACTATTTTCTTGATCTCAACTGTTAAATGCACCATATTCACTTACTCTGCCTGGGCAGACTATTATCGTCTCTGAATTTTAAAGGCTCTAAGCGACTTTTGTTTTTCCCCATGTTCCCACCGTCCTTGTGTGCTTTGAAACACTTATCTGTGTATAGGCGATTTATAAATACACATTACCATTACCATTAACAAATGTCATTATTTTTAGTAATTTCCTTATAGTCATAATATTCTTTTAACTGAAATTGATATCTGCAATTCTGCATGGTTGTTATATTACAGACTTTTTTTTATTACTATACTCGAGTCATAGTTTTGCTTAGCAAAGGTTTCCCATTGTGTTTAAATGATGTACTTTAACTCTGAAGATTCTCTTGCTTCATTCACCACAGTGCAAGATATGCTTCCATGAACTCCTAGAGGGCTTGCTGTAGACAGCCTTTGAACATCCCATGTGCAAAATGTATCTAACTGCAGTACCAGATACTCCTAATACCCATACCCTAGGCACAATATCCCAATCCACAGTTCCCGCCAGGTATGTCAGTGGCCATATTAACCCTACCACTGGTGCCTGATGGGCATGACGGAGTGGGGTGCCTGGGGCATGCCATTGCCTTCATACATTACTCTGATACATAGAGGACCCACTGGTTATGGCCGACAGCCATGTATAACATAAACTGTGCCCAGGGAATGTCCTTTGACATTGCACTGGCTCTAAACAGGAACATGTATTCCCTGATGTAAAGTCTTTTTCAAATGAATGAATGAATGAATGAATGAATGAATGAATGAATGAATGAATGAATGAATGAATGACAGAAGCATTTGGACAGGGAAGCATGCATCCCTTTGAGGTAGCCGTCTTGCAGATTTAGAGGTAATGAATGAATCTTTGACATAATTGTCTTAGATCATGGCAGAACTGCAAATAATAATAATAATAATAATAATAATAATAATAATAATAATAATAATAATAATAATAATAATAATATACAATATTATTACACAATAATAATTATACAATAAATACATTCAGAAGCTTTGTTCAAGACTGCAGCAGAGAGCAAAGACAAGTGTATGCCTTTACAACTGTAGTGTGATGGACAGGGAGGCTAACAGAGTATCCCCATCTCTAGAAATTGAACCCTGAGTCAGATATTCATCTAGGTTTTTTAATGGGTTTTACACAGTGAGAATCAAACGTTATCCAGTAGGATACATTTATTTGCTTACATTTAAACAATACACTTCCTAATGGAATATCCCTTTAACTTGGGAAATTAGTCAACAGCACCACATGCCCTCCTTATGCAATTCCATTTCCATGATCATGTGACAGACTCCCCATCCATGGTGGATTTCACCACCGGTAAGAAATCGCCTACTTCCTGGTAACTGATGACCCACTTGACATTCCATGCAACACTCCTTCTGGTGACTCACTTCATATATGATGTGATGTTATGTACATCCCTGAGCAGGGTTACTTTACAAACATGGCTTTGTGTCACATGTGCACAGTTTTCTGGGCTTGGAATATTCATGCCAACCAATTGTATCTTCTGATGGCTGACTGATCAGATCAGTAAACATGGCTTCTGTGCCTACCTCTTAGGTCCAGCTTCACAAGGAACAATGTTACAATTGATCAGAAAGTAACCTGATGCAGTTAAAACTCCAAAAGCCTTGCTTCCCTGAGAACCATTCACACCTTGTCATTCCCACCAGAAGGAGGATGTTGCATTGGCATGCTAATCAAGAGGGGAGGAGATTTTCTCTGCAGCCCGGAAAAAGGAACAATAGAGGCCTTGGACTGAATAGGGAATGCTAATTTGGGGTGTGACTGATCACAAACTGCTGGCAGGAAACAAGGCATGTGACCCTCTGAGTCAGCCCAGCTCTGGGGGCGGACCAGACTGAGATGTAGATTTAATATTGGAGTAAATGTATGTTGTATAAAAATGCTTATAACAAAGTGTACTGAACTGACAAAAATGTGAACCTTTGAGATTGTGAAAATGAAAGATTCACTCACAGTTCAAGACTAAGCTGGACTCTGTGCGATGTTCTGAGACTAAAACCCGGAATTTATTCATATTGTAGATACTGTGTTTATGCTAGAAACCTACAAACCTACAGTAATATGCCCAGAGAGGATATGCATGCATGTATCAAATTTGGGGCAGAATGAATATTGAGAAACCCTCGAAAAGCGTGAAAATGTTGGCATTTCTGAACCCAAGCACGTAGAAACATGGGACTTGAACAGAAATGTATCTTAAGCAATCTGTCATGTAATTATGTATTCTCAACAACTTGTGTAAATGGGGAATATGTTTTTTGGGAAAAAATAGATTTTCTATGTAAAAGCAAAAGGGAGGGATGTCTTTTGGACCATAAACACAGCATCATTCTGACTCATTCTGACACACTGATCCTATCTCTAATCAGGGGATAGGAAATCCTCTAACCTGTGAGATCCTTAGAGGGTTGGGCATTGTAGAATCAGCCTCCCCACCCACTTTGGAAATACATAAATAGAGACTGCTTAGGACAGGCAAAGACACACATTTTTCCACTACTCAACTGCTTTCTTGGCACAGCACCCTGCATGATGACTCCAGAATCCAGACTCCAGATCTAGAACCAACTCTAGAACCAAACTCTAGAACCCTGAAGCAGAGGCCTAACCCAAAACTGAACTCTTTGCAGCAGGCCTTCAGAATCTTTTGCAAATTGATTCTAACCCCTAAACTTCCACTGGGCCTAACTAAACCATTCAACAGCCTGGCTGAGCTGTTTTGCTTCTAGCTAAGAACCGTGTGCTAGAACCAAGATCCAGACCCAGAAAGCAGCGCTGTATCCAGAACCCGTCAGATCCATTTCAAGAGGCCACCCAGACCGCAGTTTAGTGCTGAGAGCAGAACCCAGAGTGCCTGAGACCTGTCCAGTGGCGAGTGAAGCCAAACCCTTGACCAGATCTTTGACGAGGCCCATTCCAGTCCAAAGTCTAGGAGTGAGTATTTAGTCTAGAACTGTTCATAGTTATCTCTTAGTCTAAAGTTATCCTATTCCAACCATTCCACTTATCCAGAACTGCATTATAGAATCCTGTGTCCATCCTGAATTCTTCGCATTATATTGTTTGTGATAATTGTAGCAATAATCATCTTTGCGCTGATATTTCTGAAGAGGGACAAGTGTTTTGACGGACAGATATCAGAGCGGAGGTGCCCTGTTCTGGTGGCTGCCCGTTGAGTGTCTTGCTACTTCATAGCTCCTTAGTCTAAGCCTATCCTTGTTGCCAAATCTTTAAAGCGTGATCTGTCATTTTGAAATCTTGACTTTATTTCTGAAAAATCTACCTTCACAAAAACCTCTGTAACTTTTGAACCGCATGTCCTAGAACCGAAAATTAACTGTCATTTCGAAGCTAGGATCCTTAGCTTTCCAACGAACCTAAAACGACATTCCAGTTTTGCTGTAAACACGGTTCACACATGCGGAAATATTGCCACGAATTGCAATTTAGCTCCATTTCACCACGTCAAAATAGCTGCTTCTTGTTTTCAACTGCTGAAATTCATTTTCAATCTGATAATCCTTCATGAATCATTGCTAGTGTTGACCTGTACCAATCCAAAGTCATTCTCACTAGTTCTGAATCTATCTCCTTTAGTGAATTAAAATCATTTAGCATATTTTCCCATTCATTGCAACCACAGTCAAAAGTATTTTTGACCTATTTTAAAATCATATATGCTTTCTCTACACTAGCTGGGGGAACTGGAATTGAACTGCATTATTGATTGTATTCTTGAAACCTGTGTGCCCTCATTTCCATCTCTTCATATTGCATAGTGGGGAGAGTGAGTAGTCACAGGGGAAAAAGTGATTATATTGTCCTTTGCATTCTTTCCCATCCTGCATTTCCTGGAACCATAAAAGTATTCTCTGCTACCTTATTCTCCTAATCCTACACCTAACTGATTAAAGAGATTGTTGATATTGTGATATTACCCATTACTGATTACTGTTCATATTCATAAGTGTGCTATTCATATATTATTTTATTAATAAAAGTGTGATGTATATATTGTTCAATTCTTCAAATAAACCTTTTAATTTGCAAAACAAACCTACTTCTTGGCTCAGTAAGGTCGGGGAGATTGAAAGAGAGGGGCATTATATAAGGGTTCATCATTCAGATTTAAGAACTTTGACATAAAAATATATAAATAAGGGCTTCCATTGGCCATCCCAGACTAGGCATTGACTTAGTTGGAGTGCTGGATTGAAGTCACTTACAGTGTTTCAGACCTCAGGGTGCATATGACCTTCAAACTATACCAAATCACTGTATTCTCTCGGGCATGGATGGGGGGAATATGTCTGAGGGTGGACCTTCTTCAGTATATCTGATCTGAGGGAGGGGGAACGGAATGCTAGCTCTTGGCTGCCCCCTTTATGAAGAAAGAACTGATCTCTCAACAATGCCTTGATTCCTAGGTAATTCATCTGAATGCTGAGAATGTCGCTCTGCTGTCTTCAGTCTAATTGCTAGAGCCTAGTGACTCTTGTCACAGGAGGGACCTGTGCACAAAACAAAAGCCAATGATGGGGCGTGTCCACATGCGCCTACCCTTATTTCACTACAGTGGATTGCAGAGCACATCCTTATAACCACAAAACTGCTAAAGCATATACATGAATCCAATGACCCTTTTGCTGCAATCTCCCTAGATGCAGAAAAAACATTTGATCAAGTGGAATGGCTTTATATGCTTGAAGCATTAAAGTGCCATGGTTTTGGCCCTGGCATCCTTTCCCTTGCAAGGATACTCTACTCAAATTCAAGAAATATTATTTTCATTAATGGACAATTTTCCCCTTACTTTCCTCTTTTCAGAGATATGCACCAGGGCTGCCCACTTTCCCCACTTCTCTTCATTTTAGCTCTAGAATCTTTTCTAGAGAGTATTAAGCAAGATGAAAACATAAAGGGAATACAATGTGGTAATGCACACATTAAAAGTGCAGCATATGCTGATTCTATCTTATTATTATTAAAAGACACTCATCTCTCCATACCATACCTTCTAAATAACATCTCTTCATTTTCCCTTGTATCAGGATATAAATTGAATGCAGATAAATCAGAAATGTTACCCTTGAATGTACACTGCACAAAACATCATACCCTTGCATCAAGAATGAAATGGCCCCCAAATGGTTTAAAGTATTTAGGAATTTGCATCTCAAACTCTATCAAGGAAATCATAAAACTTAACACCACATCAAGGCCTCCTTCTCATCTAGCACCATCCCAAGTAGCTTAAAAGAGTCCTGGGTTCTCCCCCTGCTTAAAACACAAACCTTAGACCCCTCCATCCCCACCAACTATAGGCCCGCCCTTATAGAACTCAAAGCCCAAATTGACGAGCTCAACAATAAAGGAAACACGGCTATGCTACTCCTCCTTGATCTGTCGGTGGCTTTTGACTTAGTGGACCACGCAGTACTCTGCAAACACCTAGCGTCAGCCGCCCACTTCTCAAGTGAAGCCATAGCCTGGATCCAATCCTTTCTCGACAACAGAAGCATGCGAGTCTTCTCCACCTTAGACTCTGCAGACCCTATCCAGACAACATGTGGAGTCCCACAGGGCTCTTGTGTCTCGCCAACAAATTATAATATCTTTACTAAACCTCTATTCGACAAATTGGACAGACTGGGTGTCACCTACACAAATTATGCAGACGACACCCAGATCCTCATCCCCCTTTCGGCAATTTCACTACGGATACTGCTTTAGTAAATAAAATGTACACCCTCATTCAGGCATGGATGGCAACCCATGGCCTCTGCCTGAATGACAAAAAACAGAGATCCTCATTCTAGGCTCACCCAACAACCTA
Organism: Ambystoma mexicanum; assembly: GCF_040938575.1. Taxonomy (NCBI): domain Eukaryota; kingdom Metazoa; phylum Chordata; class Amphibia; order Caudata; family Ambystomatidae; genus Ambystoma; species Ambystoma mexicanum. The sequence goes on from NC_090937.1 coordinate 622,406,221, forward strand.
AAAAAACTCGATTCCAACTACAGCTCCTTCAATATCGATGGCAATATAATCCGTGTCGCCAAAGAGGTGAAAACCCTCAGTTTCTATTTGGACTCCACTTTGTCCCTAAGGAAACAAGTGAACTCCCTGGCCTCATCCACAGCCTATACCGGTAAACTCATTAAAGCATGCAGACCCTTCCTCTCACCAGCTAGATGCATCATCCTAGCCAATGCACTAATCCTCTTAAAACTTGATTACTGCAATGCACTTCATGCAGGCACAAATAAATACATCATCAATAAACTTCAAACCCTACAAAACAACGCGCTCAGAACGGCCTTGAACCTCCCAGCTAGAGAGCACATCTCGAATGTGCGGCAAAAATACAACTGGCTAAAAATTAGCGATAGGATCACCTTCAAAATTGTCACACTAACATTCAAATGTCTGAACAATGCAGCCCCCCCCATACCTTAGGGATAGAATAATAAGAAAAACCACTGCACGACCAACCAGAACAGCCAACTCTTTCTGCCTCCAAACCCCTAGATTCCGACTAAAAAAAAGGAGGTAATAGCTTCCCTGTGCAAACAGCCCAGTACTGGAACGCCCTACCAGTTGAATTAAGAAGGGACCAGCCCTACAACAGCTTCAGGCACCATACCCGCACCTGGCTTCGATGCAACAACCTCTGAAACCGGTGACCCTGAGCATTGTGATCTGATGACACACGTACCCCTCCACTCTTACATGTAAAATGTACATAATGTATTTACTGTATATAATTTGTTACCTTTCCACCCTTACATGTAAAGAATGTACATAATGTAATTACTGTATACAATTTATGTCACCAACAACCTGTAATATGCAACCTGTAACCAAGTTCTAAGCATTCTTGTTAATCTGTGCACCCAGCTGCCCAAGGGTTTTTGGGCGCCCTATAAATAAACAAACAAACAAACAAACAAACAAACAAACCCCATCACCCGTTGCTATGCAAAATTGTACTTTTCCAGATGATGAACTACAATGGCCCCCAATATGGTATCATATATCGAGAATAATACCTCAGCAAACTTATTACAAACCTTATTCTTCCATCATCACAGGTCTTTCATTACTCTGTTGCTACTCTACAAATGCAGTGTTTGAATGGATGACAATTGTTGGAGTTGTGTTCAACCTTCAGGAACTTTTAAACATATGCAGTCCGAATTCAAATTTGTTAAACCTTTCTGGATCAATGTATGGAACGTACTCAAGAAAATATTTAAGCTACAATGTGACTTTTGGCCCCATGTTCTTTTTATTGGTAATGCTTACTCTGTATGTATACTTAAATTGCACAAAAGTGATGTGAATTTGTTTAACCTCTTCATGCTGACAGCTGTTAAAACGATAACATCCAACTTGAAGAATGTAGACAAACTCCACCTCAAGATATGGTGGAATGCAATGTGCAACACATATAGATTACCCCTGCTTTACTACAAAAATATGAATCCAAATGGGAACCCTTCATAGAATGTTTAACCATTAGCACCCCAGATTAATTTAAATATGTTTTCTTTAATTTTTGCACATTGTTTGGTATTCTTTCTTCCCTTTTCTGTTAATCCCACCCATTCCTTCTTGTGCTGTCTGTTATATCATGTCTTGCTCGTGGTGCATGTCCAAATCCCATCCTCCCCATTTATCAAAATGCTTTGGAGTTATTATCCTCTTTAGTTTCATATACATGCAAATGTCCTACGTATCTTAACTGATAATGTTATACTCTTTCTTCAATGACAACTCATATGCTCAAATCAGCTGATGTATTCTATCATCATTCGGTTTTTTGCTTTGCATGGTCTTTGTTAACAATAAAAAACTGCTTGCATCTGGACGAAATGACACTGAGTATGATGAGTATGACGATTTCCTTCCTGCCCCAGTCTCCTACTAACTTGCAATTGTGATAGAGATTATTTTTAAAGATTCCAGGACATTGTTCATTGCTAATGTTTGGTGCATGATCTTACTTAAATGTTTATCTCTATCTCCCATATTGTTCCTGATTTCTGCTGGCGGGCTGTAATGTAATGTAATGGTTCATTTGTAACGCACGTCTGTGTCTCAAGGCACAACAAGGCAAGGGGTTGGGGGGGGGCGTGACGATCCTAGTAGACCTTGTATATTAGGATCGTGCAAGTGCAGGTGTTTATAGCGCTCTCGTGTTTTATTTTATTTTAGCACTGTTCCTGTTCCGGGATTTGACCCAGCGTTGTTCAGCGTGGTCTTGTTTCCAAGACTCACGCATTGCGACTGAGCTATCCTCCCTTCACATAGCACATAGCTCGTGGCAGCTCAGGCTACTTCTCTACCCTTATAAGGCAGTGTGGATACTTGTTCCCGATGAGCACCTCAGTGGAATGGCTGATAAGATGGAGTTTGTATGAATTTTGGGTTTTCAAATGGGAACTAGACTATGCTGCGCAACTCCTTTACACACCCGGAAATGGTGGGCTTTGAAGCCGGGCACCATGTTGTTGGGTGCTGCTCTGTAGCGGCCTGTCTGCATGAGTTCTGTTTTGGACTAGGAACAGTTATCATGGTGGAGCCAGTGAATAGAAATGAGGGGAAGCGTTATTTGTTGATAACATTGTGTGAAATATATCAGAGGGCTGCAGCATGCTAAATGCATCATTTCGAAAATAACCTCATATTCTATTTCATTTATAGAGCAAGAGATCCAAAGAAAGCACTGATCTGGCGAGGGTGAAGGAATGGCGGATACAACGTAGACACATTATTAGTTAAAAAAATAGTCGGAAAAAACGAATTCATTTAGAAACAAGTTTCTTTTCTAGCTTGCATAGTCTTCAGTGAAGGGCAAAAGTGCACCCTAAGGAATGTTTACAATGCAATTTCCCCGCAGGAAGAAATGTGGTGTCAGCATAATTGACATTACATTGGTGCAATAACACGGCTACTAAAGATCCCGTAATTATAATTAAGTGAACTCGAGTTCAGTAAATTGGCACACCTGAAGAAGTAATTAATGTACCTTTATACCAGTGTGGGAATAGGAAAGAATTGAAACAATTAACAGCTCTGTCTTCTGACACAACCGTTGCGATCTCAAAGTTCAGGATGGTGTCGCCGTTTCACTTAATCACAGCTTTTACACATGCCTGGCTGCACCTGCGTGCGAACATATTTATTAAGGCATAATTGCGGTTCTTGGCTGTCGATGACCATTCATCGAAACTCATACGTTTCATTTCCGTGTCTTTTTCAAGACTTTCCAGAAAACACATTTGACACGATAATCGTTCTTATAAAAGAAGATACATTAATGTCATCAACGTATGTGAATTGTGACCTAATTGCGTTACGCAGGATTAATAGTTCATGATCTCATTGTAGTGGGGCTGCTCAGTTGCATCTCGGCGATATTGCAGACCCAGAGAAGCCAGCTACATTAAAAGGTCTGCTATCCGGCCTCGCTGATGGATGCCATATACTCGAAGGTCTCTTACCATGGTGGCGGAGAGCCTGGCAGAAGAGTAAACATGGCAGACATGCTATTCACTAGCTCTCTAGCATCTGCACAGACACTTATCTGGAAAGACAACTCATTTAGATGGTCTCTTTTGAGCAGGATCCGTTCTATTTCTGGCGGTGGGTGATGTCAGATAATGGAATGTTCCAGACGATAAAGCGATGGCTAACACAGCTAAATCCTCCTTGCTAGAGCTCCGAACTGCCCTGACGTCCCACTCATAGCCTGTGTACGCCCAAGTCTTTTAGACAGGAAATTGCCTAGGTTAGGTCGGATGTTGTAAAAATAATCAAAACCTGGTTTAATTGGAAGAAAAAGGAAATGGTACCGTATGAAATGAATATGAGCAAATTCGATTGCTAACGACTGACCCATTAAATAAAGGCTTGAAGGAAAATACCTCAGGAGCAACGCATGGGGCTGTCATGCAAGTCTGTGTGATCCGATGAGGCCTGCGCTTATTTCTTTAACCCGTTCATGACATTCCAAGGTTAAAATGGAATGCAGACCTATAATTGGTGCAGGTGGTAAAGAGAAAGGATGAGACACAGAAGGGGGATCAGAAAGAACTAGGTGACAGACAGAGATATAGAGAATTTGCGAGGGAGACAGAGGGATGGGGTAAGATGCAATCACAGAGGGAATAAGTGGGTACATTTTGGAGGCAGATGCAGTTCGTTTTGAGGAGGCACTTACGAAGGGGAACTTAAGGATATGAAGTTGGAGCACTGAGAAAGGCAGCACTGTAAGAGACATAGCTATCATGATTTGGAACAGAGAGATAAAGAGCGTGAGAGAGGGGCAACACAATGCAAAGAGGAACCAAACATGTTAAAGACAAAAAAGGAAAGGGAGCACGGGAGGTTGAGGGAAGGAGAGAAGGGAGAGAGTGAGAAACAAGACAGCAACAGAGATACTAAATCTGTGTTTGCTGAAGCCTAATATTGCAGAATGTATGTGAATTTAAAATAGAGGCGATTTGTGAATTAGAAAGTTAATGGTCGGCATTCCCACAAAATGCAACCTAGAGACAACAGTTCATTAACCAGCACCATTATCACACACATAAGTGATGCTGTCCTTGGCAACCGCTACATCAAGAAGCAGCCATTGTGGTTGCTTCTTCAGAAGGAAGAGGTACACTTTTTTCAACATGCACTCTGAGTAAGCTATTCAACCATTACAGTCTTCTGCAGGGCTTCTGCACACAATAGCACACCATAACCTGTTCCTCCACGCTTTTCAGACTGAACGGGCGAAGCGTCATTTATACAGAACGATGGGAAACGGTCTGGATGTATGAATGTCTATTTTTGGTATACCATTATGCTACATCTTTACCATTAATGGCATAACTGCCCTGGTGCTATACCATTATGCTACATCTTTACCATTAATGGCATAGCTGCCCTGGTGCTATACCATTATGCTACATCTTTACCATTAATGGCATAGCTGCCCTGGTGCTATACCATTATGCTACATCTTTACCATTAATGGCATAGCTGCCCTGGTGCTATACCATTATGCTACATCTTTACCATTAATGGCATAACTGCCCTGGTGCTATACCATTATGCTACATCTTTACCATTAATGGCATAACTGCCCTGGTGCTATACCATTATGCTACATCTTTACCATTAATGGCATAACTGCCCTGGTGCTATACCATGATGCTACATCTTTACCATTAATGGCATAACTGCCCTGGTGCTATACCATTATGCTACATCTTTACCATTAATGGCATAACTGCCCTGGTGCCCACAGGATTCTTTGTCACAGATTTAACAGCCACGGATCGCACGCGAGGCTCCCACAGACGTAGCATCCATACTTTGCTGGCTACACATCAAAGAAAACGAGCAGGACTTTGCCCTAAACCGTATTTATGGGTCATTTTTGAACTGCTGTAATGCTCCTGGTCCTGAGGAAGGTGGATATCCTCCTTAGCGCCGAAACATAATTCGCCCCTGTGTCACTCTCCTGTTACGCAGGAGTTCTGCGCTGTTTGTTGAACAGTACCAGCGCATATACGTAGACAAGACTCAACAGCCATTGAGATACAAATGTTTTTCTTTTATGGACTACAATCTGTTTAGCCATAAAGACAATCCTTTGTCTCTTTATAAATAAGTGATAGAGACTCTATGTAAAGTTGAACATTGTATAGTTGAGAACACGTTCTGTATCGTACATGCTAATTAAGTTATTAACCTTAATTATTGCTCTGCAGTAAAATTGTCTGGTTTCTCAGTATCTCTATACTGCACTTTCTAATTTTCCTTTTTGCCTTTTCTTTACACTCTCTTATTTCCTGACTTTCTCCAGATCGCTACTTTTGTTGTGTTGTACATTATTGTTTATTGAATAATTTGTTTTTCATTAGAAGAATATTGATCAAGAAATAAATAAATGCATTTTATGTATTGAAATGTTTTAGTTTTGGTGTTATGCAATCTAGCCCCCATGACTCTTTGAGTTACATTGAGGACGTATAATTATGTATGTAGTATTTATCTACACACAGAGAGGGCTTTGTCTACATAAGAGGGTCAATATAAAGGCTACCACACCAAGTGTAAAGTATATGCATTTTGCATAGTGTGGGCCTCTACTCACAGTCAGTTAAGTATGCAGTGACCTGTATGGCACTGTTATAATGTATATGGTTCTTTTTCCTGCCGGGATATTTTCCTTTGTAAGACTGTCTTTAAAATACATTCACCAACGCAACCTGCTTTACCTTGATATGACTCATTGTGAGATGCTCCCCAAGTTGTAGCCTTTGCTGCATGCTACAGAAGAGCAATGGCATCCCCCACCTTGCAGTCTTTGCTACATGCCACACAATAAAGTCATCCCCCAAACTGCAGACTTTGCTGCATATTAAACAAAAAGCGAAAGCACAGCCCTGATTCCGATGCATTGCCCTCTGAAAGTGATGGCATTGTAACATGATAGCTCCAGTAGCACAATGAAGCCAAACTAGAACTCATTTCAAACCTGACTTGGGTGTTGTTAGGGCCCCACAGCGCTGCGGACCGGAAACTCCTTGCCCCACGGCATCCTTCCTGTGGTATCCTGGTTGTACAGATCACGCTGGAGTCATCAGGTAAGTTCACTGGGTGAGTCCCTGCCTTTATTCATGTTACTGATAAAAGTACATATTTAAGCATATAAAGGAAAGGGACCGACCGGCTCCCACCAACCAGGTAGTCAGCTCCAACGGACTACTCTGGAGCCCTGGTGGGTAAAACTCTGTAGGTGATCTTGCACAGTACAACATCGCACACATCAGAGCACACAACTCACATCAATATGAATTCAGGGGAAAGGAAGAGGAAACCACACGTCCCAATTAGAGCCCACTCGGCGTTTGGTAGAGAAAAGATCTTCATCAGCAATAGAAATGGGACAGAATTATGTGGCAGTGGGGAAAGTGCTCCGCCGCTGGACGCAACCCCTGTCCACTAAAAACATTCTCGAGTGGGCTAAACCCCTATCTGAAGAATTCAACCAATTGCAGATGCTCACACATCAAGTCCATGTTCAGCCGGTCTCAGTCAACCCTACATCGCTCTGATGACATCAGAGGACATACTGCTGGTAAATGAGGCATGAATAGTACATTCCGCCCAAAGCCTCAGTAGTTACCTGTGAAGGCCAGTCAGCCAGGCCTGATGGCACCCACGCTCTTGAGCACTCTTGAAGATAAGACCATTCCTCAAATAACAGGAAGCAAAGACAACCATGGTTAAGAGCATTCTTATCAGCGTTTAGATTCTCTGCTAATTCTTTGCGAATTGTGCACTGGTTCACTGCTACTGGTGTTCTGCTCATTATGTACAATCACTGTAAGTAAACAGGGGTAGTGATTTGTCTCAATCCTGTGGTGAGCACATTGGAGATGCCCTCAGCGCTCTCCGTGTTCCTCTCATTGCCATGTGAATGCTTTTATTCCTCCAGTTCCACTGAAGAACCATGAATACATACGTGTTGCGGAAAACTGATAAACTCTCTCACTCGACATGTTCTACTGCCTTTTTGATGTGTATTTAATGCTGGCTGAAAATGTATTCCAATAAGCATATCTGGGAAATGTATATTCTTAAATGACTTAAAATGCAATGAGTTGAACTGCTAAGCTGCTCTTTTCATAACTTGCATTAGAATATGCAAAAAGGAGTAAAAACGGACAAAAGCACGTGATGTCTTGCACTTGGCAGTGAAAGGGTTGTAAATGCTGCTGCAGCACATGGCAGACAGGATTTACCATGGATTGCTATGGAATCCGCCTGCTTTTAGCAGGTGTGAAACAGTGGTGGCTCGCTCCTCATGTATGAGGGGGGCAAAAGGGTTGTACAACAACAGCATTTCAAAAATGCCTTTGTTGCACAACCCCCTCCCCACTGGCCAAAAGCTGCTCTCCTTCTGAGCTGCTTGGTGGTCCCTGGACAGCGATGCTATTTATTTACTGGTGATCTGTTACACACGTCTTGTAAATCAAAGCATGCCCGCCGCCTGAGCCCCCCAGTGCTTTGCCCACACACATAATCACATTGATTGCGTGTACGTGTGTGGTGCTGGGGCCCCATGGGACAGGGATGGTATTTTTGTACTGCACATCTAAGATAGGTGTCTAGTAAATAATGCCATGCCTGCCCCCTGGGCCCTCCAGCTCCTGACATACACACATAATCACACTGTGTGCATTTGTGAGATGCTGGAGGGTCAGGCCACATGTAAGGTTTTCTTGTTTTACTGCCCATCTATGAAAGATGTCTTGAAGATAATGCCATGCCTGCCCTCTGGCCCCTCCAGCGCCTGGCATTCACACACATTCACATTGATTGAGTGCATTTGTGAGGTGCTGGAGGGTCAGGGTACATGCATTTTCTTTTACTGGCCATCTATAAAAGATGTCTTTTATATAACACTATGCCTTCCCCCTGGGCCCTCCGGTATCTGGCATTCACACATGTGTGAAGCGTTAGGGGACCAGGCAACATGCATGTTTATTTTACTGGTCATCTATGATAGATGCCTTGTAAAAAAATCCATATCTGTCACCTGGACCCCCAGATCCTCAAGAACACACATAATCACATTGATTGTGTGCGTGTGTGATTAGCTGGGGTCCCAGGATGCAGACATGTTATTTTTATGCTGGGACTATATGAAAGATGTCTAGTACAAAAATAGCATGCCTGTTCCCTGAGCCAAACAGCGCCTCGCCCACACAGATAATCACGTTGATTGTGTGCATGTGTGAGGTGCTAGGCTGCTAAGGGGATAGCTATGTCCTATTTTGTACTGGACATCTATGGCTGATGTCTAGTTTAAAATACCATGCCTGCCCACTGCTCCCACCCCCCAGTGCCGTGCATACTTTTGTTTTTTATTTATTATTAAGTGCATTTGGTTATACATAGAAAACCTAATGTACAATTACGCATCAATATACCAATCAAAGACACATACATTTATATGTAAATATAATTTCATTCTCAAATAACGATCACAAGAAAAAAACAAAAAACCTTTAGACATTCCTAAGCAGTAATATCTTAAAATCACACATAAGTGATACAGACTATACAACAAAAAACCCATTTCTTAATGCCCAGAACTGACCAGACACTATGCCTACTGGCCAGCTTCCAAATGTGTCATATACTTTCAGATATTGATAGGATAAGTGACAACAATCTCTTAAATGTGTCTAGATATTTCCACATAGTTTTTACATAAACAGCATTGTCTTTTATCAGAAGAAATGCCCAGCCAGGCCCCGGTATATTCAAACGTGTGAAGAACGGTAAGACGTAAGTACATAATATAGCGTCTGAGATCAGCACTACAATATTTCAATAGATGGTTGTTGTGGACTGAAGCGCTGCTTGATATATTCATGAAATCTCCTCTTATGGGGAACAACCTAAGATTGTTATGCCTATTCCAATCAATGGTTTTCATTTTTAATTTCTTTCTCTTTCTTTGAAAATTCCATTATGTTCTCTTAGTGGGAGGCTCAAGGTTAATTGCCTTAAGTCATTTCTTAGCTGTATTCTGTAATTCAATATGGGCTTGATTATCATTGTTCAGTCAAGCACTGGACACTGTCATACCTATTAAAGAATCTCCACTTTCCTCTGATTTGAGTAGCTTAACGTATCATTTATAACGTTTCCACGCGTCAGTGACAAGACTACACCCAATTCACATCTCAAAGTTCCACAGCCCTGGGAACTCTCATAACTGGCCGCTGTAGCTTTCCCTCCAACTTCTCCAACCAGTGTACATATTTCTCAGAAAGCATTTCAAAACTATATCAAAAAGCAGGTGTGATGCTTGTCTTATATATGTGTCAAACTTCTTCTATAAAGTAACCACCTTTTCTAGCTAAAAAGCCTTTAAATCATCAAACATTTTTATAAAGTTTTGATGGAAAAAGAATCTTCACAGAAAGTTCTTACAAGCGGTCCTTAATCAGTACACTCAGATATGCATTAGTATCAACCACCTTCAATGACTCACATTCATTTTCCAGTTATAACCTATGTTGCTGCCTCTTTTCCTACCTATAATCATTATCTTAGTTTTCTTTAAGTTGATTTTTAAATTGGTCTTGTTTGCAAAGGTATATGTTACGTTATGTTATTTGGCGTTTATATAGCGCCTTATATATCATTGGTATGATCTCAAAGCGCTTGTAGGTTGAACGCCCTTGGGGACAATAGTCCAGGTCAGTCGAGATAGTAGGGTACAATACAGTGCTTGGGTGCACTCAATATGTGTTCACCCAGTGTGAATTGCATGATAGTGGCTGCATCCTAACACTAGGTGTGGTGGTAGTGAGAGATCAGTCGAATGTGTGCAGTCAGGTGGATGGTCCCTGAGACTGCATTCTGAGAGCATTAGGCCTGTGCAGGAAGTTTATGTGTGAAGTTAGGCTGATGTACTCTTTGGAGACTACTGTTCCTGGTCACCTTTTGGATCAGGATGAGCTGGCAGTGATCTGTCTCATGTTCCGTGGTCGAGGTACTCAGAGATAGATTCACAGGTTGGACCGGAGTAGGGTATGATTTGCACAATCAGAGGGTCATTGTTCTCAGGGTCAGCATTATGTCTCAAGTATCCAATTTTTCGGGTCCCTGGATGTGGTTAATGGTGGGTTATAGGGTAGGTCTTGGTACTGGTTATAGGTACAGTCGGTTACAGGCAGTGATCATTCTCATGTTTCGTGGTACAGTTACTCAGAGGTAAATTCACAGATTGGACCAGAGTCGTTTATGATTTGCACGATCAGAGGGTCACTATTCTCAGGGTCAGCATTATGTGTCAGTGAGCCCACTTTCCGGGTCCCTGGATGTGGTTTATGGTGAGTTACAGGGTAGGTCTTGGTACTAGCTATAGGTCAGGATATATCTCTCTGTAGTATAATTTTATCTAGGCAGTGGTGTTAAGGGACAGGCAGGACAGAGACATTGTAGACCCTGGTTGTTTGACACTTGGGAGGGTTCCTATCTTCAGGTTCCTATCTTATATAAGGCATCTAAAGATCTGATGGGTATGTGATCTAAAATCACTGTATCTCCGGCGTAAGAAAACAACATCTTTAGCAGGAAAATTGTGGCTATTTATTTAAAACGTTGTCCAAGTCAGCAACATAGATGTTGTAAAGAAGGGGGGCATTTCATGCCCTAGTTTGAGGCCTTGAATTTTGCTAATAGGCTTGTAAACCGTCCCTCCCCCTCCAGTCTATCTACTACCAATGTATTTGTATCCATTTGCTTGATAAAATGAAGGATCAAAGGATTGATACCCCATTTTTCAATGTCCCTCCATAATCTAGAGCAAACTCAAAGTCAAATGCTCATGAATAGTCTATGTAACATGAATTCATATTTGATAGGTATTTGCTATCATATATAGAAGTGCCCAGATATTATGTACCATGCTGAGACCTCGCCTGAAGCCTCTTTGTTGGTTTGCAATCAAATTGTTTTCTTCAGGTCATCTGTTCACTTTTGCTAATAAGATGGACACAAATATGTTACAACTGAAATCAGTCATGGCAAGCAACCAGTAATTATGGGGATCCGTTCTCAGACCCTTTTTATATATGGGGACTAGAATAGATTGTCTACAATAAGGTGGAATAATTCACACTTTGAAGAGTCAAGCAAACATTTTGTGGAGGAAAAGTCAGCAGAAAAAAGGATTTTTCTTGATTACAATATTAGCAATGCAATGTGGTCCTGGAGCTCTGGATGCCTTGACCTATTGATGACTTCCATCACATCCTGTAACTCAAAACACATATCCTCCATTTTTATTGTGGGCATACTTTCTACTGCCTCACCGTCACCAACCAGTGAATAATTATATAACTCCCCACTATATACACCCCATCTCTCCTTCGTAATGGGGTTGAGTTCTTTCGACACAGCTTCAGCTAAATGCAGCTGAGAAAGGTGCCAACGTAATATCATGAGCTTTCAGCATCCCAAATATACGCTGGCAATTGGCATTATGCACAGCCTGTTTATAAAATTTCAGGCAATTTTTATATTTCATGCGGTGAGACACAGATTATTTAATTTTTTCTATATGGCTCAACTTGCCTGATTTGTTAATCAGTCGTAGAGCCGCAAGTAGTAGATCTCTCATGTCAATTATTGACCATATCGAACTGTGCAGTACAAATCTTGCCCTCAAATGTTGTTACCTTGCTCTTCATGAAATCATGAAGTAATGTTTTCAAAATAAATATATACCAAGGTGATCATAATAAATAGATTCCTGTGTAAGTGCATCACAGTGTATCAACATACCATTACACTTTTTGACATTAACTTGAGACCAAATAATCCTGTTTCGCTGTTGATTAACAATATTTCGTTTTGATCTTTCCTTATTTTATTCATCTCAAGCACAAGCTGTAATATGACATGATCACTAAGGTTGGTACTACACATTTCACATTTTCCTATCATTTCTTAATTTGAGTGCCCATAATGAAGACATCTATCCTAGAGGATACTTTTCCATTGGTCCAAGTATCTCACACCCTTGCAAACCACAAATACTCACACAGATTGTGTGTGTGTGAGGAGCTTGGAGATCATGGGGCAAGCATCCAATTTTTTTTTACTGGGAATCTATGAGAGATGCCCAGTAAAAAATGCTTTGGCTGGGCCCCAGAGCACCTCATATGGACACAGCATATTATTTTTCCTAGAAGAATCAGGGGGCCCCATGGTGCAGACATGGCATTTCTTACTGGGCATTTGTGAAAAAGAAAGCATGATAAGTGTTATTATGTGGCTACACAGGCATTTTGGTGCAGCCATTCTAGCTATTTCCTACTGTGGTAAGACATTTTGTATTGGGCATGTTTGATAAAGCAAGTATCATAAGTGTTTTTATGTAGCTAGGCTGGCCTTTTGTGCAGCCAGTTTGGATATATATTTTTTTTATTTTATTTTTATTTTTGCATTTATATAGCACCGAAACCCACAGGTATCACAATATATGTTCATATTTTGGAATACATTTGTAATGGCAATGCCAACAATAGTATGTTGTTGGCATACCTTAAATGCAAGTGCAGGGTGGCAGAGAGGAAATGGTGTGCTTCATGTTCATCCTCTGACAAACTGGCCTGCCGCCTGCTCCTAAGGCAATACCGGCTCTCAGTTCTCACCGAGAAGAGAGCCCTTATCCAAGCCCGTATTTCTGCAGCATCTAACAATTCGGCCGAACTCTTTAAAATCTGCAAGGAGCTGGCCAACCCTGCTGCAGTCTCTACCTCTCCTGTCCCCTCCCAGGCCCTCTGCACGGCACTGGCCTCTCACTTCATTTCAAAAACTCAGGACATCCTGTCCTCACTCTCCTCCTATCACCTCCCCCCTCTATTTCCTGCTCTTCTTCTGGCCCTTCTGCAGCCACCCCTCCTCCCTCCTTCTCTGCCTTTCCCCTTTTTTCTGCTGACGAGGTTTCGAGACAAGTACGATCTATGAAAGTCTCCTCAAAACAGGTCCACCTCTGTTCCTCCAAAACAATCAAGGACCACATCGACTCCATGGCTCCTGCCCTGGCTGATTTCTGCAATCACTCCTTTGCCTCTGAAGTCTTCCCATCCCCCCTCAAGCACTCCCTTGTGCACCCCTTCTCAAGAAACCTTCTTCCGACCCCTCCTACACAGCTCACTATCGCCCAATCTCTATCACTCCCTTCCTGGCCAAGCTCCGGGAGAAACTGGCCATCTCCCAGCTTAATCTCCATGCTGAATCTGTTGGTAGTCTTCATGACCATCAGTCCGGCTTCAGAGCTGCCAGAAGCACGGAAACTGCTCTCCTGAACATCCGTGAGGACCTGCTCTCAAACCTTGGCTCTAACACCCCTTGTGTTCTCATTTTGCTCGATCTCTCTTCTGCCTTTGACACTGTCGACCACACCATCCTGCTCAACCGTCTCCGTGATAACCTGGGTATCACTGGTCAGGCTCTGGCGTGGCTGACCTCCTTCCTCTCCAATCGACCCTCCCAGGTCCAACTGGGGTCCTTCCTCTCTGACATCTTTTTCTCTACCTGTGGTGTCCCCCAGGGATCTAACCTCTCCCCCAGGCTGTTCAAACAGTATCTGGCACTTCTTGCTCACCGAATCGCCGCTCTCTGTCCCAACTTTCAGTGCTACGCGGATGATACCCAGCTCATTTTCAGGCTACCCTCGGCCTCCTCTTCCCCTTCCCTCATCTCTGACTGTCTTTCTGCTATCCATGAATGGTGTGCCGCCAACGGCCTCTGCCTTGATGCCAGTAAGACTGAGATTCTACTCATCGGCACACCCACTCCCTCCTTCCCTGCAGCTCTCTGGCCGGCCTCCCTTGGCCCTCTCCCTACTCCTACCTGCAAGGCAAAAAACCTCGGGGTCATCTTCGACTCCAAACTCTCTTTCTCTCCTCACATATCTGACGTCTCTAAGAAGTCACACTACCAGCTACACCCCCTCAGAGGTATCCCTCCTTTCCTCTCCTTCCCCCAGAAGCTCACAGTCTCTAGAGCCCTGGTTCTCTCGAAGTTGGACTACAGTAACAGCCTCTATCTAAATCGTCCCGCCTCTACTCTCCGCCCTTTGCAACTCATCCAGAACAGGACTGCTAGACTTGTCCTTGGCCTCAAGCCCAGGGACCGTATCTCTCCAGGACTGAAATCACTACACTGGCTCCCAGTGGCTGCGAGGATTAAGTTCAAAACCCTCTGCATTGTCCACAAGGCCTTCTGGGGCCTTGGGCCAAAATACCTTCAACTCTCTCTTCCTAAATATCTTCCTTCTCGAGCTCTTTGCTCATCCAACTCCCTCAGGGTCAGCCGCTTCTTCAAGCAACGAGTTGGGGGTAGATCTCTCTCCGCAGCAGGGGCCTCCCTCTGGAACAGCCTTCCTGCCTCCCTGAAACTTGAGGAGAACCATCTCCGGTTCCGGAAGCACCTCAAAACCTTCCTCTTTGCCTCCGCTTTCTCTCCCTCTCTCCCCTGCTAAAATCAGCAAACCTGCACTGAATCTGCAACTGGGCTACTCACCGATCTCGGTCCTTGGCCCAGCCATTCTTCCCTGCACTGCCTACCTGCACTACGGGACTGTCTCTGTATCCTACAGCCCCTCCTCCCGGCACTTACCTTGCACTTGCCACCAGCTGGCCCTATTATTTATATTGTATTCTACTAACCATGTATTGCACTTTCCCCTCTCCCCTTCCCCTTGCACTTTTCCCTTTCCCCTCTACCATTGCACCTGCGCGATCTGAATGACACCTGGCCTAGTAAGATCGTTGTCTGTCTCCCCCTGTCCCCCCCCGCCTCGTCGCGCCTTGAAACACTTGTGTATAGGCGCGTTACAAATGCCATATCATATCATATGTTGTGGATGTACTAGCATACATTGGCAGAATCGTTGTGGACATGTTTTATTATAGTATCATTACTGGAATTATGCGCAAAGCAATCACAAGTATTTTCTCATATGAGGATACTGCCATATATTGGTGCAGCCAGCATGGAAATGTATGGGCCCAGGCAGTGTGTGAAAATGTTTTATACTTGCAAATATTGTGAGTGAAGCCATCATGAAAATGTGTTAAAGAAATGCTCTTGTGCGCTGTTGGTGACTTTCATCTATTCTATTTTTTCAGGAGTTATCCTTCAAAATCAATTACAAACTGTTTGGGCCTCATTACAACTATTTTGGAATGGGTTTAACAGTGCTGCTAATGGTGCCGGCGCCGTTAAACCCATTCCGCAATATTACGAGGTTCCAGAGCGGGTCCCACAAGGGGACCAGGGAGCTAACAACGGGCCGGTCATAATCGGGCCATTGTTAGCACCCGCACCCATTCCCATTGAGCCCTATGGGGGCTCGAATGGGAATGGGGAAGGACCGGGCCCGGGTTCCCTGAAGGAGGAAATACCGAGCCCTCCACACTCGGAATGGCCCGGTATTCCCCATTCAGGGAACCCAGACACGGTTTTGGAGGCAGCCATGCCCTTATTGAGGGCATGGCTGCCTCCAAAGTCGTAACGAGGCCATTGGCTTTTTTCCCCATTTTTCGAAAACGTGTGCTGTAAAATGCATATTTTTAATCCATCGTTTAAAAACATTTCTCAGGGGAAGAACTCCCCCTGCCCCCTGGGCCTTCTTCCATTGGTTCGGGCTAACTCACTACACTCAGCCACTTCACCCATTCACCAGCCACCACTAGTGTGAAAAGAAGGTGGATTCCACAGGAAAATAATGCATTACTGCCAGTTTCAAAATCAGATGATGGTGGTAGTGCAGATGGATTTGCATGGGGTCAGTGGAAATGGTAATTCCACCCAGCCCCCCTGTTCCGCCATAGAAATCAATGATATTCTGGCAGGATGTAATAAGTATGCATAACCGTTTTACTTGTGTTTATTATAAGTGCCTCTTACATTATGTCAGTAGGAAACGTGCTCGACTATGCTAATCTGAGTGTACATAAAGCTCAACTATACAGTAAAACGGGCCAAGCCCTGTATCACACAGAGGAATACCACATGCACGACTTACCCTTACCACATGCAGAATTCGAAAGCACCAACTGGGATTAAGAGTTTTCTTCATTATGACATTCTGGAAACACTGAAGGCAGTTGGTCTGAAATACCTGCTACATGTTCACGTACATTTTAAGAAACACTTTTCGGATGAAATGCATATGGGACGGGCGTGTTTTCAGAAATGACCTTTCTGTCTATAATGCACACACATGGTATGAATGAGGGTACCTTGGTTGCCTACATTTTCACTCCCTTCCAGGAAAACCTTGTACACGTTTTGTCTGCAAGTTGTCTGCATCACGGTATATGGTGCTAAATTTGGAAGATTAAACTTTGAAAATATTTGTGAGAAATGTGAGAACATTTTAGGCAAGCCTTGCCGAAGCCAATAGTTCTGGCGTTTTGGTTTGTGTATGAGAATTTACATGCATAGGTAAGCATGCTCTAATTACTTAGGTTCTACTTAGTCAGAAATTCCAAATGTGTCTTCAAATTAGTGCTTGCAGAAAAATACCATTAGTAATAGGCATAGTAGAAATGCCTCTCTTCAATGGAGTTCACAGAAGTAGTTTTACTATGTGGTTTACTATTGTTAATTGTCGGTTGTATACTAATTGACCTTTTCACAATTGACCTCAGGAGAATTGACCTAATTTAGAAGGTCAATTAGGACATATATGCGGGGGACACCCCCACAATCCCCCACCCATTCCAAAACCCCCTGCAACCCTTCACCCAATGCCCTTATATTATTTATAATCCAAAACCTACCCAATACATATATGAAATAACTAAAATAATATAAAGGTCAATTGTGCAGAATGTCAATTTGGACCACTATAATTAGGTCAATTGTGCAAAAGGTCAATTATAAAAGGTCAATTTGGGTAATACCTAATTGTCAGCAGACACCATGTTTGGACATTTTAAGGGAGATACAGTGTGAATGGGTGACCTAAGGTGGAAGGGAGAAAGGGGTAAGATAAGGTAGGCTGTAGTAGGCAGGGAGGAGTAAGGAAGGCATGCATGAGCTAGGATTAGTAGGGTTAGACAGAGGTGAGCTAGGGAGGATTTGACTGTGGAGATACCCATGGACGAGGTAATACAGGTGGCTATGGGAGGGTGGTTGCACAGGGATGGAATAGGAAATGTGGGGGTAGAGTGGAATGGGGTAGTATGGTGATAATCTAGGATGTTTGGGGTTGGGCAGATGTGATTTTGTGTAAGTGGGATTCTGGGGAGAGGCAATTGTGAGATAGGGTCGACATTAGAGTGTCAATGAAGGTCTAGGTAGAGTGGGGTGAAGTGGGGATGGGTGGTGGTAGAGTGGGCTGAGGTAGGATCTTGTACGATAGTATGGTTATGGTATAGAAGTACGGTTGGAGGAGTGAGGAAGAGTGCATTTGGTCAGAGAGGGGCAAGGAAGGGTGCATTGGAGTGGAGTGGTGGGGGCAGATGTGAGCAGGTGCAGGGGTTGTTAGGTGTAGGGGTTAATGTTATTAGGGAATGGGCTTAATGTGGGTTGTGGAGTGTTATAGGGGCATGGTGTTCGAATGGAATGGGTTAAAGTAAGGGCTTAGATGGGTGGTGTGGAGGTGTGGAGTGGGGGTTTGTAGTGGGGGTGTTTTGATGAGGGGGTGTGCAGTGGTTGAGCTGTGTGTGTCGGTGTGGTGTTGAATGGGTGTGTGGAGTGGTGGTGGGGAATGAAGGAGGGGTATGGTGTGGGTTGCTGGTGAGGAATGGTGGTGTTGTGGTGGTGTCGTGTTGTGGAGTAGTATCTTGGTGTGGAGTGGTGGTGGTGGTATGGAGTGGTGATACCGAGTGAAGTAGTGTGGAGGTGGGTTGTGGTGGTGGTGTAGACTGATGGTGTGGAGTGGCGGGGGTGTTTAATGTGAAAACAAAGTGGTGGGGGTGTGGAGTGGTGGTGTGCAGTTGTGAAGCGGGGATGTGGAGGTGTAGAGTGGAGGGGTACAGTGCAGTGGTTTGGTACAGTTGTGGAGTGGATTGACAGTGTGGTGGTGTGGAGGCGTGGAGCAGTACTTTGGAATTGCGAGTGATATTTTGTCATTGCAGTGTAGACTATTGGTCGTGGTGTGCACTGGTGGTGGTGTGGAGTGGAAAAAAGTGCACCAAAACTTAAAGTCCAATATAGCCAATTTGCAAAAGCCGATAACAAACCACACAATGTTAAAAAAAAAGGTTAGAAACCATTCCACATAAATATGAAGTTGGCAACATTGCTTACAAGAAAATGCATGCATTCCTATTTTTACAATGTACAAATGCTCATGAAAAGAATGCGGAACATTCAGCTGACCACAATGCAGGCATATACGGCTAAACTGAATGAGACAAGCAAAGTGGGAAACAGCTTTGCTTGTATTCATGTGATGGCTAACGTTTATGACGAATAGCACATTCTGGCTGAGGTACAATTTTGTATAACGTCAAGGAACCTTTTGGAAACAAAAAAATGACCACACAATTGTATATTGGAGATTTGTTTGTGACCGTGATTCAAGCATGGAACCCTTCTGAGAATACAAAAAAGGTAGCAGGCGCCCCTCTCCAGAAAGAACATGGCATGATAACCTGTTCTGTGTTTTTTTTTCCCACTTTGAGAGTCTGCAGCCATCGCTTTTAGCTTAACATAGTTTTCACAAAGGAGGAATACCATTTGCATATCAGTCTTTGTCCCGCCCATAAGGGCAGTCCACCATCGAAATGCCAGTCCTATGCTCATTTCATTTGTCACAACACTCAACCTAACAAAACAAGGACTGGCAATCCTGACAGTTTGGGCTTTTGTGTTGGCATGGCAAAGGCACTTGCAAGACACTTGCAAGGCACAGCAGTAGTGGTATTAACTGCCCATTGATGGATCAATTGCAAAATGGTATGAATACCTGGCTGTCTAATAGCAGTGCCTGGCAAATGCGTAATACTTGTACACAAGTCAAAACTGTTGGCTTTGCCAATGGTTGTTTTACCAGGACTTCAGTGAAGGACATGCATGTTGCTTATACATTGGCGGAGACTGAAAAAAAAGCATTTTCAGTGTGTTTCCGTCAGATTTTTGGTTTTGAAACTGTGGTCAACCTATGTGGAATATGCTGCTCGTGATAGCAGTAGTGGAGATGGTTTTCAAAGGATTGCTGCTTCTTTGAAGAGATGTGGATCCCGTGTCATTTTAAAGCATTTTATTCTAGAACTGGAACAAGTTGAAGAACTCAACCTTGTCCAAGGCAACATCTTCAAAAGCCGCTTCATTTTAGAGCCCAGCTTCTCTCTCTTGGGAGGCCGTTTCTCTAAGTGTGATTCTTATGAAGAAAGAAAACAGAAGCACTCTCAAAATCTTGGAAACTTTAACTCGAGCTCATCAAGCGACGCAAGGCTGCAGCTGCACTTTTCCCCAACACTCGACTCCTTGCTCCCCCGACCCGCCTCTTACTTCAGCAGGTCAGCTCGCTGCACGAACCGAAGAGCTCCAAGAGTTCTCCGTGAGGAGGAGTTTTGGGCGGGGAGAGGCGAGAATGGTCCAAGTGATCAGTATGGCTATAGGCAGGCAATTAAAAAATATACTCTTTCTATAAAAACAATTGACATAGAAAATGCAAGTGGCAGAATAAGATAACAGCAAACACTGGTAAATGTTGGGAAAGGCCAACAGTTATAAACGTCGCCTTTACATTTGTTTTATTTTACAATCTGAAAATCAAAACATATAAAGCATTTAGTGCAAAATTAAAGTAGCTAAAGGACACGTCATGTAATCAATCCTGCAGATTTGGAACAGCAACAGAATACAAGTGCCTCAACAGCACCTTCTCTCCTTATGATATCCTGCTCTCCTTTAGGGACCTTGATAAAGCCCTTTCAGAGGGGAGCAAATCCAACAACTTTGTGCGCGGTTGCAGTGTCGCATTGTTCCAGCCAAATACCTTCTTCTAGGACCTTTGAATGACCATGCATCCTCCTGCATAACCACCACTTCTGTAGGAGACATGACTCCCTTGTTGTGAACCACAGCCACATTATGCACTTTCAGGAGGGATCTTTCATGTTCATATCATGCATGACCCTTTCAACATCCCTATAAGAAGTGCTGCATACTTTTTTTTATCGCACAATAGTCGTGATACGGCTATTCACATAATGCAATAAGAAAATGAAACTACCCTCCTGCTGTTAAAATGTGTGTGATTCACAGAAGCATTTTATAATGGCCGAAATCCCAATGAAAAGAGCTCTGAGAATCAGGACCAATGTGTGCTTCCATAACCAGGAGACAACGCGAAAGTAACTGCACTAAATGGAATTGTTGCCTCCAGTAAAACACGTAGGGACATAATTATGTTTCCAGATTGGATTATTTTGAAGTTGCTTTTTGAACAATACACTCTCATCTTTTAATGAAGAAACATTTGAGGTGATATGTTTACTCAGAGATATCATATGTTTTGCAAAATTTTGCATAGCACCTAACTGCTCTTTTGATGGATTTGATGCAATTTAAGTTGTCTGGGACTTTGTCAGATCTCAGTCTGATCATAAATGTTAAATAGCACATTCCATAGCAGAGGAAATGCATTGTATATTACTATGGGCCTCATTACGACCCTGGCGCTAAGTGAAAAACGATGGCGGTAAATGGTTACCGCCATCGTTTTCCGCCAGGTCCGATCATGACCCGTGACCGTTAACTACGATGCCATTAGCGGCATCGTAGTTAACGCTGCCGCTAACTGCGCTAAGGGTGCGCGCACGCGACCGCCCACACCGTACTTAGCGCCATGGCGGAAAGGTACGCAAATGCCGACCCAAGCGGACATGCACCTAACGCCATCACCCAGCCCGTTAAGTACCTTACCGCCATGGTGCAAATAACGCCATCGCGAACCAACCGTAAAGGGCCATGTTAAGTGAATGCAGCTGCCACAGGTGCACAGAAACAGCACAGGTGAAGGCAATACAGACTCAGGGAAGTACAAAAAGAGCACACCCCACCCCTTCCCACACCCAGTCACACTCCACAATGATACCAATACGACTAGCAATGTTGGGGCTGGAGGACCTGATAGCAATGCATGTGCTACAACAGCAACAACAACAACAGGCAGCACAGAGGAGACGCAGGAGGAGAAGGAGGGCAAGGCAGGCCCAGCAAGCCCCACCAGCACAGCCAGTGCCACCACGCAGGCAGCCCCCAATCCCACGCATCAGAGCCAATCCATTCAACCTCACTGCTGAGCAGATCCACACCCTGTACCGTTTGGACCGGGACACCATCACCGCCATCGTAGACATGACACACAACGACATCGTCAGCATGATAGAAAGTCCAACCGCCACCCCCCCCCTACTGAAGGTAGTGTCTGTACTCCACTTCCTGCCCACAGGCACCTACCAGCACACAGTGGGGCACCTGCATGGCATTTCACAACCATTATTCTCACGAACACTCATCCAAGTGCTCGATGCCCTCCTCAAGCACACAGACGACCACATCTCATTACCACGGACTGCCCAGGAGATTGCAAACACCAAAGTGGGTTTCCATGCACTAGCCGGCATACCCGGTTGCATTGGTGCCATCGACTGCACCCATGTGGAATTGCTGGTTCCACGTGCCATGGAGGTACCGTACAGCAACCGGAAACAGTTCCACTCAATCAACGTGCAAATGGTCTGTGACTCCAACAAGATCATCACACATTGTTGTGCCCGATTCCCCGGATCAACCCATGATTCTATGGTCCTGAGGAACTCCACAATACCACGCTACATGGAGCGACATGCAGGGCCAAGATCCTGGCTACTCGGTGAGTCCAATGTCATGGAAGTGGGCAGGTGAATGACGTACCGATGCATACTCCACCTGGCAGAAAGGGGGGGGGGATGATGCATACTCCACCTGGCTGAAAGGGGGGGATGATGCATACTCCACCTTGCTGAAAGGGGGGGGATGATGCATACTCCACCTGGCTGAAAGGGGGGGGGTGATGCATACTCCACCTGGCTGTGAGTAACACAGAGAACGGAGACAGAGGATGGGCACTCACAATGCACACAACCCCTCTGCATACATTGGGTGATGGCATGCAAAATAGGCCATGGGAGCCATGAGCATATACTGGTTGCATTGTGTGAATCAATTAGTGCATGTAGAAGTGAGCCAAAGTAACAGTTGGATGCGAGCCATGGTGGAACATCATGTTCCTGATCAGACAACATGACTGACACATACATTCTCGCCTACATACAGGTGATGCAGGCTATCCCCTGAAGAGGTGGCTCCTTACACCAGTCCGGAACCCGCAGAACCAGCACGAGGAGGACTTCAACCGTGCACATACACGTACTCGTGTGGTCATAGAGCAGACATTCGGCCTATTGAAGGCACGGTTCCGAAGCCTCAGCAGGTCTGGTGGGCCACTCCTGTATGGCCATGAGAAGGTGGCAAAGATCGTCATGGCATGTGTCATGCTACACAATATGTGCGTCAGACGGAATGTGCCCCTGCCCCCTCACGCAGAACTGCAACCACCTGACGATGAGGATGAGGAGGGTGCAGATGGGGCGGCACCCCATGGAGGAGGCGATGCACAGGAGGGGCGTGCAATGCGCCAAAGTATCATCGACCACTGCTTCTAGCACACACGGCTGGTGTTTATCACATGGAGACTGCACTTGGGGCACTGTGTGTCTCTGGGACATGCACACTGTGGACTGTACACCAATAAAGCACACATACGCAATGAAAATGTCCACACATAACTTTTTTTGAAAGAAAAAAGTGTATTGAAACTAAGAAATGTCGTGTCACACCCCCTCCCACCTCCCCCCTGCACACCCCAACACACCCCCTCCCACCTCCCCCCTGCACACCCCAACATACCCCCTCCCACCTCCCCCCTGCACACCCCAACACACCCCATGTAGGTGTCAACAGATGCCTGTGACAGTGGCCACAGGCTGTTACAAGCCCCCTCTCCCGGCCCCCGGGGCACCCCTGGCTGTGGAGCGCAGGTTACGTCTGGAACGTCGCACGGGGCTGCTCTGTGCAGAACTGGCAGTGGAGGATGTCCCTGGCTGCCCCTGTGCATGCACGTCCTGTAGGGTGTGGGTGAGCTCAGTGAGCGCACGACGCAAGCCGGCAAGTTCAGCACAGATGTCCCTGGACATGGCCTGCATGGCATCCCTCAGGGTGGCAGTGCTCTGCGCTACTTCGGCCCTTAGGGTCTCTGTGGCCTGTTCAATGGTAGACCTAGCCCCCACACATTCCGCGGCATGCTCATTCAGCATCGTGGACAGTTGATGCTGCCGTTCTGTGATGTCCTCGAGGGACTGCTGGCCCTGCTGGGCCATGGCCAGTGCTGGTGGAGTGATGGAGGGGCTGCTCCCCTCCTGTGGAGTGTGGACAGGGCATGGGGTGGAAGGCCACTCCTCCACCTCTGTGTGCCCCTGTGTGTGATCCTCATGGGGGCTGGCGTCAGAGAAACAGGGGGAATGTAGTAGGTCAGTGGGGCTTCTGACCTCGTGCTCCATGTCTGAGTCTGAACATGCAGCTGTTGCAGCTGTCTCACCGATGTTGCTGCTGGCCACTGACCCCGTGCCTTCTGTGGCAGGCAATGTCGGTGGAGGTGGAGCAGCTGCTGCTGGCCTGCTGCCTACAGGGGTGCTTGCCGGTGGGACGTCCGGTATGCTTGCAGTGGGACCTGCTTGTTGTGGGGTCTGCCTCACTGCAGCTGAGGTTGAGGGTGCAGGGACGTTATTGATGGCCTTCTTGGCTCTCTTCGGCGCAGGGGTGTCCTGGTCCTCTGGGTGTGAATCTGTGCCTGTGGTGGAGCAAAGGAGGGAGGGCGTTATTGATGGGTCTGCGGACTTTGGAATGACAATGATTGACATTATTCTGGTCAGTAGATGAGGCAGATTTCAGGCAGTGCCATGCAGGTTGTCTCCTTTTAGTGTGGAATGTGGATGCAGGTATGCGGGTGGCAGCAGTGTATACAGGGTGGTGCTCGCATGTGGCTATGGGCAGTGTTGATATGTGTTGCATTTACACTCTAGGGCAACCTTGTGCTACACATGATTGGACTGCAGTGACTATGGCATGTCTTGTTTGAGGCACCTACCTTCATCGCCTGATGTCGGAGCTCCCCTTTCCATCCCTCCGACGCCTTCAATGGATTCCATGCCAATCCTGGTTGCACAGATCTCCTCCCACGGTTGGAGTTTTAGGGGGGATTCCGACCCTCCACCAGTACCCAGGGCAAGGTTGCGGTTTGCAGAGATGACGGCTCTGACCCGTATGCGTACGTCATCCCAGCGCTTCCAGCACTGCTGTGGGGTGCGGGGTACGGTCCCCACCGCGCTGACGCGCTCAGCCACCAGGGCCCAGATGGCCTTCTTTTTCCCTATCGCTGTCCTGGTCATTTCCGGGGAGAAAAAACACCTGCGTTGTCTTGCAGGGTCTCCGCAAGCATGCAGAGTTCCTCCCGGCTGAATCTCTCCTGACGCTGGCGGTCACATGCCTTTTTCACAGCTTTAGGCATTTTCGGGTACTTGGATGGGTGGGTGATTGGTTGGGACAGGTGTCAGGGTTGGGTCTGGTGTTGTTCGGTAGGATGGCAATGGATTGTGTTTTTAAAGATGGCCGATGGGCTGTTTCCCGTTCCGGCGCGATGACGCTATTTCCGGTTCTGATTTTTACGGCCGCCGCAAATTACGGTGGCCGCTACTTACGGTGGCGGAAGTGCACCTTGCTCGCTTTACGATGCCGGTAGGGGCCTTTTCCGCCATGGCGTTAATTGCATTACCGCCATGGCGTAATGCTCGTGCGCGATGGGTCGTAATGTGGCGCTCTTTACGCCATCGGCCCATGGCGTAAACGCTCATTACGCCATGGCGGTAATGACGGACGATTACCGCCTGGGTCGTAATGAGGCCCTATATGTTTTTTATTTTTATTTTTATTTTTATTGGTTTATACAAACCTTTAAAAAAAACCATATCAAAATTACTCCATACTCGATACAAATCAAAACATACATCAAAACATAAGCATGAGATTGAATTCCATTCATTTGCCAGGATTCTAGTCTATTGTACCAAAGGCGCCTTGTCGGAGAGTGGTTGGTATGCTTCGTGTGAGAACTAAGCCATGTTGGACACTGTCCTAGTATCCTTATACATTGATATCAGATATGTCAAGACTCCTTTCAGTCTCATGCAAAAAAAGGGTTAACACCCTTGTCAGTTTTGTATTTGAGCCCATAAACATCAGCTGCCACCATTCTGCGGCGTCCCTCAGTGGGTATTCCTTTATCATTTGTCCAAGATGTTTAGTTCTTAGAGGTCTAAAGAAGGGGCAGAATAAGACGAGGTGTTTAAGCGTTTCATCGCAGACTTTACAAAATCTGCACACGATATTGGACATATCATTTCCAGCCCAGTTCTTTGTTCGATCTTTAGGTCTAAACAAGTTTAGGCGGAATCTCATATATATGGCCCTCTTCCTGTTGTCTGGGAATAAGACCACATCATTTTGCAATTTGTTGCATGCTCTTACTTTGCTGGGGGCGTCCTTCATTGTTTTGGACATCCTTCGGTCTTCACTGGTTTGGATGCAGTCTAAATCCCAGATCTTTTTCTTTACCAGTTCCGGGTTGTCATAAAGCGTTTTGATGTTGGTCTCATACATGGTCAGAAGCTCTTCACATTTCCTAGACCACAGGGCTAATAGGCAGTCTGGGTTGGCTTTTCCAGGTTTGCTCAGTATTTTAAATTGAGGAGAGGCGTCTGGCAGCATGATTTTCCTAAATAAGGCCAGGGCATTCCACGTGATTCGTGCTTCAATAGATGTCAAGCCTAACTCATAGCGCAGGCAGGCTGTCGAGATGCTGTTTGGTAGGTGTAAGATTTTCACCCAAAAAATGTGTTCTAGGGTTGACCAGAATTCAACTGGGCATCCGAAAGCATTTTCAGCTCCATATATGAGGGCTGGAACAGCCTTCTGCTGGTAAAAGGTTATCACTGGCTTGAGCGAAAACTTCCCATATCTTTTCTTTAGGATCAGTCCTTGAGAAGCAAAATGTCGGCATTTCTTTCTCGCAGTCTCCATCCAAGGACAGTCATTTATGTTTGTGTTAATTTGCATGGCGAGGTATCTAGTAGTTTCCACCGTGGTGAGTTTTTCCTTTCCGGGGTGCCATCTAAATTTGCTGTTTTTCTGGTGGCGGCCCGTTTGCAGGTTTTGCAGCGTCAATATTTCACTTTTTGTGTTATTAATGTGCAAACCATTGGTTTCAATGTAACGTTCCACTGCATTCATTTTACGCTGGAGGCCGATTGGAGTGGTATCTAACAAGATTAAATCGTCAGCATACAGCATCCAGCTTAGAGCAGAGCCATGTATTTTTGGGGAAAAGGATCGGGGCTCATTGATGGCGATGCCAATGTCCGAGAGAAACAAGTTAAATATAATCGCTGCCAGCGGGCAGCCCTGTTTAACTCCACAGAAGGCGTTAATTTCCTCTGTAAGAGATCTACATTGATCGAGGCGCACTCTGATGGTAGCAGCAGTCTGGATATCTTTGATGGCGGCTTATATGCTTTCAGGACAGCCCCAATTTGACATCTTTGTCCACAGTAGTTCTCGGTTGATGGAATCAAAAGCATGGGAGAAGTCTATCAGGGCTAAGTAGACCTTTCTCCCAGATCGGATGGCTTCCATCTTTAGCAGATTTATTAGCAAAAGGTTTAGGCCGCAGCCGACCCCTTTTACGAAGCCCGTCTGTCGTACATCAATGTGGTTGCTACCAACAATCCATCGTGACAGTTTCTGTTGGAGCATAGTTGCGTACACTTTGCCTAGCACGTCCAGGAACGCTATCGGTCGATAATTTTTGGGCTCAAGGCGATTTCCTTTTCTAAAGATAGGGACTATTATTGCAGTCTTCTAAGAATTTGGAGTTTTACAGCTTCTACAAATTTGGGTAAAGAGCTCTTCACAAAATTCTGCCCATAGTTGTGGATTTTGCTTTATAGTAAAGTTGGTCAGGCTGTCCGGTCCAGGGGCCCTTGAGGCGCTGGCGCTGTTAATTATCTGGAGCAAATCAGTTTTAGTGAAAGTCAAGTCCCATTTTGTTAAGTTTGATGTCGTGGGGGACAACCACTTCCCTTTTTTGCTGTACAGATTTTTGAAATGTGAGGACCACCCTGCTTCTGATACCATGTTTGTCATCAGCGCAGATTGAGGAGCACCCTCGCTGTTTAATAAACTCCAAAACTCAGACGAGTTTTTCGTTCTCATCTTTTGCAACATCAGTTCTGCATCGCTTTGGAACATTAGGGCCTTGTGAGATCTTATCCAGTTTTTATATTTCTGTTTTGCAGCACGTTTTTCTTGCAAGAAATTTGTGGAATCACTGGATTTTATGTGTCTAATAGTGGCGCGAAGTTCCCTTTTTCTCCTCAAGACCTCAACATCAAATTTATGTTTTTTTTACAAACCCAGGGTTTCTCGATCCCTTTTTTTTTTCCACAAACAATTGTAGGAGATGAGCGTATTCCACTCCAAGGTCAGTTTTGATGAATGTTCCTGAGATTTTAGAGACTTCATCAGGGTGGAGTGATAGCCTCACTCTGTTTGGCTAAACCAGGATCCGATGGCTCCAACATTTAGCAGATGGTTGTTTTGCAACTCGCAAGGTTAAAATTATCATCTCGTGATCACTTGGAATCATCTGCTTTACCACAAAAGAGAAAGTGGACTGATGAATCTTTTCTGAGACGAAAAAGTAATCCAAAATAGAGTTCTGTGCGAGTCTTCTCCACGTTGGTTTAGCCGGTATATCGCAGGCAGTATTTCCATTTAACATTACCAGAGCTCTAGCCTCCATTTCCGCCATCCATTTAGTGGCCACATTATTCGATGCATGGAGGACTTTGTTATTTTTCTGTTTTATGGCCATACAGTTGATGTTCAAGTCTCCACATATAATTATGTTGTTTGACTCATTTTTGAGCAGTAGATCGTCAATTGTTGATGAAACTTGATCTATAAGGGAAAAAGTCCCAGCCTGAGTGTGGTTCCGGTATATGTTGAATAGATGAAATTGAGTCACATTACCAGTTCTAGGCCCTACTGAGGCTATAGTTGACACTTGTATGAGGGGAGACACGTTTGTGGTGTTTATAATACGGCACCTAGAGCTTTTTTTTACGAGTGTCAGCAGGCCTGCCATGGGTCTTCCTCTGGTTTTTTTAAAAGCCGGATTGAAAGCAACTTCATAGGCGTCCACGATAGGACAAGTAGTTAGCCAAGTTTCCTGGAAGCAGACCACGTCAAGCACATCCAGCCAGGGTTCTTCCAATAGTTGGGAGAAGCCCCTAGTGTTCCAGGATCCGATCCTCAACTCTAGTTGCTCCTCTACAACCTGGCATTACCGTCTTGAGGGTCTACATAAAGCTTCCGCCAGCCAAGACCAGTCCTTTTGCACTCCTCTGGTATCCTTTGGACTTGACAAATCATCACAGCTTGTTTCCATAACACAAACGCCTTTTGATGGTAATTTCGATGTTGTCATCTTTAGAGAATTTCCCTAAATCCTTCCCAGCGGCACTACAGAGTGATTGCGTCTTCTCGTTGCCAAGGCAAGGATGCGGATAACACTCTCTGATTACTATATGTCATAAAGCTGAATTTTTTTGGTGGAGATAACTAGTAAAATAATGTTGTATTTAGCAGTTTTCATGTGTTGGGTTCTGTGATGATTCCAATGGAGTCATCACACATTTCCTGGTGTTGAGCTCCTCCCATGTGACCTGGGGACAGTGGCCGCTACCTGATCCTGTCCCTGGGGGCAGCTTTCAGAGAGAGGATCACATGGGAGGAGACAATTACTAGGGGATGTCATGACTACATTCGGTGAGACATGGTAAAACCCTACAAATCAACCTCTCATTCTTGGTTTAAAAACTAACAGCCATAAGAATACCTTGTCTAAAAGCTCCAAGAATGCCTTTACCAGAAACTCTAAGAAACCCTTCTTCAGTGCTTGTACTCCATCAAATAGAACTGATCTTCCATAAAAGATCCTCCAACTATTATGCATCAGAAATCATGAATGGACTTCAATACCCACAAACGCCTATGTACTGAGATGAGGAGGATGAAGAAATTGACACAGAGCAACAAGCGTATTGAGAGTGCTAGTTGTTGGATGAAGGAACATGTGTGCAGGACCTTTAAATATGGAACCAGATGGCAAGAGGCAGCTCCGGAGAGGACGTGACTGATACAAGGAAGGCAGACAGAGGCTGGAGGCACAAGTCAGTGCATGGAAGTTGGAAGCACGAGCTGGCGTGCATAAGCTAGACATCAAAAGCCGGCATGGCAAAGCAAGGGAGATAACCGGCAGAGAAGAAAAGAAACATGGTGTGAGCGAGGCGTGCCGTGGATATGCCAGGAATCGCAAGAGGGTCCCTGGGCATCCAGCAGCTTGGAGAAGCAGCGTGGTACTTGTTAAGATGGATTTCTGAACTCTGACCTGGTGGGTAGAGGTTCAGGAGGCCAGCCTAGTTTCTTGGAACAGGGTAACCTTCTGGACAAGCCAGACCAATCAAGGTAGCTTGGCGGCGGTCAAGACTAGGTCTCAGGAGGGGTGAGGGTGACTGAAATACCTCAATGAGCACATAGAGCAAAGGACACTTACAAATCACTCCCAGTCAGGTGTATATATATTAAAAATACAAATACATTTATTTCAAGGCCTTTGAGTTTCAACACACAAATCAAATCGCAGTAATACTTTTAGACCAACACAATCCTATCTAAATACACATATACAAGACCAATGGGGTCTAAAGGGCTAATGCACGAAATGGGGCCACAACCTAAATGGTGAAGGAAACAGGCAGTGCAAATAGTTTTTAGTCCCTTCTGCATCCAACACACTCCTAACTAAGAGGCAGTTCCATCCCTAAGAAAAGTGGAGCCTATTGCTCAAAGGTACTTGCACTGCTGGTGCACGCGGCAGTTCAAATGGGCAAAACGGGGTCTCTTCAAGGGGCTGTAGCAGCTCAGGACTTTGGGTGAGGTGATGAAGAATAGGTTTCCACTATTCGAGGAGGGCCTCCAATTGAGGGCAGAGTCAATTCCAAGAGTTGGGAATAGTTCACTAGTTCTCACAAGCAGTGAAAAGGAAGGAGAGGGTCCCTCAGGGGCCACTCAAGCATAAAAATGGATAGAGGCGCTGGGGCCACTGGTGAGGGTTAAGATTACTCACCAACCCCCAGCGCTCTCCGGACCAAACTTCGGCAGTCGAGTCCACTTCAGTTGCAGGTTAAAGTACGGCAATTTGGCGGCTCTGCGGCTTTCAGCGACGAAGATACAGCGATGATTCCCAAATGGGACAGTGGTAATTCCTCTACTCCTGGTGGATGGATCAGGCCAGTTTCACTGCAGCAGGCTTCAGGGGAAAGGGGGGCACAAATGCAGCGCACCTGCGAAGTTCCTCACCATGACTGGATGACACAGTAACCACGTATACTCCGGTTCGGGTGCACTCACTTTATGCCAGACCTGGGAACACCAAGTGAACGAAATCTGGTGTGAGAGTGCCATGAACTGAGAGCTAGCGATGTACCAAGTTTCGTGGGCCTCCTCGAAAGGGTTGCGGTATCAAGGCAAAGAGTCTTCATAAACTGGTCAGCCCACTGGTTGGCCCAGGGACACTTCATCCGAGAGAGCTTACCTTCAGGGTTTGATGAAGTTGCAGAGAAAAGTGGTCCCACTATTCCAATAGGTCGAAGCATCTTCGCAGACCTTCTAGGACGACCAGATGCAGAGGGAACTCACTGGACAACAGCGGGTTCAGGGTGCCAAACCTTACAGTGGGTCACCAGCGGTTCCTCGACTCGGCTTCTTAGTTACAGGATACTTGCTCACATACAGGCATACCATAAGTGGACCAATCATGGACCAGACATTCACAGCACTCCAGACTCTCTGACACCCAGGATGTGTATTGGAACCAGACGGTCCAGCCCACATCCTGGAGACACACACACAAGGCATGCAGAAGCCCGCAAAAGCTTGGTGCTTTGTGGGAAAATGCATGCCCAAATAAGGACTGAACCGGGTCGGCTCGACCTGGGGAAGGTGAAGGAGCAATATGGCAAAAGGACCGGACAAAGAACCTGGTGGCATGGCCATTTTGGAACCAGGCCACCTGTTTGTGCCAAATGCAGGAATCACAGTTTACCTGGCAGGAACGGGTTAAATCATGCGAAATTATAAGCTCCCACCAGCCCTGTCCAAGGCACATCTGCACTTCTCCTAAAAAACCTTCAAGAGTATCTAGGGCCTTTGGAAATGATTAATAGACCCAAGTGCACTGTACTGGAAGGTACATTGTACACTTGTTACATGTTGCAGAAAAGTTGCAACATTGGAAAAGGACTAAGGGAAACAAAGTCTCCCAGTACTGACTGTTTGAAGGGCCTGTCAGTTTCCCCATAAAAAGTGAGCAAAAAGCCCAGAGGAATGCAGCAGAAGGCTTGGCTCCTCTGGTATAGTCAGACTATGGTGTGAGAGATATTAGAGCCACACAAAATGGGAAGCAGATGGTGAAGGTACACCACATAATTGTGAGCATGCCTGAAAACGCTGCAGAGAACTGGTGCGTCTACCAGAGCAGAGTGGGGACCTCAGGGTGTTATGGTGGCCGCGCTAAAGAGAAATAGAACATTGTGAAGTTACAGAAAGTGAAATGACAAGAAGAATGTTTATGAATCAAAAAGGTAGAAAATGTTGAACATTGTGAAACTAATGAAAGTGAAGTAGTAAGACGATTGTTTGCCAAGTAGATATACCAAGCCAACCAGAAAGACGGTAAGATAAGAGACGTCCTGTCAAGCATACACCAGGCAGTTGTGACAAGAGAAGTCCTGGCAAGTATACACCAAGCAGTTGTGAATGCAAGAATGAATACAAGAGAAGTCCCGGGTGGGAGTATGCCAGGCAATTGTGAACAAAAGAGAAGTCCTGGCGGGGCAGTACATGAGGCAATTATGAGTGTGAGAAAACTCCTGGCAGGAGAGTACACCAAGCAGCTGAAAGTGCATTAGAGTCCTAGCAGTACAGTATACAAGGCATATTGCTAACCTACAAGCAGTATAAAGCAGAAACTGTATGTGTTAAACAAGAAAGGAACCTTTTGTTAAAGAGGAGCTTCCGAGGCTGAACAGTATTTGTGTAACAGAATTGTTGTGGGCCAAGAAAGACACAAAGGAAGTTAGACTCAGAGACATTTGTGATACCAGTAAAGAATCCAGGGGAAGGTAATCCCCTTATGGAATTGAGGTCCATTCTGTATTTGGAGATTATTTACATTGGAGCTATTCTATTTTTTTTTAGAACACTTTTGCAAATACCAGGTTAAAGACATTTCCCATATCACTTTATTATTTGTTTTAGTGTGAGGGTCAGGATAGATTGTTTTGGACACAAGGATGGCTTTTTGATTTATGAAATCCTGACAAAGAGAGATCCTATTTTTTTTTTTTTGGTAGGAAAACTCCTCTTTACAAACAGGTCAGAGATGTATTTTCCCCAACACATTTCAGTTTAACCAAACAAATGACAACTTTGTGTCTGGCTCTCATTTCTGACCCCTCAAAGTGCATGGTGCTGTGTGAGTTGCTATGTCGGTGAATCTAGTGATTGCTGGCTTGTGGATGGGAAGTGTACAACTAATAGGGGGACTGCACTAAAATGTGCAGTGAGCAGCATAAATAGAGGGGACTATAGTTCCCTAGATCAACTGATTGAAGTCGTGGGCTCTGCAATTTTCATTTTAGACAGTACATTACATAAGATGTATGTTCAGCAAACATTACATTTCAAACAGTACATTAAATTGAATGCATATTTTATAAACTGAACTTTGATCATACAGTTGCAGGAAAACGATGGGTTAATTTTAGATGCCTTGTTTAAATGTATTGTCACATTCACATGACATTACACCAGCTGAAAACTCCAACCTCACTGATAGGGTTGATCAGCATTACTAACACCAACAACATGCAGTACATTGTATTGTGTTTTGAGTGTTGCACTTTTGCCATTTCAGTGTACAAGTGAAGAGCCTGGCACTGCAATCATTTATAATGCATCACGTTTGTTGTGTGCCCATTTTGTGTCACTTTAAAATGGGTTCTTCTGCAAAATCAAAAGATAAAAGCAAGGTGTAATCCCCTTACACCTTCATGTTGTGCTCCAGCCCATTTACATTCACTGCCAAGGCGTGAGAGGGGCGCAAAGTACCTCTGCTGTGCTATCCTCCTCTATCTTGGAAAAGCCCTGCATTGTTCTCCTGCATGAGGCTTTCAGGGAGTAAAATGAATGGATTCCTTTTTAATCCACCTTGACTGAGCACTTTCTGAGGAGCAGGCAGTTTCCATTGCAATCAATTAATAAACGACATCTGTAAAGCATAATTTTACAAGAGAGAGCATAACAGTAAAGAGTGATGGAGATTTTGCCTGGTTTCATTCCTTACATGTGCACTCTGCCTTGCAAAGGTTGAACATTGTACACAGTGGATGCATTATGGTGCTAATTAATGGTGGCTGTTCCCTGTATGAAATGTGTATTCAATTTAAAATGACATTGGTCTTTAGTGGAAAAATGAGAGGTGGTTGAGAGGGAATTGGGAAGCATGAACAGTAGGAGATAGGTAATGAAAGGCAGGGGGTCAGGGTGTGTTTAAGGCTGAGTGAGCATGGATTCAGATTCTCTAGTTCCAACCAAAGGAAGTGCAAAACACTAGCATTGAGGTCAGAGAGGCCGAAATCGTCAGAGGGGTACACTATCCGGCAGGTCTGGTGTTACCAACTAGGTGTAGTTGGTTGTGCGATGGGCGTGAGATTTGCAGGAAGATCTATTCCTTGGTCTTGTTTTTGAGCGTATGCATGTTTTAGCTCCTTCCTATCTTTGCTCCCTCCTATAGTTGTATTATCCTTCTCAAAATCTTGCTTCTGCATCACGCTTTTTTGTTGGCCGTCCCTTGCCCTCCGCGTGCATCTTTTCATTGTCATTCCTTATAGCTCCTTGCACAAAAGGGTTGGAATTCGGTAACCCTTCATTTACGTTCCTGTCCCTCTCTTTCTCAATTTAAGAAACATCTCCAATTCCCTCTACTCCAATCCATTTTTCACGACGCCAGCATGTGAATTCAGATCGTGCTGCTGTTTTTTTCGATTTATTCAATATTTTACACCGTGTTTATATTTTTGTAAAGCACTTTGGACAGAACCACTATATAAGCAACAAATACATACATGTTCATGTTGTCCTATGTCGTTTGAACCCTGGTTCTCAATTTCCCATATCTCCTCCACCAGGGCTACATCCTGGAATGCAATAGCATATGTGATCCATTCATCTAGTTGCAGAACTACTGTATTAGCAAGGGGAATGCAAGGTAGACAGGGTCGGAGGAGAGGGGAAATGACCAGTGGAATGCTGCATTTGAATGGCCACAGTGCCATGTTCTTCGATCACTCTACTATTGTAAGCCTGAAGTGAGAGTGGGATTCAAGGCCAATTCCCTGTTCTGGCAAAAACAGTTGAATCCCCTTCTGGCTGACTTCCTCTCTATTGTAGTTATATTCTTGCAATAAAGAACAGCACATTGAACCCTGCATGAATCCCTAAGGGACAAAGGTAGGGCTATTTCTAGGTAACCATGTGTAATTTGCATGAGAAGCAGCATTTTACAATTTACATTTACAACTTCTGGGAGCTAGACAATCTGGCTTCTGTCCATTACATGGAACTGAAACAGCCCTTATCGACTTAAAGACCCAAATAGATGAGCTGAGAGATCAAGGAAAGACAACACTCCTACTCTTACTTGATCTCTCAGCTGCATTCGACCTTGTGGACCACAAGGTCCTCTCTAGACATTTGGACTCTGCTGCTCATTTCTCCACCCAGGCCATCAGATGGCTAGAATCCTTTCGGATTGAGAGAACTATGCGAGTCGTCTCCCCCTCGGCTGCAGCAGACCCCATACCGATCACATGCGGAGTCCCCCAGGGTTCTTGTGTCTCCCCAACCCTATACAATATATTTACCAAACCGCTCTTCGATGAGTTTGACCATCTTGGTATCACCTACACTAACTATGCAGATGATACACAGATTCTCCTCCCGCTTTCTGGGGATCATGATAAGGACAGGGAGTTGGTGAATATAGTGTATCTCATCATTCAGGCATGGATGGCATCTCATGCCCTATGCCTGAATGATGATAAGACAGAGTTGATCATTCTAGGGACACAGGCCAATATCAACAAACTAGGCCCTGACTATTCCGAGTTCAGTATAGATGGTAATGTTATTAAGGTCTCGAGGGAAGTAAAAACGCTTGGTTTTTACTTTGATTCTACTATGTCATTCACCAAACAGGTCAATTGCTTAGCATCAAACACGGCCTATACCTGTAAACTAATAAGAGCAGGTAAACCCTTCCTATCCAATGATAGTTGTATGATCATAGCGAGAGCCTTAATACTCTCCTGACTTGACTACTGCAATGCCCTCTACTGTGGTGCCAATAAAACCATCACGAAAGGCTCCAAACCCTACAAAACAATGCCCTCAGAGCTGCACTTGGCATAAATAAAAGGGAGCATATCTCCACTATCAGACGCCAACATAAATGGCTTTCTACTGTTGACAACATCCATCTAAAAATGATCTCCCTGACACACAAAGCTCTCAATAACTCGGCTCCTAGCTATTTGACGGAGAAAATAAAAATAATTATATCTAGCAGATCGACAAGAACTGTCAACTCCAACCGTCTGGCAGTACCAAGATTCAAACTTGCCAAAATTGGCTGCATCAGTTTCCCTGTAACAGCTGCCAAATTGTGGAATGCCTTACCACACAACCTGAGAGCAGACTAACCATTCTCACAATTTAGAAAGAACCTGATCAAACACATCAACACTAAAAACCTGTAGTCACCTTTAGATCCTTCCGTACCTTAGACTAACTGTATATATGTGGTTATTTCTATACAAGCTCTGCACCCTGTATATTAATTACTATTAACCTTTACACTATACTGTATCATTGTAAATATGTATAGTGGATATCTATGTACTATTGTAAATTTGTAACACTGTAATGCCCAGATTTTTGTAACACTGTAAGTTTCCCATATTCTTGTTCTGCTGCGCCCGGTTACCTTAGGGTCTGGCGCGCATTATAAATAAATAAACAAACAAACAAACAAACAAACAAACATTAATGTCACAGTGGTGTGACTGCATATCTCCTGTGAGTCATAGGGATGTTACTGCATAGTGCTTTTAATATAAGAATGATACCACATTCAACTGTTTGTGTCTTTAGAAAATGACTATACAGGGCACTTTTATTTTGGAGCTTCTTCATGTTTTGTTGAAAAGTGTTTGTAAAGCACCAATTTCACTGTTTCCACTGCTTCTTAGCATTGTTATTTGACATATAAGCATGGAGTGTGTTTCCACAGGGGTGGATTGTGCTCAGGAAACGTGTATTTGGGAGGGGAGCAGCTGTGCTACATCAGCAACACCCCAGTAAATAATTTAAGTGTATCTTTGACTCCACAGTGGTCAGGATTTGAGGTCTTTCACAATTCCAGAGGATTATTGCTAGCATGGGTGTGTTAGAACAGTGACCAAGGGAACAAGAGTGTGGATGCCATTTTCCTTAATCCCTGGGTCACAAACAGCCAGGTTCTATGGATGGGAACATTTTGTATTTCTTTGTATTTTCATTCAATTGTATAGCTCTTGAAACCTAAGCGCTGAACATAGTAAGCAACAGTACAAAGCTCATGAACAGATAAAACAGAAAACCAACAGATCAATGAGATAGAAGGTGGTTTTTTTAATGGGCATTAAAGAGGGGAAGGGATGACATGGAATGCAAAGAAAGAGGAAGAGTGTTTCAATTCATAGGGGCCAGGAGAACAAATGAACAGAAGCGCAATGAGTCACATGGAGCACAGGTAACAGCTAAGAAGAAGAAGGATTAGTAACAAAGTGGATGGGCTGGTGAGGAGAAAGAGATTAAAGAAAAGAGATATGGAGCAGCAATGGCATAGAGGAATTTAAACAATACAAAGGAAGTTGAAAAG
Organism: Ambystoma mexicanum; assembly: GCF_040938575.1. NCBI lineage: Eukaryota > Metazoa > Chordata > Amphibia > Caudata > Ambystomatidae > Ambystoma > Ambystoma mexicanum. The sequence continues at coordinate 622,444,046 of NC_090937.1, forward strand.
TAGGCTATTTTCAAAAGAGAGCGAGTACAAAGAGTGCATAGCGGAGGTGATAGAGTCACTGGGAGAAAGTGAGAAAAGTGCACAGACTGAAGAATGGTAGATAGAAGGTAGAGGGGCAAAATGAGATGCAGGAAGTCCAAGAAGGAGAGAATAGCAATATAAATGCCAGGAAAAGACTCAAGTGAAGATGAGAAGTTTTGTGTGGCAAAGGTTTGGAACCAACAAGCTTTTTTGATATTAAATAGTTGATAGCTACAAGAACAAGAAAGAGAAGAAATATGAGCCGAGAAGGATAGCAAGGAATCAAAAAATGACATTGAGATTACTGGCAGAGGGAGAAATAGAGGGGACGAATTGGGAAAGAAAGAGAAGGGGGGAAAAGTTGAAGCAAGAAAGAAAATAACCTTGGTTTTTGAGGGATTGAGATGTAGGTATTGAGCAAACATCCAGGATTGAATCACAAGAAGACAAGTAGACAAGGAAGAGTGGATAGAATCTGTAAAAGAGGGGAATATAGAAAAATGTGTGAATCATCCACATAAAGGTGATAATGGGCCTCATTAGAAGTTTGGCGGTAGCCTCGCCGGTAAAACCGGCAGGCTGCCACCAAATTTCCAAAAAGTTCCGGCGCTCATGAATGGGCATTTACCGGGTCATTACGGCCCTGCCAGACCCGGTAATTGCCCTTTCGCGGGTGCCAGAATGGAATGCTTCCCATTCCCATTTGAGCCTCATAGCTCTCAATGGGAATGGGTAGGTTGGATGCACCGGCACCGTTATTAACGGTGCCGGTGCATGCGACATGCTGTGCTCGTGGGTGCCGCTCTGCCCACCAGGTCAGACATGGCGGGCAGAAAGGCACTCGCAAGCACAACTCGTAGTTTGGCGGTCCGGGAACTATGGTACTGGCAAGCTTACCGGTACCGTAGTTCCTGGACCGGCAAACTTATGATGAGGCCCAATAAATGGCAAAAAGTCAAAATATTAGAACCAAGAGTGGAAGTGTACAGAGAACAGAGGAGAGGACCAAGATTGACCCTTGAGGAACACCATGTAAGAGGCGAAATGTGGGAGATGAGTGACTAGCCCAAGACACAAAGAAGGTGTGCCCTGAGAGGTATGAGTGAAACCAGTTAAGGACAGAATCATGGAAACCCAGATTGGCAACAGAGGAATGGAGGATAGTGTGATTGAATGTGTCGAATGCGGCCAAGAGATCAAGAAGCACAAGGAGTGAAGAAAGTTTCAAATAACGATAGCAGAGGGGTTTGTTTGTGACAGATAGTAAAGCAGTTTCCATAGAGTGATGTGGCCTAAAGCCAGACTGAAAGGGAGGTAAAAAAGAGTGCAAGTTAATAAATGCAGTGACTTGGGTGTAAATAATGTGCTCTAGTAGCTTAGCAGGAAAGGGAAGAAGAGATTTGTGGTGGAAGTTGGAAGGCTGGGAAGGATCAAGAGTAGTTTATTTTCAAGATTGGAGGGATTGAAGCATTTTTGAAACAAGAAGGAACAGCAGAGGAAGAAAGTGAGATGTTGAATAGAGAAATGAGATATGACAGAACACAGTAGTGTGAGTGAACTGGCAGATGTAATAAAAATGGTAGAGAATCATCTAGAGAAGAGGTAGGATGAGATCTAGCTAAGGTAGAGGAGATATTGCCATCAGAAAAAGGACAGAATGTGGACATCATGGAGAAAGAGGGGTTGTATAGTTCATGGGAACACAGAAGCAGAGAAAGTAATGGAAGAGTGAAGAAAAGAGATTTTAGATATGAAAAGTCAGTAAAATCAGATGCAAAAAGTGGAGAAGAGGAAGAGGGATCAGGGGTCAGTTTTGAAAAAGACGGCGAGGGTGGGAGGCAAGTGTTGAGAAGCAAAGCAAAGAATCATAATTAGGATCCGGCACAGTTTTTTTTAATGCTTAGAAACAAACCGATTGGTTCATTTGCAAGCCTTACCTGATGGTAAGCCTGCTCACAATATTGCATGACCCTCACACCGATTGTTTTTTTTTTCAGGCTACCATTATAAGGAAGAAATGACTATGAATAGTCCCTTTTCCCCTTCCAATTGAGTCATTTTCTTTGTTTACTAGGGTCGCAACAGAAAGCAAAGACGTGCTACGTTTTAGTGCCTGCAGCAGCCATTTAAAAAACTTTTTTTCCAGCTGCAAAACGCAACGCATCGCGCAGCCGGAAAAAGAAAAAAACACCATTACTACCCTGGTCTGATGGTCCGGGGTACTAATGGCAACAAGCTCCTCAACTGTGGGCCATTATCTCATTAGGTAATGCCCCTGGGGACTTGGTTGAGGCCCTCTCTACATTTAGGCCTGTAAATATTGGCTCCAGGTGTATTAACCTTCGTGGTAATGGCCCGTTGTCTCTGGGTTTATTGCCTTAGTACAGTGGAGAGAACTAAGAGAAAAGAGATGGTGACATCCAAGGCGAATACAGCCTGCAAGATGGAGTAAAAGCAACAGAATGATAAAGAAGATCAAGAGACTCAGATTATCAGACCATAGAGAAGCAGCAGAGTCAGACGAGAGAGAAGAATCCGTAGAGATAGAAGGGAGAATAGAAAGGTGTGGAAAAAGTTGAAGGATCAAAGAGTCGAAGATCACAGCAAAGTAAAATAGAAGACAATTGTTGTGGGCAAGTAGAAGGAAGGAGAGAAAAAGAGAAAGAAAGAAGAATGTGATCAAAGCAGTAGACAGGGAAAGCAGTAACTAAAGCAGAAACAGGGTGAGTAGAAATGATAAAGTCAAGAGAGGATCTTGCAATGTGTGATGGTGGTGTGAGAATTTGTAAAAAGTGAGTAGGAGTGAAGAATAGAACAGAGAGGGACAGTATTATGAGTAGAAGAGATATTGAGAATGAATCATGCAGAGAAAGACATGTGGCTTTGAGAGCAAGAGAGTACAGAGGAGAAGAGCAAGGGTATCGCAGAAAGGAACTGTAGTGATATTTGAAGGATGAAAAACCGGCACAGTCCAACTGAGGGCAAGAAGACAGAGTGGACACCGAGGACAAAATACCAACTCTGCCACCACGTATGGAGGAGCAGGGGATGTGGGGAAATAATTATTGTACATGGGATCGCGCAGCAGGAATAACAGTATTGTATGGGGACAAACAGGTTTATGTAAGGCAGACAAAATGTAAATGAAAACGAGAGAATAGGTCTAGAAAAGGTCTAAAAACAGAGTTGGCTTTATTGTTAAGAGCCAGGGAGTGCCAGAGAGCAACATTAAAGGTTTGAGAAAGATCTGCCACAGAGGTATAGATGAGAATAGAGGTATTCAGAGGAGAGAAATAGTTGGTCTGGGAGCATTGTTGTGATGGTGGCATAAAGGAATGTGGAGAGGAAAAGGGACAGAAACAAACTGATATATAACGGTAATGAATACAACAGTAATCGTACAAAATACAGGAATCTCTAAGGATGGAGAGAGAGGGCTGTATGCAGAGACAGAAGTCTGAAAGATGTAAGGGTGCAGACAGGTGGGGTAGGAAGGAGATGAAAACTGATCTGAGAGGAAATCTGAGAGGAACTACGGGAACAATTAAAAGAGGATGGGTTTTGAACAGTGGATCTTCTGTAAGAAATTTCCTGGAGCAAGCTTCCTGGAAATAATGGCGGCCTGCTTGTCACTTTATTGGATCGGTTTACAGTGTGGGAGTCTGGCTACACTTCGGCTCAGGCTGGGCTCTTCTGAGAGTTCATTTTAAATATCCAGCATGGCATACATTTCTCAATCTGGGTTTAATTCACGCTGTTCCATTAAAAGAAAACCAAAACATCATCTTAGGTCCAACAGGAGTGCAGAATATTCCTACATTGCTGGTAAACATTGGGCACTGTTTCCTTTTTATGAACTGGGTGTGCATTAGGTGCATTGTTCATTTTTATTCTGCTTTTTGTGTAATGCTACATGTCACTTTCTAAACAATCAAGGTAGAACATGTGTTTCTTATATTAATGTCACACCCCTTACCAATCAATTGTTGTTTTGAGGTAAGGAAGAGAAGTATCCAAGGGTCAAGCCCTACAAATAAAAAGTGAGGGGACTCATTAAGATGATATGGCATCAGCAGAAATTAGTATATCAAGGGGCCCTCTGAAAAATGTGTGGGGACTTCTGAAAAAAGAGCGGGACTCCATCCACCCACGTGTACTCTTGACTTGAGCCCTGGAAGGATCCACCTGTAGGGGGCAATTCCATGGTTAGGGTGCAGTCGCTCATCAGAGCAGCACGGGGGATGGGCTCCCTGTTTGGGGCCAAATTATCCAAAATGTCCCTTTGTGCTAAAAATTGGAGCAAATTAATTTAGCATCAATTTTGCTGATTTGGTAATACAGATGTTAGTTAATCTGGATCCACGTCTGTAATGGGGCATATGCTATTATTTGGTGTCCTTACCTGAAACTAAACGAATAATGTTTGGAAAAAGCAACCATGCATAGCATTATATAACACAATACAACACAGCATAGAAAGCTAGCATAACAAAAGTCACACTATGGGCCTCATTACGACCCTGGCGCTAAGGGATTACTGGTACCGGTAAGGGTACCCGTACTGGTAATCCCTTAGCGCCTGATTACGAGGTCCCTTTGCTGGTTGGAAACTTTAACGCCCGCTTTTTGCAGGTGTTAAAAACCAACCCGCAAAGGGACCTCGGAGCTAAGTACGGTGCCGCAATAGCGCAATACTTAGCGCCTTCCCCATTTCCATTGAGCCCTATGGGGCAAAATGGGAATGGGGAAGGGCCATGGCGGCATGGGGAATTACCGCCCCGCCAACCTCGGAATTAGGCGGTAATTCCCCATTTCGCCATGGCGGAGTCGGTAAGTTACCGGCATGGACCATGGTGCTGTTAGCACCATGGTCCAACGCCAGGGTCGTAATGAGGGATAATGCCTAAATAATGAAGGCAGGAATGATAAACAAAGAAATAAAACAAAAAGGAATAAAACACCCTTAATCACAAAAAATGGAATTCAGCTAGAATATCGAACTTGGGAACAGAGAATTTAAAAAAAAAGGTCAACACAAAGGGGCACTGGGTGATATATATATAGTTATAATAAATGAGGAGGTAGGAGTCCAACAGGAGTATAAGTGAGGAAGACTCCTGTATACGCAGAGAATATATACTTTATTTTCATAAAACTTTAATTTGAAGTTGAAGTCTGTATAAAAGCAAACATATCAAGAAAACAAATACAGTAAAACAAACATAAATAATATGCACCTTCTGTCATAGTCCAAGACATCATAAAAGAACATAAAATTACAGTACCTTCAAACTCCTGACATAGGTGCTAAACTATGTATTATAGGAGACTCTTGGAGCAAATGCTAAGCTCTGTAAAAAAAAAAGAAAAAAACTAGATGTACAAAAGCACGCCCAGCCCTTTGTCAAAGACATCAAATAAAGTAGAACAGGGCTACACTGTCTGACAAGGAATAGAGTACACAGCACAATTTAATTTTAGAATTGTCAGCATAGTAGCATGTGATAAGAAACCACATAGATCCTAACAGACCAAAATTGCATTATATGTCCAAGCAGCTTTATATGACATGGCATGTCATAATATAGCATAGCACGGCATATCAAACATAAGAAAACAGCATGTCAAAGCAGTACAAAGGATAGCAATGATACCGCAAGGTGGCAAGGCACTACAACAGCACATCATGGCATAGCATAACATACTAGAAGATATAGTTAATTCAGTACAAAAGCATCACAAACTACATCCTATAAAGGAAATATTAGAATGGATTCTGGGTGGGTGTACAGCAGACCAGTGAAAATGGCATGATAACCTATATAAGTGCTAGAAACACCATTAAATCAATAACATTTAATGCCAAACACACTTTCATCCCCAACCCAAACACAGCAGCAAGCACACATTCACATATACTCTGCTCCAGCCTCGCCCCTTTTAGTTTTGATCTCAGCACCTCAGCGATGTGGCTGTCAAAATGAGAATGGAAAACTGTCACTATTGGAGTTTAGTGCAGTGGAGCAGAAATCCATCCGTAAGTTACTACTGATTCAAAACTAAAAGAAAAGGACTTAAAACATGTACAAAAGAGATGTGTGATTGCTACAAATGACAGGTTGCAAAATGGCGTGTTTTTCAAAGAGTACAGGTGATATATGCTGTTCTGCATTTCACCAACTGAACGATATCTTTCGTAACAGAACCAAATATTGAAGGGAATGATTGTTTGGCCGCTGCTACAAATTAGTGCTCTGCAATCGTGTGTACACCCCAAAGCAGGCAAACACTTCCAAAAATAAAACAATAAGGAGTAAAACTACTGAAACAAATGGGAAACACAGACACCTAATAGGCAATCCTCTGCTTAGACCCGCAGCTGAATATGTAGATTCAGAAAAATAGCACCAGGAGAACAGTGCCATAGAAGGAGCTTTAATATTATTACTGACTGATGTCATGAGAAAATATAGAGGAAAAAAGCATCTTTAAGTTTGTTTGAATTACTAGGTCAAATAAGTATGGATTGAAATATATTTTAACTTTCCTGAAGAAAAATGACAATTCTGAATGGCAATTGCTTTTTTACTCCATAAAAGGTAATGTTTTAAAATTTTATTTACATGTTTATTGATTTTAAATATAATACAACTCAAAATATACAGTCAATAAATGAGCATAAAACATAGAAGCCAGGATCATCACATTTATGAATACACATTCCCTATAGGAAAATTACGGATTAGATACAAATCAGGAAAACAACAGTCTTATAAATCCCAAAATCTGCCCCAGATTTGATCAAACAAGTTCATTTTCTTATCCCTGTATAAAATCAATCTCTCCATTCTGGATACTTGTTTCACATCATCCATCCATTCTGAAATTGTCAGTCTATCATCACTTTTCCATTTTCTCAATATGATTTTTAATGGCAGAATTTGACGCCCTGAAAAACCAACATCTCTGTGGAAAAGAGAGATCGTCCACCATGTCATCTTCACCCAAAATTACAGTCATATGATCAAAGTCCAGATGTATCAGAAGAACTTTGTTCATCCTCATAGTGACCCCACTCCAGAATGACCTTGGTTCATAGCAATCCCAAATCATATGCTCAAAAGAACCATTAGCATGTTTACACTTCCAACAGGCACTCAAATCTGCCAAACCTCTTGCATGCAATCTTTGTGGCGTCCAAAAAGCTCTGTTCAGAATTTTGATCTGTCTACACCTGTCGCCTAGATTCAAGGATGTTAGAGCCACATTCTTGCACAGATTTCTCCATCTGCCCTCTGACATCTCTGAGTCTATTATGTCTGACCATTTTGATAGTAAATCATAGTTTAGTTCTTTATACTGTTCAAGATTCTTGTACACTTTTGCAGCCATGCCACCTTCTGATTTATAATCTTTCAGCCAAACATGCCACCTCTTGCACCCATCTGGAATCTTGTTCACCAGAGCTTTTTCCAGTTTCCTATACTCTCCCATGGTGCAAGCCCTGAGATCTTTAACTTGCTTGAGTCTTTTTAAGCTGATCCATTTTCCTTCCTCAACAAGATCTTCTAGCCACTGCACACCACCCAGTAGCCAGTTTGACCAGAAAAAGAGGTTTTCCATTTAACGTATTGGCTGGATTCAACCAGAGCGAAGTAAATCCATCCTCTGAAACATTCATAACGCTCTTGTTCCAAAGATTTTTCCAGCATGATCTCCCAAAAGCTGTTAGTGGAGATGATTTATATCCCGTTCCATCCACTGTTGATAGAATTGCCCTGGGGGAAAGAGGCGAAGACCTACTTGATTCCGCCATTGTCCAGACATCAGAAGAATCTTCTATGAAAGGCACCAAGTGGCGAGCCCCAACGCCAAATGATAATTTTCAAAATCTGGGACCCCTGGACCACCACATGCTTGTGAAAGTTGTAGTTTCCATAGTTTTAGACGCGGTTGTTTTCCCTCCCACAGGAAGGACTGAATCAAGCTTTCCATTTTCTTCAAATAACATGTTTTAAGCTGCAAGGGAATCATGCTTAAGACATAGTTAACTCTCAGAGTTGTCATCATTTTGATTGCATGAACTCTTCCCCATAGACTTAATCTTTACTAACTCCATCTTTTAAAGTCTAACTCCATATTTTGGATAATGTGTGTAATGTTCACTTCCATCATTTTAGCTACATCTTTAGTCGGCCAAATTCCAAGGTAGCGCATCTTGTCCGAACACCAATTAAAGGCAAAATTCTTCAATGTCAAGGTCGAGCATGAATTTGATGCTGGCAGTGCCTCTGATTTCGAACAATTGATTTTATAACCAGAAACTTTGTGAAAATGTATATTTGGTTAATTAGCGCTGGGATGGAGGACTCCACATTCTGGACAACCAGCAACATATCATCTGCATAAAACCAGACTTTTTGACATGCTTCTCCATAAGAAATACCTTTGATTGCCCTGTCTTCTCATATCTTCACAGCCAATAATTCCATTGCGATGACAAATAACATGGGTGACAGGGGGCAGCCTTGTCTTGTCCCCCTTTCAAGTTCAAATTTGTCAGAGACCAGACCATTAGTGTTCACGCTGGCTGTAGTTAAGGAATATTACAGCCTTATCCAATCTATCATGTTTTTCTCAAATCCGAAACCTTCCAAGGCTGCCAGAAGATATTTCCACTCTATCCGGTCAATTTGACTACCAACGTAAACAAATAGGGAGTAAAACACCTCCACTTCAAAATCTTAACTGGAGCATTGGATGTGATCATTGATTATAAAACAAGCAAATCCGTATGTCATATGTGCAAAGGATACTGGGATTTAGTGTGTTATCCCAGCCATATTAGAAAACTACTTTGTGCAAAAACATGTGAAGCAACCATATATACTGAAATGTTTAACGCATCTCTTTATTGAAGGATTGACAGCAATGTTGTGATGAGAACAAAACGTTTACAACTGTCCTAAGGCTTGTCTTAACCAATTGTCTATGTTCTGTCAGACTTATGATATTAATCAGGCTTGATGACGACTCTATCCGTGGAAGTTAAGTGTGGACAGTTTAGCCAAAACTTGTTGGCTAGGACAGTAATGAGTATGAGAAATATCATTATGCATTACTGCCATTAATGCTGAATGTGAATTAGAAGGTGAATTGATGTAAAGCGTTATGTAGATTTCAGGGGTATGTTTAAGAACTGTTTTTATAACCCTGGGAGTGGCTGCTGGAAGTATGGCGCACTGAGACTCCCGACCACCTCATTTCCTGGCGGTTACAGTTCATCTATCACAGGCATTTTGAAGATGCCTGTCTCCAGAAAGCAAACTACCCCGTAAGAAAGGTGGCCATATGAACAGATAAACAGACAAAGGATGAAGAGGGTAATCCGAAGCCAACTGGAGGAAAGGAAGGGAGGGAAAATAGATTATTTCACAAAGGCACTCAAATCACAAGTGGTATGGCAGAACCCAAATGACCAATGCAAGGTGGTTGAGCTAATGCAAAGGCAAACAGTCTCAGAATAGTGTAATGTGGGCACAGAGGCAAGAGTTGAATCTTTGCCCCAAGACTTAGCTAAGAGATCACAGGATATCTGAGCAGCAAAAGTATTTACATAGAAACAACCTGTGAATAATGGAGTTCCCAGACGACAGCAATAAAGAAACCGACTTGCGTTTCCTGCTAGACCACTGTTCCAACTTTTAAAGCTGACTTAAAACATGACACTGACACCAGCGACTGCACATTGGTCCATGGCACCTAATGCAGAGACTGTGGCAGGGACTGATAATTGGTAGTATGGTTCCTAAGCAACCGGCAGAAATAAATGTTCCCTAAAGCAGCTAGAGATTAGAGGGGAGGGGTGGTATAGCATATACGTAAGGACCTTCTTGATAACAGGAAAGTGTTTCAACCTCGGAAAATTGCTTCAAAGCGGAAATTCCTTACCTCTTTCGTATCCCATTTAGGAACCTTTTTGGTTAAGACTGAAGCCACCACTCTTAGCTTTAAATAACAGGTGAATGCCTGGGTGCTCATTAAGAACTGTGATGCCATGGAGTACACAACATGTGAGCTAAATAGTTCAGTCACTTACAGAAGCTTAGTGGTTACATGAGTTATTATAGCGTATGGAGTTGATTGTTTAATATGTGAGGCAGATAGAAATTGTTACTTGGGGTTCCAAAAGTTGGTATGGGATATTAATGTTACTGATAAAGCTAAGCTGCCTTTTAGACTCTTACCCACACAAAGGCATAGGCGGTTGAATGGTCCAGAGAACAATGTCACACTTCGAATTCACAGAATAGACTGAGGATTGTTTCTGGGAAAGAAGTCTGCAGTTTATGCTCTGCGATGCAACTACAAGGGTTGAGTGTAGTTGTGTCAGAGAGCCTGAGTCTGCTTAATGGTGAACCTTTGGGGAGGGGTAAGGGTGCCTACATGCAGAAGGTGGAAAACACTACAGATGATGAACATACTGTGGTGTCACAGTGCCTTAGCTGGGGCATCAGGAAATGTGAGGGCAGAACTCAGGAGGTGTTCACACGAGCAGCAGGGCAAAGTGTTGTCTGGGGGGACATTTGGAGTGATAATTCAGGGCCAGACGATACAGGAGACATTAATGTTCTTGGAAAATGTGGGTGGCCAGGGCCCTTGAGATTATATGTTGAGAGGGTGATGGGGCTAGGTGGTTAACATGTTGGTTTCAAGTTGGATGGTTCACGTGTCAGCAATGGATCTTCTCTGTCTATACATATTCACTCACATATACCTTTTCTGGGTAAGGGATGGATGGATTTAATTTTATTTATTAATTATGCTTTTGTAAGGTGCTTATAGATCAAATAATTTAGTTTCAAAGTGCCCAGATGTTAAATGGTCACTTGTCTGATGACTTGTGCACTCTTTTTGCTAAAGAAAGTCCTACACAAGCAGGTGAGGAATTAAGGCAGCATGGGGCTTAGCCCTAACTCTGAATCATATCTGTTTAATAAGGGGAAATATATTAAGGCAACACCCATCAGAATTAAATTGATGTATGTGGTCTCCTTACAGGTTGAGATGACTACTCAGCATATGAATGATGCATTCACACAGTTAGTGCCAAAGGTTAATTCCAGTTGGGCCTGGGATGATTTCTACTTCCCTCGACTTGAGATGTAAATTGGGGAAAAAGGGATTGAACTTTGTGTCCATTCACTAAATGCTGAGGCCTAAGATGTGGGGTGGATTGTATAAGTAACATGGAGAGATTTAGGGGGTAATTCATAGAATTCAGCGCACAAGTGGCGCACACGGCTGGCGCACAGTGTGCCCGTGCGAATCCCTGCGCCAGCCGCGTGCGCCAAAACCCATTTCCGCGCACAGCGTATTCATGGATTCCAGCCACCAAAACCAGCCGTGGCGCACAGTGGCGCAGCGACCTTGCAGCAGCGCCAGTTACGCCCCAAGAACGCCTTCCGCGCAGGGAAAAGCCATCAAAATCCCCATTCCAGCGCAAAGGGCTGCGCTAACCCTGTACCAGCACGGCAAGCGGGCTACGTATATTTCAGGGGTTCACGTGAAGTTTCTCACGCGATCGCGCCTGGGGGAGCGTGCTACGTGTATATCAGGGGTTCGCGTGAACTTTTTCACGCGATCGGGCCTGGGGGAGCGGGCTACGTGTATTTCAGGGGTTCGCGTGAACTTTTTCACGCGATCGGGCCTGGGGGAGCGGGCTACGTGTATTTCAGGGGTTCGCGTGAAGTTTCTCACGCGATCGGGCCTGGGGGAGCGTGCTACGTGTATATCAGGGGTTCGCGTGAACTTTTTCACGCGATCGGGCCTCGGGGAGCGGGCTACGTGTATATCAGGGGTTCGCGTGACCTTTTTCACGCGATCGGGCCTGGGGGAGCGGGCTACGTATATTTCAGGGGTTCGCGTGAAGTTTCTCACGCGATCGGGCCTGGGGGAGCGGGCTACGTGTATTTCAGGGGTGCGCGGGAAGTTCCACATGCGAATAGCCTGGGCGCGTGTATTTCAGGGTGCGCGGGAAGTTCCACATGCGAATAGCCTGGGAGCGTGTATTTCAGGGGTGCGCGGGAAGTTTTACACGCGAATAGCCTGGGCGCGTGTATTTCAGGGGTGCGTGGGAAGTTCCACACGCGAATAGCCTGGGCGCGTGTATTTCAGGGGTGCGCGGGAAGTTCCACACGCAAATAGCCTGGGCGCGTGTATTTCAGGGGTGCGCGGGAAGTTTTACACGCGAATAGCCTGGGCGCGTGTATTTCAGGGGTGCGCGGGAAGTTTTACACGCGAATAGCCTGGGCGCGTGTATTTCAGGGGTGCGCGGGAAGTTCCACACGCGAATAGCCTGGGCGCGTGTATTTCAGGGGTGCGCGGGAAGTTTTACACGCGAATAGCCTGGGCGCGTGTATTTCAGGGGTGCGCGGGAAGTTCCACACGCGAATAGCCTGGGAGCGTGTATTTCAGGGGTGCGCGGGAAGTTCCACACGCGAATAGCCTGGGCGCGTGTATTTCAGGGGTGCGCCGGAAGTTCCACACGCGAATAGCCTGGGCGCGTGTATTTCAGGGGTGTGCGGGAAGTTTTACACGCGAATAGCCTGGGCGCGTGTATTTCAGGGGTGCGCGGGAAGTTTTACACGCGAATTGCCTGGGCGCGTGTATTTCAGGGGTGCGCGGGAAGTTCCACACGCGAATAGCCTGGGCGCGTGTATTTCAGGGGTGCGCGGGAAGTTTTACACGCGAATAGCCTGGGCACGTGTATTTCAGGGGTGCGCGGGAAGTTCCACCCGCGAATAGCCTGGGCGCGTGTATTTCAGGGGTGCGCGGGAAGTTCCACACGCGAATAGCCTGGGCGCGTGTATTTCAGGGGTGCGCGGGAAGTTTTACACGCGAATAGCCTGGGAGCGTGTATTTCAGGGGTGTGCGGGAAGTTTTACACGCGATTTCAGCAGGGTACGTGCATTTCAGGGGTGCCGGGGAGTCCTACATGTGATTTGACAGTGTGGGTCCTCCCAGGTGTTCCCTGTACACCCTCCACGGCCCCTGCAGGCAGCCCACACCACAGGGGACTACCCTGCATCCCTGGTCATGTTCCGCAGGCAGCCCACCCAACATGGGCATGCCCCCCAGCAAAAGCACATGTCTCCTTGAACTAATGAACACCAACTCATGTCCCCCACCCCCCCCACCCCCCAGCACTGTGGGGCACCTGCCAGCAGGCCCCCACCCATGACCAACTCATGTCCCCCACCACACCCACCCCCCAGCACTGTGGGGCATCTGCCAGCAGGCCCCCACCCATGTCCAACTCATGTCCCCCACCACCCCCACCCCCCAGCACTGTGGGGCACCTGCCAGCAGGCCCCCACCCATGTCCAACTCATGTCCCCCACCACCCCCACCCCCCAGCACTGTGGGGCACCTGCCAGCAGGCCCCCACCCATGTCCAACTCATGTCCCCCACCACCCCCACCCCCCAGCACTGTGGGGCACCTGCCAGCAGGCCCCCACCCATGTCCAACTCATGTCCCCCACCACCCCCACCCCCCAGCACTGTGGGGCACCTGCCAGCAGGCCCCCACCCATGTCCAACTCATGTCCCCCACCACCCCCACCCCCCAGCACTGTGGGGCACCTGCCAGCAGGCCCCCACCCATGTCCAACTCATGTCCCCCACCACCCCCACCCCCCAGCACTGTGGGGCACCTGCCAGCAGGCCCCCACCCATGTCCAACTCATGTCCCCCACCACCCGCACCCCCCAGCATTGCGGGGCACCCTCCACCAGGCCCTCGCCCATGTCCCATCCATGCCCCCCTGCACCTGGGTCCCAACAATCCCCAATCATGTCCGTAATGGCCATCCTCCCCTGCCAAAAGGCCCAACCAACTATCACATCCACCCACATATCAAAGGCAATTACATGTTACACACCCAATGTAAATAATGCAAATGAACACATGTCTGTCACACACAATGGCTGCAAGTGAATGTTAAAACACCCAACATGACATGCATGAAAGTAATGAGATGATACGACACATTGAAGGATGAAAATAAAAATGTATTGAAAATCAACTAGAATGGAAATGAAATTAGAAAAACCACAAAGCAAAACAACAAAAAGAAGATGAATGTCCATGAAAAAAATCCAACGAATCCAAAAATCCATAGAAGAACTATTTACAAGACAATCCCGGGTCCATGAGCCCAACCAAATGAAACCTAACTATGTCAACTAACTAAAAACTGAACTATATACAAAAAAGTGGGGCATTGTCCAATCGCAACCAAATAAAAAAAAAATAATTAAAAGGAAACCTACCACTAACTATATAACTATATACAATGGCAGCAGGCAAGTCCTGCGGCTCACTCTGTGATGTTGCCGGCCAGGGCATCATCGAACTCCATGTCGATGTCCTGGAGGCAGGACTCTGTCCTGGCCCCGAGGTCTCGCAGGGATAACCCCATGTTCACCTCAAACTCCCTGCGAGCTTCCTCGAGGCACTCAGCCCGCCTCAACGCCCGACGCATGGAGAACTCCGTCCTGACCATGGTGAGCCGCTCCTCTTCCGCCCGCTGCCGCTCCGCACCTATCCGCTGGACCAACTGCTCCCACACGGAAGACACTACCATCCCAGGGTTCTCCTGCCTTCCGGCCGATGCCTGCCCCTCTGATCTTGATGGCCCCGAGCCATGATGCCTCCCACGTCGAGCCTGCTGCTGCCTCCGACGCCACTGCCTCTGCCAGCACGACGGCATCCAGGATGATGGAAACCACCGACGCCGTCGTGCACGTGCCCTGCCCGATGATGCCGTCACATCCTCAATCTGCTGGGGTCCAGTTGCTGTGTTGTCCACCCCTGCTGGACCTCTGACTCCCGACTGTGGCAGGGATGGGATCCCCACCGAGCTGGCTGCATTGGTCAGGGCAGGTCCACAGGGGGCCCTGGTGGCATCTGGGCCGGAAGACGGCAAGGAGAACGACTGGCGTATAGTCTCCACTGAGGAGGAGAGGGCCGCCAGATTGGCCGACACTTGCAGGAAACCCCCGAACATGGGCGATCCCAATTGGGCCACGTCGGCACGGTGCTCTTTGTGATGACGTGCGTGCTCCTCCTGGGAAGCACGCACGGCATCACGAATCACAGCCGTGCGCATCGCGACCCCAATCAGGACCTTCTCCACACGGCCAGGGGTCCCCTCGTCCGCAGGTGGAGGGGAGTCAGATGACATGGACATCCCCTCGACCTGCGGACGGGCCTGGGACGGGGCATCCCTGCTGGTGCAAGGTGGTGCACCCACAGGTTTAGGGACAGCGACATGCACAGGCCCCTTCACGGTGACCTGTGCTGCCTCCTGCCCCTGCCCCTGGACTGCACCACTTGCACCAGCAGGGATGCCCCCACCAGGCTCCATGTGCGCCTCAGTGGCAGCCTCCTCCTCCTCTGTGGAAACCACCAACCTGGATGGCTCCTCGCCGTCTACCGCCGTAGCAGGCCCCTGTGGGGGCTCACCCACCCCTTCCGCTGCAGCCGTGGGGGCATCCCCGCCGCCTTGCTCCACAGCGCCGTCTCCGCCCTCTCCTTCACTAGCCGCTGCGTAGAGGGAGACATAGAACACAAGCATCAGGGTACTGTACAATGGTCCCCTAGACAGGAAGCAATAGCAGATGAGTGCCACTGTCAAAGTACACTTCCATCATGTCACACCACAACACATGTGTCAGTCCAGGCAAAACACACACAGTGACAGTCATGGTGCGTGCCATGGACATTTCAATGCATGTCCAATGGACTCTCGAATCATACAATGTAATGGGACTCACATGCATCATGGGTCATGCCTATCACATGCACACACTTCACCTCAGTCACATCCATCTGGCCCCGTACACCCCAATCACAGTGCATACAAGGATGACTAGGCTGCATCAGTGAATCTGTACATTGTCAGAGACATGTGTCATGCATCCATGGCACTCACAAGACACAGACACGCAGGTCAGGCACACAGACATGGATACCACATATGTATCTGGCATCAGCACCCATCCCTCGCCCCCACCCATGTCCAGGAACAGAGACTGCCATGCTCTCATGTGTGCAATCTGCACAGGGCTCCCCATGAGGCATTCAAACACATGCAACAACCATGCGGTTCACACATTACAGGTCGCACGTGCATTCCCATGATGTCCCTGCACACATACATGCGTACATGGCCTATGTCACACATGCAGGCAAGTATCAGACAACCAGCACACTGCAACATGCCCTGTCTCACACAGCAATGCTTGGCCACTTACCGCTCAACTCCAGACGGGTCTCCCTCTCAAGGACCTGGGCGTGGAGCGCTGGGTGTGCACGTTCCAGGACCCTGAACTGGATGGAACTCATGCGGCCCCGGCCCCCCTCCACGAGGCGCCGGGCCTTCATGAGGGTCCTGGACCTCAAGTCCTCCCAGCGCTTCTTGACCTTCTGGATGGTGCGGGTTGCCACCCCCTCCGCGTTGATGGCAACCACACAGTCGGCCCAGATCCTATCCCGTCCTTCCCTGTTGGCGCGGGACGATCCGAAGAGGGCATCATACTGCCCCAGGACTTGCTCCACCAGGACACCAACTTCGGTGGCAGTGAAGCTGGTGCCCCTCTGCCCCTCTGGCCAGGGGTTGCCACTGGGGTCAGATGTGGATGTGCCCGACATGGCAACCCCAGGGGCAGGAGTGGGTGGGCAACTGGGTCCTGGGGCTGGGCTGTGGAGCGATGTTATTCGAGTCGGGAGTCTTCTGCACCAGCAGGGGTGGACACAGCAACTGGACCCCTGCAGATGGCTGATGTGCAGGCACCAAATGGCAGGGCACGGTGGCAGCAGGCAGGCAGGCAGGCAGGCAGGCAGCAGCAGATGGCACATGGGAGGCTGCTCGGGGCACTGGGGGGCAGTGATTCGGCCTTCTGGGCAGGAGCGTGGTCTTCCGTGTGTTTTCGCGTGGCCAGCTTGATACGGAGTGATTTGGCACGTGAAAAATCTGCACGTCAGCGTGTAATTCGAGGAAAGGCCCTTAGCGCGTAAGCGCGTCAGCACGCGTACGCGATTTCATTGGACCAAAGGCCCTTACAGCGTAAGCGCGTCTGTGACGTTTTGCGCACGGGCGTTGCCCTGGCAGGGCTTGGAGATCCCGCGTGCCTTTATGTTCTTTACGTGCTTTTCGTGCGGTGCGTGTGTTTTCCATCCGTTGGGGTTCACACGCTATTACTTCACAGCGGGTGTTGGCTACGCGTTCTACTACACGCAAGGCAGACGGTGAGTGGTACCCCGCTCCCCCAGGCCCGATCGCGTGAGAAACTTCACGCGAACCCCTGAAATACACGTAGCCCGCTCCCCCAGGCCCGATCGCGTGAGAAAGTTCACGCGAACCCCTGAAATACACTTACCCCGCTCCCCCAGGCCCGATCGCATGAGGAACTTCACGCGAACCCCTGAAATACACGTACCCCGCTCCCCCAGGCCCGATCGCGTGAGAAACTTCACGCGAACCCCTGAAATACACGTAGCCAGCTCCCCCAGGCCCGATCGCGTGAGAAAGTTCACGCGAACCCCTGAAATACAAGTAGCCCGCTCCCCCAGGCCCGATCGCGTGAGGAACTTCACGCGAACCCCTGAAATACAGGTACCCCGCTCCCCCAGGCCCGATCGCGTGAGGAACTTCACGCGAACCCCTGAAATACACGTAGCCCGCTCCCCCAGGCCCGATCGCGTGAGAAAGTTCACGCGAACCCCTGAAATACACGTAGCCCGCTCCCCCAGGCCCGATCGCGTGAGGAACTTCACGCGAACCCCTGAAATACACGTACCCCGCTCCCCCAGGCCCGATCGCGTGAGGAACTTCACGCGAACCCCTGAAATACACGTAGCCCGCTCCCCCAGGCCCGATCGCGTGAGGAACTTCACACGAACCCCTGAAATACACGTACCCCGCTCCCCCAGGCCCGATCGCGTGAGGAACTTCACGCGAACCCCTGAAATACACGTAGCCCGCTCCCCCAGGCCAGATCGCGTGTGTGACTTCCCGCGAACCCCTGGAATACACGTATCCCGCTCATTCGCGTGTGTAACTTCCCGCGCAACCCCGAAATACACGTGCCCCGCTCGCACAATTGCTGTATGTTGCCACTTTTGTAATGCGCAGGGACGCTACCGCCTGCCTTCGTGTGGCGGACGTGTATCGACTTGTGCATGTCTTTCGCTGTGCGTGGCTTTGCCCTATTCGATTCCATGAATACGTGTGGTTCGGGTGCGTGTGGGCGTTCCGTCTGCTTCCCTGCAGTACATCCCCAGTTACGCCCTTGTTTTCGCGAGTTGTTCCCCATTCCGCGCGTTACGCCCCGTGTTCCACCCACTTTCTGGTGTATGCGCCGAGGTTGTGCGCTTTCACTGTGCGCATCGCGCACGTCTTTTGGGATGTTGCAGTGACGTGTGCGCCATGCACGGGTTTGACGCACATCCCGTGGTAAACACGCGCAGGGACTTCCATGAATCGCACGCGTGCGCGTGCGCCTGTTTTTTTCCGCTTGCGCCTGCTTGCGCAAAGATTTTTGGCGCACGTTTGTTCCATGAAACGGCCCCTAAAAGTGGTGGAGTGCAGGACACATGGGCAGGTTGCTGGTTATGATTCAAGGTATGTTGGAGTGGAAAAGGGATGGTTGGTGTGAATCTAGGCAGCTTCTTCTGATATGGAGGTTTCTGGAATGGTTGGTGTCATGTGGTCCTTGAATATACAATTGACTGCACTTAAACTTCGGAACCGGTAGGGGTCCAATGATGTGTCATTAACAGGTTATTGTCTTTTGTCTCTTCCCTTGTTTGCCTCTTTCCTATTGCGTGCCCCTTTCCATGGTGCTTCAGCAAGTTTTTAATGAGTGTTTTTGTATAATTAAAATTAATTATAATTGGGTATTTATAACGCACTTAATTCCCAGAGTTTTCTAACCGTGGACCCGGGGATCGAACCTGTGTTACTCCACGTCGTCTTGCTTTCAAGGTGAGCATGTTGCCCCTGAACTATCCTTCCGAGACTTTTGCAATTAAATGCAATCTGTATTGAGTGTCTGTGAAATCGGAATAATGTGACCAGTGTGGATTAGTGGACGAGGGCCCTGAGCAGGAAAATCAGGAGCCTCCATGCAGCAACTAAAAGGAGGATACTCTTGTCTTTTCTTTAAAAGAAAATGAGCACAGCTGTGATACTGCGACAGGAGACACATCTGTTGGAGAAAAATCGAGTGATGTTTTTAAGAATTGTCTTAGATAAAGAGTACTCTAGCACTTTTATTGGAAACTCCAGAGGGTCTGTAGCCTGCTAAATAAGAAAGGTATCAGGTAATAATTTCCCCATACATATGGTCACAATACACAATGTCGCCGGAGAAAAGGTTGTGGCGACATTATATATGGTGTTCATATATATGGGGTCAGAAAGGGTTTGGGGGTTGCACGGGTATCCCCTGCATGTTCAATGGAATAATGTCCCCACAAAAAACGGCCATTTTTTGGCGGCATATTTGTCAGGCGACGTTTTTGCCGGGACTTTATACATGGAACCATAAAAAATGGAGATGTCAAGTGCAGAAAAGTCTAGTGAATGAGGGTAGGTGCATCCTCCTGAAATTGAAACTAGATTACAAACTATATACATTATGGAATGTATATGCATCTAACCAAGATCACATTAGAATTGGTAAGACTTTGAGGCAGGAAATGTCCAAAATGGATACCCAGAATGTAATTACAGGGGGAGACTTTCATGTTACAATGGAACTATCTCTTGATATATTGCCATGGAATATTCAGCAGGTTTAATAAGACTGAGAACATTTCACTCAGCAGATGAAGGATACACCTTTTATTCTGAGGTACACGTTAGTCAGTCTACAATTGATTTGTTTTGGGTTCAGGAAGCACACTGGAAAACAATAATGTACAAAAGGGGGCATATATATCTATGACCATGCCCCGATATGGATGAATTTGGACCCCGAAGAAGGTGAAGGACATTGCAGGAGGTATTAAAGACCGATGAATTTGCTTGTAAAAGACACTCATTTAGTAAATAGTCTGATGATTGTTATTAACGGAGCAGAATGCTGATTTGGTCATAGACCCTCGACTTACCTGTGATGCCCTGATGGCCAGTGTCCAAGGATGGTTGATCAGTGTGGGTGCAACCCTGAAAAGGAAAGGGTGCAGGAGGAAATAGAGATCGAAAACAAACTCAAGAGGCGTTCAAAGAAATAGAGGAGCACAGGCCTGTAGAGGGACCCACAGGAGCTCACTGCTTTTAAAGTCAGACGGGATGAATTCCTGACAAGGAGAATACAATGTACACTGATGAGAAACAAACAATGTTGCTTGCGTAGAGGAGGTCCCAGATACGACCTGCACCCCTGCCCCCCATTGTGAGTTGCAAGTATGGTACTCGCCAAGGTATGTGACGTACGAGGAGCAGCTGAACCAACAAAGGGCTGCAATGGGCCTCTGCCCTGTGTACATTAGAAGATCAATACCTGTTGAAAAGCCCATAACCAGGCAACCCTGGACAGCACGGTACCCAATCAGACAACCGTACCTGCCATTGGTATGAAACAGCGAGTATTTACAGACTGTCCACGAGGAAACCCCGAAGGCCTTAATGGAAGGCCAATGGAAATAGACTAAGGGCCAAGGCAGCCCCGAGAACCACCAGAAGTGGCTACTGAAAGCTATGCATGCCAGTACCGACAACTGCGAGGATAATTGTAATGGACGAAGGGGAGATACACTGTGAAAAACGTATGAGAATGATGCCATGAGACAAGATGGAAGCAACCGCCTTATTGAACGTGTGTAAATAAGCTTGAAGCGCAAGATGCTAAGTAATTGAGTCTGCTTGCAATGCTTAGTAGAAGTTAGAGCAGCAAGGGCCGACTGTATACATCTACCTCAATACAGCACAATGTACACGTGCAACTCCATTTTGTATAAACAGAAGTACTCCGAGGCGGCCAACGCCTGACTGGCCAAGTTTCATATCCAGGCCCAAGCAGAGGAAAAGAGCGGGATCGAAACCTAACAAAGGAGGGCTTATGCCGGGGAAATCAAGGTCAACCAGAGAAGGGGAGGTGAGCATGAGCTCACGAGGCTCCAACTTCAGAGCATGCCAGCCCGCCCATGAGGGTCAAGATAAGAGAGGCCCATGCAGGTGGCCAAGCGCATACAGAATTAAATGCACAAAAGTTTGGAAACTGAAGCAGATTCACGGTGGACCAACATGTGACCAGACAGGCGCGAAGATGTACCACTGCCTGATGTCATCCAGAACCAGAGGGTGCCATAACTTTTCCTGATAAGAGACTACAGATCCGAGGCCATACCCAACCAACTAATTGACACATAGCCCTAAACCACTGATTGATGGAAGGGAGGCAGGGTGAATCTTGGGACACCAGGCACCAGGGTGTCTATTCTGCATGCTGCTAATTAAAGTGGAGATTTATGTTTAGGGGCGTAACTCGCCCAATCACAAGGGACCATGTAATCTAAGGACCTATAGACATTGTAACCAATGAGACGTCGTACTTGTAGTGACGTCAATCACGTGTGGTGTAAAGGGATGGGCATAGACGCCCACCCGATAAGAGTTATCCAATCCGTATGCCTTATTTTCATATACAGATATAACACCTATACTTAAGTTACCTTTCCCAACCAATTATATTGCATGATGATTATTTATAGAAGTGTACGTCATTGATGACGGAATTTGCCAATATAAAAGGCTGTTTGACTGAAGTTCGGGGAAGTCGGGGCGAGACAGGTGTTCGTGATGCTGCTGATTTCCATAAGCTGATGTATGTATCATTAAACAGACTTCCCTTTGCCAATTTACTGAGTCCTGATTATTGATTCTTGCCGGAGTATGTGAATCCTGCACTCTGTCCTTGCATGTTGCAGCTATCTTGTATTACAGGTTTTCGAGGGTGAGTGCTGACCAATGGGCCTGTCAGTAATTCCCTCTCCTCGTCAACACTTGGTAGCATGAGGATGGTTTCGGCCATCGATTATTGATAATCGATTAATCTAGTTATAAGACACCTTTGAACCGACGGCACGAAGTAACTCTGGGCCTCCGGTTACATCGCGAGTCCTTTCGCTATTCTGGCTGAGTAGGCCGAGAAGCTTCCCGTGGACAGTGATAGTGTATTTACTCCCAAAAATCTGCAGTGGGTCTGAAGGAACCCGCTTTTCCAAGCATAACCCTTTTCATTCCCACGGGAAGCGGATCGGACGAAAACCATAAAGTGGGAAGAGGAAGGGATGGTGATCCCGGAGATCCAGAGAGGAAAAGAGACGATCACTGAGTGAAACAACGAAACTCGTTACCTTGGCAAATGACTTATAGGCATTACAGCAAGTGGGGGAAAGGTAACAGAGGGTGGCGGAGAAAGATAAAATAGAGGTAGAGAAGACGGTATATATATAATGGGTTAATGTCTCGAGTATAAAAGGAAGACAGATATAGCGGGATACCGGGGGGCACCCGAGATTAAAAACTGTAAGGAATACCGGGGGGGCACCCGAGAGAAAACTGCAAATTCGCCTTGTTCCTGCGCTTTAAAGAGTGGTCAGAAGGAACTTGAACCCAGAGCCCACAGACAGGGGGACCCTAGGCTACGATGACGTTTAAAGACATCATAAAGGGTTAGTTCAAATCCCAAGCGTCTGTCCTACATGTTCTGTGTATGCTGAATGTGGAATTATTGTGATATTAAATGATGGCAATGCATTTTAGTTTTCGCGATTCTGTAAATGAGAAGGAATCGCCACTGAATTGTTGTGTCTCGAGTAAAACTGTTGGTGTAAAAGGTTTGCGGAAAAGTTGGATTGGAGCTTGCGTTTGTGATGCTCGCTCATAATAGTGTAAAAGTGAAACACTGTGTGATCATTGTTGGTGAAAAAAATTAAGAATGGAAGAAGTTACACCACTTGCACACTTGTGCAAGCAATTGCCAAAACATGCAGCAAAGCTGAAGAAATACAGCCAGGAGTGGGTTAAGGGCAACACAAATAAAATGTTTATGCCGTGGTCCCAGAATGGGTCATTGTCTAAGGCTGTTTTACAGCACATACCACGTTCCTACATGCCACATATAGCGGGAAGAAACTCGAGAAACGCCTTGCCGTTCTCGAGCTTTGGAAAATGTTTGAACAAGTAAAGGAAGAAGAACCTCCCTTAGACTGGATATTAAATGTATGTATGGGGTGGGTGGTTGAGACGCCTACCGCGTCACCTGCCCCGCCAGAACCAGTTGTTGAGGGAAGTAACTCGGAAGGCCTTTACCCACTACGAGAAACTTAAGGCAGCCACAGGTTATAGCAACCCTGCATACGAGTCACCTGCGTGTAGCAGTGACGAGACGAAAGAGAAGGAACAGGAAATTGACTCGCCCTCCACGATCCCGTGGGACAAAGAGAGGCGAGATGAGGAAAGAAAGGACCAGGCACAAACGAGTGCACCTCTCGATAGAGCGAGAGAGGGAAAGAAGCGGAAAGGAACCGATGAGGTAACATTTGCAAAGGATGAATGGATGGGAGGGCAGATACTATTGAAATTAGATGGAAAAGGAAGTGATGACGCAAGGCCGAGTGAACGGTCTGTTGAGACGCAAAGTAAGGAAAAAAGGAAATGAAAGAAATGGCTATGAGAGACGAGAGGGCAAGAAAAAAGGATAGGTTGAGGCGAGACCAACTATATCGCGAAGAGCAGGGTATAACGCTCAGTCGCACGCAATATGCAGCCTATGAAAGGTGCAGGCAGAACATGCTAAAGTTGGAGGAAGAAAGGAGGGTGCACGAAAGGAAAGTGAAGAAGAGAGACGATGAGGAAAGTAGAAGGGCAAAAGAATGTAGAAATGAACGGATGAGGGAAGTAGATAAGGCTAGAGAGGAGGCGAAGAAGCAAAGAGAAATGGATGAGGAAGCAGAGCGTAAGCGCAAGCAAAGGGCGCGAGATTTAGAATATTTGCAGCGGGAAGTGAAAAAACCCAATCCTGTTGTAGACTGGGAAGACATAGAAGAGTTCTTTCCAGCAAGTGATGCAGTACCAGGTACAAGTGGGACAATTATTGATGATGACTTCGACACCAGAAGCATCTGGGAAGCGATTGATAAAATATATGATGAAATGGGACTGGAACGAATCTCCCAAGAGGGAAGGGAAGATGAGCGCTTAGAGAGCACTCAGTTATATGACACTGAGGATGTCACCCAAAGTAGTGGGAGTAGGGGACTGTCCCTAGATAGACTCGAAGTCGAGCAGAACGAAGATGATACAAGAAGCTGTGTGAACTGGGAGTATTCAGGGTCTGACTCCGAAGGGGAAACGGAAGAAACTGTGTATGACGAAGGGAGACGGTGCGAAAAGCAGCACCCAGGGAACCAAGAGGTACGATGGTCAGATGCTAGAGGGTCCACAAGTAGGACACCGAAGTCCGCTGGACAGTCCAGCTGACACAAAGAGACACCCCACAGTCAGAGGGGGGCATCAGCCCCTACCTATGCGGATAGGCTAAGAGCATTACCAGGCAGGTGGCAAGGCGGAAACGCCACCCTGGCAAAAGACCAGAATGATAGAGAAGACTGCGCATTCCAATTCCCACTGCTAGAGAAAGGGGGAGTAAGACCGCAATATATTCCATGGCCACACATGGACCGAGAGAATCTCAAAAATAAGCTTCCAATGTTGACATCGGGAGCCGGGAAGTGTATACATGAGCTAGAAAAATTGACGGGGGGCGTCACCCTAGCCATAGGGGACATCAAGGGTCTCCTAATTGCTATACTCGGAGAAAGAGCAGATGATGTGTGGAAAAGGGCAGGCTACCCTAGGGTAACCATAACTAACACCTCTCATGACGGAGCACCGTTTAATAACTGTAGCGCAGCAGTATGGAAAGCGCTACGTACGCTATATACAGACACATCCGTTATGGGAGCTATAATGACTCGAAAAATGAAGGAGTCGGAGGATCCGTTGCTTTATATCCAGAATTTTAAAGACGTGTGGGTGCTGGAAACGCATGAGTCTTGGACGAAATCTATCCCTGTATTCTATCATATATTGTGCCAAGGGTTACCAGAACCAGTGCAAAAACAACTCAAAAAATGTGTAGGAATAGAAGCTAAACCGTGGGCCGAAATCCAGTTGACAATTGCCCATTATTGTATTCTGTTGCAAGAAAAGAATCAAAAGAAAGAGGCAACACGCAAGGGAGAAGAGGCGAAGCTGGTGCAAAGGAAGCTCTCAAAGTATGCGCTCGAGGGAGCCATGCTAACAAGCCCAGCCGATTCGAGTGCGCAATGTGCCACTAACCCGCCGCAGAACAATCAGGGTAACGCAGGATATTATCCGAGAGGAAGGGGATTTGGAGGAAGAGGATGGCAGGGTAATCAGGGAGGCTTTTGAGGTAACCCAGGAGGTTTTCAAAATGTTCAAGGTGGTATCCAGAGCGCACCAATGGGCAGTCCAGCTATGCCAGATGGACAGATGGCCCGACGACCACCAGTGTGTTGGCTGTATGGAGTGACAGGACATGTGGCACGCATGTGCAGAAGCCAAGGCATGTGGCAGAACAATCAAGGGATGGGGGCAGGCACGGTGAATCAACCGGCTACCCCACAACAGGGCAATGCACAAAACTATACAGTGAAGCAGCAAGCAACTGGATTGCAGCAAGGGCACAGCAAGTGGTCCTGCCGCAGAACATGGGGAATGTACCACAGGGACAACCCCAGCAGGCACTGCCGCAAGTGGCTCAGGGCACTAATTCCGGTGGGGGAAACCCACAGGCATACAGTGGACCGAACCTATACATGAAATAGGACGGCTCAAAGGGATCTCTGATGTGCTCTATCCTATCGGTGACACCAGACCCTAATAGGGAACCGAGGGTAAATGTCACCATAGGGGGAAAAGAGTATTCCTTCTTAGTTGACACAGGCGCGACGCGTTTGTGCATAAGAGAAGGCACGTTTTCCTTGTCCGACGAGGCAATAGACATGCAGAGTTTCACTGGAGCTCATAGTAGAGTTCCCTTTACAGACACTCTCCCGGTCTCAGTGGGAGAGCATGAAATGAATGTGCCTTTACTGTACTCCAGTCAGTCCCCAGTAAACATCATGGGTCGAGATCTAATGACAAAGCTGAATATGTCAATCTCATTTACTGAGGATGGCATAGTGTGCTCCACGTCAGGAATGTGTTATTCCAACGTATGCGAAATGATCAGAGCATACTCGGGACGTGCAGCCATGAGAGCGTTACCGCTGGAGCCAGAGGTCTTCGAATATGGCATGCGAGTGCTTATGGCGGGATTGCCGGGCCTTGCAGGCAAAACTATGAGGACCCCTGACGAGTTTCTTTTTAGACCAAGGATACCCATGCATGAAGAAGAGGGACAAATATTTCCTTTGGTAATACAGTTTGCCGCAGTAAAGCGGAAGGTGGTTTTAGTAGAAGGATACGATGACGAAGGAAGGCAATGGTGCGCTGTTATCGCAATTGAAGAAGGGTATCGAGTGACTAACGTCACAGATGATGATCTGTTTGAAGAGCACCCTGATTTAGAGGAGACACGGGTAGAAGTAAGTCTCATATTCTGGGTCAAAATGATCAAATGAGAAGAGCCACAGCGAATGATGCTAGTGATGGCACGACCAGAATACTTTGAAGAGGACATGGCCCAGGTGCCAGTCACAGTATGGACAAAAGGGCCTTATGACATAGGACTCCTGAAGGGGGCAGGAGAGGTGAAGATTAAACTCAAGCCTGGAGCAATCCTACCAAAATCACGACAATACCCCATGTCCAGAGAAGCCGATGAGGGGATTGCAAAGACAATCTCTGCCATGATGGAACAAGGCATTCTGGTAACATCAGAATCACCTTGTAACACGGTGATCTATCCAGTCAAGAAATCGAAGGGAGGATCTTGGCGTTTAATCCAGGATTTACGAGCATTGAACAACATAGTCAAAGCCGAGTTCCCTCTAGTCCCTAATCCATCCACTATTTTGTGCAACATACCCACAGAGGCAAAATATTTCACGGTAATCAATTTGAAGAATGCATTTCTCTCGATTCCATTGCACCGTGACTCACAAGACCTGACGTCATTTACTTTCAGACAAATGCGCCTGAAAAGTACAAGGCTGCCACAGGGGTATTGTGAATCTCCATCCATTTTTAACAGAGTCCTGCAAATGGACCTAAGCAACATTGCGGTAGACAGTGTTGTATTGCAGTATGTAGATGACATTCTGATCTGCAGCAACACTGAAGAGCAATGCCGACATGACTCTGTCCAGCTATTGACCATATTAGCTGAGAAGGGATACAAAGTGGACAAGGACAAGTTGCAGTACTGCCAGCAGGAGGTGTTATACATAGGGCAACTAATCTCACATGAGGGGAAAAAGGTAACACCAGAGAGGGCTGAAGCTATCATGAACACGGCTAAGCCACTCACGGTAAAACAAATGCAGAGCTTCTTAGGCCTATGCAATTATGTCAGAGCATGGATCTTCGATTACAGCTCGTATAGCAAGCCCTTGCTCCAGGCCTTAAAGAAAGCCCAGGCAACAGAGGGAAAAATTGAATGGACTGAAGAAATGGAAAATGGGTTTGCAGTGCTAAAGGGGGCAATTTGTAAGGCCCCAGTTCTCGGGATCCCCAATTATGCAGAGGAATTCTATCTCTTCTCTCATACCGATGGCAATTTTATGAGGCAGTGCTCGCTCGGCGAACATCGCTGAGGTACAAGCCCCTAGCGTACTGCAGTGGGAGCTTGGACCCGGTCATGAGGGGCCACTTCCCATGCGAGCAAAATTTAGCAGCCACCGCGTATGCCATCGAGAAAGCATCATCCATTGTGATGGGATGCTCCATGACATTATATGTTGAGCACTCATTATTTGCCATATTGGAGAAGCCAAAAGGCACATTGACGTCACAGAGAGCATCCGCATATGAGGTGATTATCTCAAATCCATCGATCAAAATAGTGAGATGCAAAACTGTGAACCCTGCTATGTTTATTGCTGAGCCAGTCACAGAGGGAGAACCCGTGCATGACTGCGCCAATTATGAAGAGTTTTATGATGAAATCCCCAGAGTGAGAGAGAATGCTCTGCCAAGCGGAGAAGTCGTCTTCATTGACGGGTCATCGAGAATTGACCAAGAAGACGGGCAAAGGTATACAGGCGTGGCCGTGATCAAACACATGGCAAATGGAGAGTTCCAAGTACTTGTCAGTGCACGAATACCATCCCACTATTCGGCACAGGCTACAGAACTAGTGGCATTGATACTCGCCATTGAGAATCATGCAGACCAGGAATTAACAGTGTACAGTGACTCCGCCTATGTAACATCCACCGTGCACGCAGGCCTGGCACGATGGAAAAGGAGGGGCTACATCTGAGCGGATGGCGCGCCAGTGCAACATGCAGCCTTGTTGGACAGGCTGATAAAAGCACTACAGCTCCCAGTGTACATAGCAGTCATCAAGTGCGCCACTCACACCAAGGGAACAGATTTCGTGTCACATGGAAACCATGAAGCGAACACGGAAGCCAAGCGCATGGCATCCAAGGGTGAGACAAGCATGGACGTGGAGGTGGCACGTACACATGAACGAATGATGATAGCCCGAGCCACGCCAGAAGCGTATAGCAATATGGGGCAGACACAGTTAATGGAACTCCAGGGGGAGGCACCTCAGGATGAGAAGAATTTATGGAAGAGTCGAGGGTGTTCTTTAAACCCCTCTGATGGGTTATGGGGGCAGGACAGCACTGGTAAATCAGTAATGCCTGTCACCCTTCTAAAGGTAGCGTTAGAACAGCTCCACTACCCTTTCCATATGTCAAAAGAAAATCTTGCTGCAACACACTCAGAAGACTGGTTCACGCCAAATTTAGTGGAGCATGTTGCATTCTTCATGGTCAATTGCATAATTTGCCAGCAATTCACCTCTGGGCACACATTGAAGGTGATGAGAGGAATCATTCCCAGACCTGAAGGGCCTTTCCAACACCTGCATATCGACTACGTCGATATGATTCAGGTTTTTAATGTTGTAATGGGTACAGGTATTTAATGGTCGTGGTGTGTCCATTCTCTAGATGGATAGAAGCAGAGCCCTGTACACACCCTGACGCTGCCTGTGCTGCAAAATTCCTGGTGAGGGAGGTTTTCCCCAGGTGGGGTGTGTGTGAGGTTATGAGGTCAGACAACGGGCCCCATTTTGTAAACTCAGTATTTGAGCAGATTAGCTTGTTGCTTGGTATAAAGCACAAGTTCTCATCTGCATATCACCCAGAAGGAAATGGCATATGTGAACGGCTCAACGGCCTGTTGAAAGAAAGGATAGCCAAATTGAAGCTCACATTAAAGAAGGGATGGCTGCACTGCCTACCACTGGCATTATATGCGCTTCGGAACCAGCCAGGCTCCGACCATCACCTCACGCCGCACAAAATTATCACTGGTAGAAGAATGAGAACCCCTCTTACCCCCGAAATAGGGCTAGATGTGATGCCCAGCCTGCTAGGGAGGTTCTGGGAGAAGAAATGAAGAATTGCCTTGACTGCCTTACCGCTAGTACATCTGTCATTTCAGGCCAGCTGCAGCGACTGCGTAAAGGGAACAGCACACCACAAACCACAACAGACAGTGCTGAGACAGGCGCAGAACACAGTCTTTGTACGCCACTCATCTTCCCTGGTGACAGCGTTTTGGTGAGGAACTTTACGAGGAAGAAATGGGACAAACCTCGATTTAATGGCCCTTTCATCGTAGAGGACTGCACCCCGTCCGCTGTCAAGCTCCAAGGAAGAAGAGCCTGGATCTTCCTGAATGACGTCAAGCCCTTTATAGGAGAAGGCACTCCTACTACATCTACTGCTGAGGAATCCGCAGACAACGGAGAAGAACCTCAGCACGTGCAGACAAGATCTATGGCGAGGAAGAAGGACGCATGAGCAGACAAGTTACAAGAACGAGGAAAAAAAATATAAAAGTGAGACTTTCTTCAAACCAAGTGAAAGGTGATAAGGGGACAATTAAATGAACATTCAATGTAGCCAACAAAGAACTTTTGTGAAAATCTTGTCCACACTGAACCTTTTCTATAGGCATAAAAAAGGCAACAAGAAGCAAGCAAACACCCTGTGCAGCCAGAGGTGCAGGGTAAATGAAGAAAAACACGTATTCATATCGGAAAAAGCGTTAAGCTCATGAACATTTAAAAGCCGCACAAAGCATT
This sequence comes from Ambystoma mexicanum, assembly GCF_040938575.1. Lineage (NCBI taxonomy): Eukaryota > Metazoa > Chordata > Amphibia > Caudata > Ambystomatidae > Ambystoma > Ambystoma mexicanum. Next base: position 622,474,439 of record NC_090937.1, read on the forward strand.
GAAAAACCTAAGACTCTGGTAAGCAATAGAACCGGACATTCCTGAGAACTGAAACTTTTATTCTGAAGGACACAGCATAAAGACTTTGTTTGCGATCATGTGGTTCATCCCAGCAGAAGCCTCACATGAGATGTGCTAACCTACTTCCAACTGGTGGTACTGTCATACCCGTCACTCATAGGGAGAGGAACAAGTGTCACTGAATACATTCAAGACCTGGAAAACGAGAAGGTAATCAGGCAACTATTGACTGTCATCGCAGAGGTCCTCGCCGAGTTGCCTGAACACAGTGACTCAAAGACCAATGCTCCCACCTCAAATAGTCATTGACAAAGTGACCTACACGTTATTCTTTCGAATCATTGAGGAGTCCAGAACTTGACGTTCATCAGAGATCCCCGAAAACAATAATTTTCTAAACCAGATGTGGAGTAAACTAAATAATGTGGTAGCCATCCACGCAGCAGGCAAGTGCAAAGACTGCTCAAAGCAAAAGCGAGGCGTGTGATTGGGACCCAGCAAGGCGAAGCAAATGCCACTGTCCCCGCAGACATGCAGCTAGCCCACAATGTTCTGATTAGACTGGTAATAGACTTTCCTGAAATGGTGGGAAGGCCCTCTGGTGTCGACGTTGCAACCTTCCTCAGAAATCCAGCCAATGTATTACACATGAAGACTCTTCTCCACAGAATCATGCTCCAGGTAGAACTGACCAACTTTCAGCAAGAATTCCTCAGAAGACTGCAGTGAAACTTTCCGCCAAGGGACAGATTGGGGAAATAAGCAAAGAAACTGTTCACGACAGCAAAAAACATTGTGATTGAGACTCTGCAAAACGAATAAATGTCCCTGTCCCCTGAGGACAGCCTACTAGCCCACATTGTCCTCTTCGGCTTAGTAAATGACTTTCCGGAAATGGTAGGGAGACCTGCCGAGGTTGACTCCCTCACCTTCCTCAGAGACCCTGCCAACGCGAGAAAGATAGGAACACTCTTCTATAGCATGCAGCTACAAATGGAACTGCCCAGCTTTCAGAGGGAGTTTCTGAGAGAATTCCAGTGAAACTATCCGGTGCGGGACAGATCGAGGAGGTAAGAACAGATCGCACTGCATGGAAGACCTGTGACCTAAGAGCCAAAGAGACAGAGCAAATGTTGTTAACACCCGAAGACAGCAGAATTGCCTTCACAGTCTTCTTTCACCTCATCAAGAACTTTCCAGAACTAGTGGGTAGACCCATCACAGTCGATGTGCCCTCTTTTCCTAATGATCAGGCAAAGAATGCCCAACTTAACAGGCTCCTAAGAGCCATTGCATCACAATTAAGAAGCAATTATGGACATCCGCTGCTGAGGCGAGCCTTAGAAAGGAGAGATCCAAGATACAACTCTTTAGAATCCCCAGCCGGGGGCAGAGCAAGGAAACAAAGACACAGTTCTTCATGCTCCCAACGTAGAACGAATCAAAAGGGGATAACTACATCTTGAACTTCTTTTCCTATTTTTCTTATTTTTCTCTGTTTTTCATCATCATCCCGCAGTGGAGTAAATGGGGTGGAGAGAGACTGTTCAGCAAATCGACCTCGAAGAACCAAGCAAAAGGAGCAGAGCCACGAACTTCACTGGCGAGGTTTACTTTTTTCAACCTTTTTCATATTTTTTCCAACCTTCTCATGTGTTCACTTTTATTTTTATTTTTGCTTTTATTTTTTCAATGGTTTATCTATGCATGATGTGCAGCGAAGCCACCCTTTTATGGTGTCACTGTGAACAAATTCCTGCAGGACCTCAGGGCCAAGACGAATTGGGAAGGTGCCCTGGGAATGCGTTGTATACACAAATGCAGGAAGAATGTGATGTGCTAAAACCGGTAGTCTAACATTTTTCCATAGTCTAGCAAAGGATCTGTATTCCATAACTAGACACTTTCGTCATCACTCGCAAGAGGGGGGGACATTAAACTGCACCCAAAACTTTAGTGTTTGCTGAACTTTTTAAGTAACGAAAAACAAGATAAGGAAAGAAATAAACTATTGACTATGGACTTGTTCGAGATGGGGGCTCAAACCAGTAATTTAGTTGTGCCACCAGTGGATGGGCGCCCCCGCTTTCCTGGAAGGAGGTGCTGCAAACTGTCCTTCAAGGCAATCATATGCATATGTATAGTGATTATTGTAGTATTTTTGTCGTTAACGATCAGAACTGCATTTTTTATTGGTGCACGAAGCATCCCAATGTCCGTGCATCCACCAGGTAATGAGCGTCTGGGCCCCACAAAGGCACCCAGACCTTATATTGTCATCCCTGTCCCAAGAAAAATTGATGATAAAGCAAATGATTTACAGTTGAATTTAATTAGCAGTGATATGGATGCACCTGAAATTATGAATGACGAGAAAAGTTGGAGACAGGGTCAGCACGGAATGAATGACAACATAGCACTGTCCACAGCACGCAAACACACACTGAGTGCACACGAGCAAGAGCAAGTGTCAATGGCTGTGAGACCTCAGGCCGAACCGACAGAAAACAAAAAGATACCTGTGAAACAAATAGCTCCAGAGAACAGAGAACCAAGCGAGCAACAAGACAGAGATGGCATGACAAAAACCCTCAAGAGAACAGAGAAAGCAACAAAAGAACTCATGGGGAAGACACATGCGGTAGTCAAGTATGTGTTTCCGCTCATACTAAGAGGAAAGAAACTACATGAGGAACTGAGCAAGAAAACTGCAGCAACTGTGATAACGAGCACACCTGCTCCAAGCCAGAAGTAACTACCGAGCCTGCGACACCGCCACATGTTGGAAGGATGATGAGCCACATGTGGAAGGAGGTCTATGAGAGAATGCATGAGGGAAGAAGAAGAAACACAAGACCTTCCCATAGTACTGGAGGGCAGGAAATGAAACCTGCCCCTCCAAGGATAATACCCGAGAAACTACCTGAACGAAAGAGCAGTACAGACGCATTCAGAGACAAAGGGCCTCATTACACGGACGACGGCTATTAGCACCTTGGTCCATGCCGGTAAAATACCAGCACTGCCTTGGAGGAAAGGGGAATTACCGCCCTATTCCAAGGTTGGTGGGGTGGCAATTCCCCCTTCCCCCATTGCCCTTCCCCATTCCCCTTTTTGCCCCATAGGGCATAATGGGAATGGGGAAGGTGCTAATTACGGCACTGCAAATTGCAGTACCGTAATTAGCTCCCTGGTCCATTTGCGGGTTGGTTTTTGATGGCTGCAAAAAGCAGGCGTTAAAGTCTCCAACCCGCAAAGGGACCTCGTAGTAAGTCGGGAAGGGTTAACGGTCACCGGTACCATTAACAGTGACCGTTAACCCTTACCGCCATCCGTGTAATGAGGCCCATAGTGTTGGCCAACTACAGGAAAACTTTAAGAATCAAGAGAAGCCCATATGAAACGGACAATGAACTAAACAACTACTTGGACAGCACAGCCCATATTGGAAACAACATATGGTACCAGCACATGAAGGAAGTTGGAAAAAGACAATCAGGAGGAGAATGTTTCGTCTGTGCACTCCTGCCATACAGCATGGGAAAGTCCAAGATCTTCGTGGCTGTAGAAGAAGATGTCCCCACAGCACACTGTATGTCACACGTAGCTATGTGCAACATCAGAGGACAATTCATGGGAAGAGATGCCTCATTGATATGGGCCAACGAAAAGGACTACCCTGATGAAGACGGGTTTGTCCAGGATATCAAAACAAGAAACAGGGCGCGCACCAAGAATCACGTTATTAGATATGAAAACCCTGACGTCAAAGGGTCAGGAATAAGGTGGGAAATAAACTCAAGACTGAACGTCCAAGGGAAAACGGCAGAAAAAGCTCAAATTTGGAAAAACCGAGGACAAATGCAGATCTGGGGATCAGTAGTTTCCCCTAACGGATGGGAGGAAGGAGTCGTAATCTGCCGAGCTTGGATGGTCCTTGGAGCCTGCAAGGAAGCAGTAGAAAACTCACAGAGGTTATGTAAACTTCTATGGCCGAAGTTGGTGAAGCTGTTAACATGGGTCGAAGACAGGGGAGGGCCCCTGCAAATAGTACCGTTGGAGAACCCGAAACTGTGCTTCAGAAGTAATGGTACAAGGAAAATGGGGGAAAATCAAAACTGTGGACGAATATATGAGGCACCAGGAATGGCACAAGGAACCGCAGTCCTGATGGACCGCTATTGGGCGTGTGGATCCAAAGCATACATAAGACTGCCAAGAAATTGGGGGTGCATATGTACATTGGTCACTGTCCATGTTCCCGCACTGGTGATTCCAAAAAACTATCTGAATCTGGACAGCTTCCCGAAAGCAGATGCTCATCTGAGAAGGAGGAGATCCGCAGAATTTATATCCAGAATGAAGAGAGAAAACTATTTTTCGGCCAAATCAGAAGAAGCACTCTATGCGATTCCATACGAACACAGGCTGTTCAGCCTCACTTCAACAGTATTCACCACAATGCTCCTGCCACACATCCAAATTGGAGTGAATGCTAAATGGTTGCAGATAACCAGATGGGAGTTATTGCAGACCATCAACACCACTATAAAAGGATTCAATGCAATCAAGGAGGAACTAAGAGCAGTCCGGCTGATGACTCTTCAGAATAGATACGTGTTGGACATGATCAAAGCAATGGATGGAGGTGTTTGTGCAAAAATCGGAGAATCATGTTGCACATTTATACCATCGCATGATGGGGGAAATGGAACCCTCACAGAGGCCATAAGCATGTTGACGACTTTAAAAAACCAGATGACTGATGAAACGGACGAAGTGGATGATGACAGTTGGTTTGGGAACCTATTCTCATGGGTCCCGCAATGGATGGCAGATATATTCAAGTTTCTGGGAGCTTTGCTAGCAATGGTGCTGCTAGGGGTCTGTCTTGTCAAGATAATCATCACACAGTGCCAGAAAACTGCAAAGAAGGCCATTGGGATGAAAATTATGGTCGATGTCGAACCAGGCTGGAAGCCCAGAGACCTGACAGATGAGGACTTCGTGAAGGCCAGTGAATTTGCACCCGAAGGAACAAAATTCACTTATCCCAAGAAACGAAGAAGGTATGAAGGCAAATGGATTTACTGCAGTCCAAATTGACAATGCCAATTGATGACCTGGAACAAGGATGAGCATGTGAAAACAGCAGGAAGCTTGAAAGGGGTGATAAAGATATGGACACCAAAATTGCATACCTTCACGCCTTCTTGTGTAAACCCAGGAGACGACGAGCAAGAAGCTGAGGAATTAAAGAAACTGAAAATAAAGGAGGAAGTAGGAGTGCTCGATGAACCGACCAGAGGGGGGAGTGTAGAGGAGGTCCCAGATACGACCTGCACCCCTGCCCCCATTGCGAGTTGCAGTAAGGTACTCGCCAAGGTATGTGACGTACGAGGAGCAGCTGAACCAACAAAGGGCTGCAATGGGCCTCTGCCCTGTGTATATTGGAAGATCAATACCTGTTGAAAAGCCCATAACCAGGCAACCCTGGGCAGCGCGGTCCCCAATCAGACAACCGTACCTGCCATTGGTATGAAACGACGAGTATTTACAGACTGTCCACGAGGAAACCCCGAAGGCCTTAATGGAAGGCCAATGGAAATAGACTAAGGGCCAAGGCAGCCCCGAGAACCACCAGAAGTGGCTACTGAAAGCTGTGCATGCCAGTACCGACAACTGCGAGGATAATTGTAATGGACATAGGGGAGAGACACTGTGAAAAACGTATGAGAATGATGCCATGAGACAAGATGGAAGCAACCGCCTTATTAAACGTGTGTAAATAAGCTTGAAACGCACGATGCTAAGTAATCGAGTCTGCTTGCAATGCTTAGTAGACGTTAGAGCGGCAAGCGCCGACTGTATACATCTACCTCAATACAGCACAATGTACACGTGCAACTCCATTTTGTATAAACAGAAGTACTCCCAGGCGGCCAAGGCCTGACTGGCCAAGTTTCATATCCAGGCCCAAGCGGAGGAAAAGAGCGGGATCTAAACTTAACAAAGGATGGCTCATGCCGGGGAAATCGAGGTCAACCAGAGAAGGGGAGGTGAGCATGAGCTCACAAGGCTCCAACTTCATAGCATGCCAGCCCGCCCGTGAAGGTCAAGATAAGAGAGGCCCATGCAGGTGGCCAAGCGCATACAGAATTAAATGCACAAAAGGTTGGAAACTGAAGCAGATTCACGGTGGACCAACACATGACCAGATAGGCGCGAAGATGTACCACCGCCTGAAGTCATCCAGAACCAGAGGGTGCCATAACTTTTCCTGATAAGAGACTTCAGATCTGAGGCCATATCCAGCCAACTAATTGACACATAGCCCTAAACCACTGATTGATGGAAGGGAGGCAGGGTGAATCTTGGGACACCAGGCACCAGGGTGTCTATTCTGCATGCTGCTAATTAAAGTGGAGATTTATGTTTAGGGGTGTAACTCGCCCAATCACAAGGGACCATGTAATCTAAGGTCCTATAAACATTGTAACCAATGAGACGTCGTACTTGTAGTGACGTCAATCACGTGTGGTGTAAAGGGATGGGCATAGACGCCAACCCGATAAGAGTTATCCAATCCGTATGCCTTATTTTCATATACAGCTATAACACCTATACTTAAGTTACCTTTCCCAACCAATTATATTGCATGATGATTTTTTATAGAAGTGGACGTCATTGATGACGGAATTTGCCAATAAAAAAGGCTGTTTGACTGAAGTTCGGGGAAGTCGGGGCGAGACAGGTGTTTGTGATGCTGCTGATTTCCATAAGCTGATGTATGTATCATTAAACGGACTTCCCTTTGCCAATTTACTGAGTCCTGATTATTGATTCTTGCCGGAGTATTTGAATCCTGCACTCTGTCCTTGCATGGTGCAGCTATCTTGTATTACAAGTTTTCGAGGGTGAGTGCTGACCAATGGGCCCGTCAGTAATTACCTCTCCTCGTCAACACTTGTAATACAGGGACAAGGCAAGCAAGATGTTAGTGCAGCGACTCAGAGAAGTTTAATCATTGTGTCCTACCACATGCCTTTCAGATGACCAAGGTGGGATATCAGTGAATCCATCATTCACAAGCAGGATTCGTAAAATTCAGACCAATCTTTGTTAACATCAGAACATTGTTGGACCTGATGGACATAAATAAGAACTAGGAGAATGTCCAGATGGTCCAGATGGTGGTCATTCTAGATAGCAAGGAATCTGTTTTTCACTGGTCCTTCATGGGTGGAAGGACTATTTGCTCCCTACCAATGTTAATGACATTGTTAATCTTACATAGTAACTATTGATCTCAGGTCGTGGTGAAGGGACATTTTCAGATTAATTTATCATGGAAAATGGTACTAGACGTGATGGTCCACTCACCTCATTTTTATATAATCTAGCAGAAATATGCTCAACTCAGGGAGCGCAATTGAAACCTGGGACAGGAAGAAACATGAGGCCGATTCATGGAATAATTAGCGCGGCGCAAGTGGGCAAAAACGTGCGAATCGCAGTGGAATAGCGAAAATCGCAGTGCAAGTGCGAAAATCGCACGAAAAGCAGCGCACGTCGATTCATGGAAGGCCGTGCGCGAGAAAACCAGCGGATGTGCGATAAAAAAGTGCGCGGCGCACGTTGGCGCACGTTGGCGCACAAGCCATCTAACAGCGTGCGCCAGGTCACAGCGAAAATCGCACAGGCCACAGCGAAATTCGCACATAGCGCAGCGCACGCAATAAAAGTAGGCGGAACACGGGCGTAACACTCGGAATGGGGAACAACTTGCCAAAACGTGGGCGTCACGGGGGAAGTACAGGGCACAAGTGCGCGGAACGCCCACACGCTCGCCTACAACACGTATTCATGGAATAGAATAGGGGAAAAAAGCGCACGCTCAAACCAGCGCACAGGCACAAACACGACCGCCACAAGAAAGGAGGCGGTAGCGTCTCTGCGGCTGTAAGAAATGTGCGCCAAAAGGTGCTCCAACAAATAGCACCTATATACTGCCATGATGAATGTCCCATACTGTGGCCCTCCAGGAAAAATGACGTGCAAAGGGGTACCCACAAACACGGACACCCGCTGACAAAAAATACGTGTGCATGTATACCGGGGTGCGCGGGAAGTGTCACACGCGATTTGCAGGGTACGTGCATCACAGGGGTTCGCGTGAAGTTATTCACGCGATCGGGCCTGGGGGAGCGGGCTACGTGTATTACAGGGGTTCGCGTGAAGTTCCTCACGCGATCGGGCCTGGGGGAGCGGGCTACGTGTATTACAGGGGTTCGCGTGAAGTTCCTCACGCGATCGGGCCTGGGGGAGCGGGCTACGTGTATTACAGGGGTTCGCGTGAAGTTCCTCACGCGATCGGGCCTGGGGGAGCGGGCTACGTGTATTACAGGGGTTCGCGTGAAGTTCCTCACGCGATCGGGCCTGGGGGAGCGGGCTACGTGTATTTCAGGGGTTCGCGTGAAGTTCCACACGCGATCGGGCCTGGGGGAGCGGGCTACGTGTATTACAGGGGTTCGCGTGAAGTTCCTCACGCGTTCGGGCCTGGGTGAGCGTGCTACGTGTATTTCAGGGGTTCGCGTGAAGTTTCACACGCGAATAGCCTGGGGACGTGAATTTGAGGGGTGCGCGGGAAGTTCCACACGCGATCGGGCCTGGGGGAGCGGGCTACGTGTATTACAGGGGTTCGCGTGAAGTTCCTCACGCGATCGGGCCTGGGGGAGCGGGCTACGTGTATTTCAGGGGTTCGCGTGAAGTTCCACACGCGATCGGGCCTGGGGGAGCGGGCTACGTGTATTACAGGGGTTCGCGTGAAGTTCCTCACGCGATCGGGCCTGGGGGAGCGTGCTACGTGTATTTCAGGGGTTCGCGTGAAGTTTCACACGCGAATAGCCTGGGCGCGTGAATTTGAGGGGTGCGCGGGAAGTTCCACACGCGATCGGGCCTGGGGGAGCGGGCTACGTGTATTACAGGGGTTCGCGTGAACTTCCTCACGCGATCGGGCCTGGGGGAGCGTGCTACGTGTATTTCAGGGGTTCACGTGAAGTTTCACACGCGAATAGCCTGGGCGCGTGAATTTGAGGGGTGCGCGGGAAGTTCCTCACGCGATCGGGCCTGGGGGAGCGGGCTACGTGTATTACAGGGGTTCGCGGGAAGTTCCACACGCGAATAGCCTGGGCGCGTGTATTTCAGGGGTTCGCGGGAAGTTCCACACGCGAATAGCCTGGGCGCGTGTATTTCAGGGGTGCGCGGGAAGTTCCACACGCGAATAGCCTGGGCGCGTGTATTTCAGGGGTGCGCGGGAAGTTCCACACGCGAATAGCCTGGGCGCGTGTATTTCAGGGGTTCGCGGGAAGTTCCACACGCGAATAGCCTGGGCGCGTGAATTTGAGGGGTGCGCGGGAAGTTCCACACGCGAATAGCCTGGGCGCGTGTATTTCAGGGGTGCGCGGGAAGTTCCACACGCGAATAGCCTGGGCGCGTGTATTTCAGGGGTGCGCGGGAAGTTCCACACGCGAATAGCCTGGGCGTGTGTATTTCAGGGGTGCGCGGGGAGTTCCACACGCGAATAGCCTGGGCCCGTGCATTTCAGGGGTGCGCGGGAAGTTCCACACGCGAATAGCCTGGGCGCGTGTATTTCAGGGGTGCGCGGGAAGTTTTACACGCGAATAGCCTGGGCGCGTGTATTTCAGGGGTGCGCGGGAAGTTTTACACGCGAATAGCCTGGGCGCGTGTATTTCAGGGGTGCGCGGGAAGTTTTACACGCGATTTCTGCACGGTACGTGTATTTCAGGGGTGCCGGGGAGTCCCACATGTGATTTGACAGTGTGGGTCCTCCCAGGTGTACCCTGTACACCCTCCACGGCCCCTGCAGGCAGCCCACACCACAGGGGACTACCCTGCATCCCTGGTCATGTCCCGCAGGCAGCCCACCCAACATGGGCATGCCCCCCAGCAAAGGCACATGTCTCCTTGAACTAATGAACACCAACACATGTCCCCTTGCACCCCCACCCCCCAGCACTGTGGGGCACATGCCAGCAGTCCCCCACCCATGTCCAACTCATGTCCCCCACCACCCCCACCCCCCAGCACTGTGGGGCACCTGCCAGTAGGCCCCCACCCATGTCCAACTCATGTCTCCCACCACCCCCACCCCCCAGCCACCAGGGTCACCCTCCACCAGGGCCCCACTCATGTCTCCCACCACCCCCACCCCCCAGCACTGTGGGGCACCTGCCAGCAGGCCCCCACCCATGTCCAACTCATGTCTCCCACCACCCCCACCCCCCAGCACTGTGGGGCACCTGCCAGTAGGCCCCCACCCATGTCCAACTCATGTCTCCCACCACCCCCACCCCCCAGCCACCAGGGTCACCCTCCACCAGGGCCCCACTCATGTCTCCCACCACCCCCACCCCCCAGCACTGTGGGGCACCTGCCAGCAGGCCCCCACCCATGTCCAACTCATGTCTCCCACCACCCCCACCCCCCAGCACTGTGGGGCACCTGCCAGCAGGCCCCCACCCATGTCCAACTCATGTCTCCCACCACCCCCACCCCCCAGCACTGTGGGGCACCTGCCAGTAGGCCCCCACCCATGTCCAACTCATGTCTCCCACCACCCCCACCCCCCAGCACTGTGGGGCACCTGCCAGTAGGCCCCCACCCATAACCAACTCATGTCTCCCACCACCCCCACCCCCCAGCCACCAGGGTCACCCTCCACCAGGGCCCCACTCATGTCTCCCACCACCCCCACCCCCCAGCACTGTGGGGCACCTGCCAGCAGGCCCCCACCCATGTCCAACTCATGTCTCCCACCACCCCCACCCCCCAGCACTGTGGGGCACCTGCCAGCAGTCCCCCACCCATGTCCAACTCATGTCCCCCACCGCCCCCACCCCCCAGCACTGTGGGGCACCTGCCAGTAGGCCCCCACCCATGTCCAACTCATGTCCCCCACCACCCCCACCCCCCAGCACTGTGGGGCACCTGCCAGTAGGCCCCCACCCATGTCCAACTCATGTCTCCCACCACCCCCACCATCCAGCACTGTGGGGCACCTGCCAGCAGGCCCCCACCCATGTCCAACTCATGTCACCCACCACCCCCACACCCCAGCAGTGCAGGGTCACCCTCCAGCAGGCCCCCACTCATGTCTACCACCACCCCCATCCCCCAGCAGTGCAGGGTCACCCTCCACCAGGGCCCCACTCATGTCTCCCACCACCCCCACACCCCAGCAGTGCAGGGTCACCCTCCACCAGGCCCCCACTCATGTCTACCACCACCCCCACCCCCCAGCCACCAGGGTCACCCTCCACCAGGCCCCCACTCATGTCCCCTATCACCCCCAGCCACCAGGGTCACCCTCCACCAGGCCCCCACTCATGTCTCCCATCACCCCCACACCGCAGCAGTGCAGGGTCACCCTCCACCAGGCCCCCACTCATGTCTCCCACCACCCCCACCCCCCAGCCACCAGGGGCACCCTCCACCAGGCCCCCACTCATGTCACCCACCACCCCCACCCCCCAGCAGTGCAGGCTCAACCTCCACCAGGCCCCCACTCATGTCCCCCTGCACCCCCACCCCCCTGCCACCATGTGCAGCCCCCACCAGGTCCTCACAATCCCCAATTATGTGCGTAATGGTCAGCCTCCACAGCCAAAAAGCCCTACCAAGTAACCCATTCACCCACATGGAAATGGAAATCACATGTTACACCCCCAATGTACATGAAGCAAATGAACCCATGTCCGTCACACACATATTTTCAAATTGAATGGGAAAACACACAACATGACATGCATGAAACCAATGAGATGAAACCACACAGTGAACAATGGAAAAAAAAATGTATTGAAAAAAATACAAATGCCAAAGAAAGAAAACTAACTACAATGTAAATGTGAAAAAATAAGCTGCATGTCCGCATAATAACACAAAACTAGAAAATCAAATCAAAAAAATTATGTCCAAAGTGAAATGTAAAAACTCTCCATGCAACAAAGAACTATGTACAAAAATAACAAGGGTCCATCATCACAACTGAACTAAGGAAACCTCCTAAAAAACCTACCTAAATATCAACTATATACAAAAAGTGGAGCAGTGTCCGTCGACTCCAAATAATAATAAGAACGAAAGGAAACCTAAAACTAAAGAACTATATACAAAGGCGGCGGGCAAGTCCAGCGGCTCACTCTGTGGTGTTCCGGGCCAGGGCATCATCGAACTCCTGTTCGATGTCCCGGAGGCGGTCCAGTTCCATGGCCCCGAGGGTCCGCAGGGACGACGCCGTGTCCTCCTCCAACCCCCTGCGGATTGCCTCGAGGCACTCGGCCCGCCTCAGGGCCCTCCGCATGGAGTTCTCCGCCCTGACCATTGGGAGCCGCGCCTCTTCCGCCCGCCGCCGCTCCGCACCTATGGCGTGGCCCAACCGCTGCCACACGGAAGACACTCTCTGTCCTGGGTCCTCCTGCCCTCCGGCCGATGCCTGCCCCTCCGATGTCGAAGGCCCCGAGCCTTCATGGCTCCCACCATCTTGCTGCTGCTGCTGCTCTGCCTCTGCCCGTGCACTGCCTCCTGCTGCCTGCACATCCTCCGCCGGCTGGGGTGCACCTGTTGATGTGGCCACCCCTGCTGGACGTCCGACTCCCGACTGTGGCACAGGGATGCCTCCTCCACCAGCCTGGCCGCACTGTCAGAGGCAGCTCCACAGGGCACCCAGGTGACTGATGGGTGGGAAGATGGCACAGAGGACGACTGGCGCGTAGGGGGTCCAGTTGAGGAGGGGGTCGGAGCAAGCCCCATCAGACAGCGGAATCCGGCCTGGGTGACCTGTCCCAGCAGGCTGACGTGGTCAACGAGCCATTCGAGATGACGTGCAGTCTCTCCATGAAAAGACTGCAGGTCACCTCGCATGGCCCGTTGACGCAACGCCACACCAGCCAGGACAGGCTCAACCCGGACCTGGATGGCCACGTCCGCAGGCAGAGGAAGGCCAGTTGACGTCAGCTCATCCCCTGCCTGAAAACGGGTCTGGACGTAGGCATCCCTGCTGGTGCAAGATGATGCAGGGACAGGATCGGGGACAGGATTGCACACAGGCACCTCCGCGGCCGCCTGTGCTGCCTCCTGTCCCTGGTCCTGCACTGCACCACTAGCACCAGTGGGATCCCCACCTCCAGACCCTGTCTCTGGTGCTTGCGCGGCCCCCTCCTCCACCAAACCCCCCACCAACCTGGATGACTCCGTGCCATCTTCCCCTGTTGGGCCCTGTGGGGTCCCAGCTGCCCCTTCTGCTGCCGAGGAGTCCAACTGCAACCTCCGCCTCTTGGACCTCCCCCCGGCAGCTGCGGCCTGGGACGCGGCACCGGACTCCTCACTCCCCGACGAGATGACAACACGGGAGGGGAGCCGGGCCTTGCGTCTCCGGCTGGCGGTCGGATCCCCGCCGCTGTGCTCCACAGCACCTTCTCCGCCCTCTTCATCAGTTGACGCTGCAGACAGGGAGAAACAAAACACAGGCATCAGGGCACTGTACAATGGACACATACACGCACGACAGTTGCACATGAGTGGCATTGGCAAACCTCAGACATGTCATCACAATCCCCAACACACATGTCATTGCAACTGGCACACATGAGCCATACCACAGCCATATCGCAACTGCCACCACCATCCCTATACATACAACAGCATCAGCAGCCAAAGGGGAGCCATACATCACATGCAACACAGGAAGTGCACCACACATGTACACACACCACCACACTTGCATGCATGTCTACACCTCTGCCAAGTGTCGCACTGTTCAGACGGGCATCCATGTCACATCTGCCAATCAGGCTTCCACATACCGCTGTCACATGCATCCATGTAGCATCACTGTTGCACCTTTGACAAATACACACACATGCACATGTACACAGTGCTCATACATGCAGCCGAAAACAACATACATGCCTGACATCACGGACATGTCTACTTACATACACATTCATCCAAACATGTGTGCACGCACAACTGCATTTGCCATGCAAGCCCACACACACAAGCACCATCCATGTCTCACACATTACAGCCCTCGCATGTGTCAGCCCCACGGCCCTGTACACCCCCACCCATACTCCACCCCATACAAACAGATGTGCAACCGGCACAATGGGGAATGATCACCACACGCCCTGCTCACAACCAGGATGCATGTACACTCACCGCTCGACTCCAGACGGCTCTGCTTCTCTAGGACCTGGACGTGGAGCGCTGGGGATATGCGTTCCAGGACCCCCATCTGTTCTTCCGACAAGTGGCCCCGGCGCCCCTTGGCATCCGCTGCCTTCAAGAGGCGCCGGGCCTTGTTCAGGGTCCTGGACCTGAAGTCCTCCCAGCGCTTCCTGACATGTTGTAAGTCCCGGACTGCCACCCCCTCCGCGTTGATGGCAGTCACGATGTCAGTCCAGATCCGAGTCCGTCCTTCCTTGTCGGCGCGGGAACTTCCAAAGAGGGCATCATACTGCCCCAGGACTTGCTCCACCAGGACACCAACTTCGGTGGCACTGAAGCTGGTGCCCCTCTGCCTCTCTGGCCGGGGGTTGTCAGTGGTCACAGATGGTGTTAGCCCCGACATGACAACCCCAGAGGCAGGAGTGGGTGGGCAACTGGGTCCTGGGGCTGGGCTGTGGAGCGATGGAATTCCAGTCGGGAGTCTTCTGTTCCAGCAGGGGTGGTCACAGCAACAGCACCCCTGGCTGATGTGCAGGCAGCAAATGGCAGTGCACGTGGGCAGCAGGCAGTCAGGCAGCAGCAGATAGCAGGTGGGAGCGTGCTCGGGGCTCTGGGGGGCAGTAATTCGGCCTTCTGGGCAGGAGCGTGGTCTCCCGTGTGCTCACGCGTGGCCAGCTTGGTACGGAGTGAATTGGCACGTGAAAATCCTGCACGTCAGCGTGAAAACCGAGGAAAGGCCCTTAGCGCGTAAGCGCGTCAGCACGCATACGCGATTCCATTGGACCAAAGGCCCTCAGCGCGTAGGTGCGTCTGTGACGTGACCCGCACGGGTGTTTCCCACACAGCACGTGATGACAGAGCACACGTGGAAAGACTGCACGTCAGAGTCTCATCGCGTGTAATTGGACAAAAGTGCGTGTACACGCGATTGGCCTATGTACGTGTATATGAGGTGTGCGCGGACACTTACACACGCAAGTACGTCAGCGCACCTGTATCCCGGTGTACGGCCATTTCCACCAATCACACGCAATGAGACTCTGACGTGCAGTCTTTCCACGTGTGCTCTGTCATCACGTGCTGTGTGGGAAACACCCGTGCGGATCACGTCACAGACGCGCCTACGCGCTGAGGGCCTTTGGTCCAATGGAATCGCGTATGCGTGCTGACGCGCTTACGCGCTAAGGGCCTTTCCTCGGTTTTCACGCTGACGTGCAGGATTTTCACGTGCCAATTCACTCCGTACCAAGCTGGCCACGCGTGAGCACACGGGAGACCACGCTCCTGCCCAGAAGGCCGAATTACTGCCCCCCAGAGCCCCGAGCACGCTCCCACCTGCTATCTGCTGCTGCCTGACTGCCTGCTGCCCACGTGCACTGCCATTTGCTGCCTGCACATCAGCCAGGGGTGCTGTTGCTGTGACCACCCCTGCTGGAACAGAAGACTCCCGACTGGAATTCCATCGCTCCACAGCCCAGCCCCAGGACCCAGTTGCCCACCCACTCCTGCCTCTGGGGTTGTCATGTCGGGGCTAACACCATCTGCGACCACTGACAACCCCCGGCCAGAGAGGCAGAGGGGCACCAGCTTCAGTGCCACCGAAGTTGGTGTCCTGGTGGAGCAAGTCCTGGGGCAGTATGATGCCCTCTTTGGAAGTTCCCGCGCCGACAAGGAAGGACGGACTCGGATCTGGACTGACATCGTGACTGCCATCAACGCGGAGGGGGTGGCAGTCCGGGACTTACAACATGTCAGGAAGCGCTGGGAGGACTTCAGGTCCAGGACCCTGAACAAGGCCTGGCGCCTCTTGAAGGCAGCGGATGCCAAGGGGCGCCGGGGCCACTTATCGGAAGAACAGATGGGGGTCCTGGAACGCATATCCCCAGCGCTCCACGTCCAGGTCCTAGAGAAGCAGAGCCGTCTGGAGTCGAGCGGTGAGTGTACATGCATCCTGGTTGTGAGCAGGGCGTGTGGTGATCATTCCCCATTGTGCCGGTTGCACATCTGTTTGTATGGGGTGGAGTATGGGTGGGGGTGTACAGGGCCGTGGGGCTGACACATGCGAGGGCTGTAATGTGTGAGACATGGATGGTGCTTGTGTGTGTGGGCTTGCATGGCAAATGCAGTTGTGCGTGCACACATGTTTGGATGAATGTGTATGTAAGTAGACATGTCCGTGATGTCAGGCATGTGTGTTGTTTTCGGCTGCATGTATGAGCACTGTGTACATGTGCATGTGTGTGTATTTGTCAAAGGTGCAACAGTGATGCTACATGGATGCATGTGACAGCGGTATGTGGAAGCCTGATTGGCAGATGTGACATGGATGCCCGTCTGAACAGTGCGACACTTGGCAGAGGTGTAGACATGCATGCAAGTGTGGTGGTGTGTGTACATGTGTGGTGCACTTCCTGTGTTGCATGTGATGTATGGCTCCCCTTTGGCTGCTGATGCTGTTGTATGTGTAGGGATGGTGGTGGCAGTTGCGATATGGCTGTGGTATGGCTCATGTGTGCCAGTTGCAATGACATGTGTGTTGGGGATTGTGATGACATGTCTGAGGTTTGCCAATGCCACTCATGTGCAACTGTCATGCGTGTATGTGTCCATTGTACAGTGCCCTGATGCCTGTGTTTTGTTTCTCCCTGTCTGCAGCGTCAACTGATGAAGAGGGCGGAGAAGGTGCTGTGGAGCACAGCGGCGGGGATCCGACCGCCAGCCGGAGACGCAAGGCCCGGCTCCCCTCCCGTGTTGTCATCTCGTCGGGGAGTGAGGAGTCCGGTGCCGCGTCCCAGGCCGCAGCTGCCGGGGGGAGGTCCAAGAGGCGGAGGTTGCAGTTGGACTCCTCGGCAGCAGAAGGGGCAGCTGGGACCCCACAGGGCCCAACAGGGGAAGATGGCACGGAGTCATCCAGGTTGGTGGGGGGTCTGGTGGAGGAGGAGGCCGTGCAAGCACCAGAGACGGGGTCTGGAGGTGGGGATCCCACTGGTGCTAGTGGTGCAGTCCAGGACCAGGGACAGGAGGCAGCACAGGCGGCCGCGGAGGTGCCTGTGTGCAATCCTGTCCCCGATCCTGTCCCTGCATCATCTTGCACCAGCAGGGATGCCTACGTCCAGACCCGTTTTCAGGCAGGGGATGAGCTGACGTCAACTGGCCTTCCTCTGCCTGCGGACGTGGCTATCCAGGTCCGGGTTGAGCCTGTCCTGGCTGGTGTGGCGTTGCGTCAACGGGCCATGCGAGGTGACCTGCAGTCTTTTCATGGAGAGACTGCACGTCATCTCGAATGGCTCGTTGACCACGTCAGCCTGCTGGGACAGGTCACCCAGACCGGATTCCTCCGTCTGATGGGGCTTGTTCCGACCCCCTCCTCAACTGGACCCCCTACGCGCCAGTCGTCCTCTGTGCCATCTTCCCACCCATCAGTCACCTGGGTGCCCTGTGGAGCTGCCTCTGACAGTGCGGCCAGGCTGGTGGAGGAGGCATCCCTGCCACAGTCGGGAGTCGGACGTCCAGCAGGGGTGGCCACATCAACAGGTGCACCCCAGCCGGCGGAGGATGTGCAGGCAGCAGGAGGCAGTGCACGGGCAGAGGCAGAGCAGCAGCAGCAGCAAGATGGTGGGAGCCATGAAGGCTCGGGGCCTTCGACATCGGAGGGGCAGGCATCGGCCGGAGGGCAGGAGGACCCAGGACAGAGAGTGTCTTCCGTGTGGCAGCGGTTGGGCCACGCCATAGGTGTGGAGCGGCGGCGGGCGGAAGAGGCTCGGCTCACAATGGTCAGGGCGGAGAACTCCATGCGGAGGGCCCTGAGGCGGGCCGAGTGCCTCGAGGCTATCCGCAGGGGGTTGGAGGAGGACACGGCGTCGTCCCTGCGGACCCTCGGGGCCATGGAACTGGACCGCCTCCGGGACATCGAACAGGAGTTCGATGATGCCCTGGCCCGGAACACCACAGAGTGAGCCGCTGGACTTGCCCGCCGCCTTTGTATATAGTTCTTTAGTTTTAGGTTTCCTTTGGTTTTTCTTATGATTTGGAGTCGACGGACACTGCTCCACTTTTTGTATATAGTTGATATTTAGGTAGGTTTTTTAGGAGGTTTCCTTAGTTCTGTTGTGATGATGGACCCTTGTTATTTTTGTACATAGTTCTTTGTTGCACGGAGAGTTTTGACATTTGACTTTGGACAAAATTTTTTGGATTAGCTTTTCTAGTTTTGTGTTTTTATGCGGACATGCAGCTTCTTTTTTCACATTTACATTGTAGTTAGTTTTCTTTCTTTAGCATTCGTATTTTTTTCTAATACATTTTTTTTTACATTGTTCACTGTGTGGTTTCATCTCATTGGTTTCATGCATGTCATGTTGTGTGTTTTCCCATTCAATTGGAAAATATGTGTGTGACGGACATGGGTTCATTTGCTTCATGAACATTGGGGGTGTAACATGTGATTTCCATTTCCATGTGGGTGAATGGGTTACTTGGTAGGGCTTTTTGGCTGTGGAGGCTGACCATTACGCACATTGTGAGGACCTGGTGGGGGCTGCACATGGTGGCAGGGGGGTGGGGGTGGTGGGAGACATGAGTGGGGGCCTGGTGGAGGGTGCCCCTGGTGGCTGGGGGGTGGGGGTGGTGGGTGACATGAGTGGGGGCCTTGTGGAGGGTGACCCTGGTGGCTGGGGGGTGGGGGTGGTGGGAGACATGAGTGGGGGCCTGGTGGAGGGTGACCCTGGTGGCTGGGGGGTGGGGGTGGTGGGTGACCTGAGCGGGGGCCTGGTGGAGGGTGACCCTGGTGGCTGGGGGGTGGGGGTGGTGGGAGACATGAGTGGGGGCCTGGTGGAGGGTGACCCTGGTGGCTGGGGGGTGGGGGTGGTGGGAGACATGAGTGGGGGCCTGGTGGAGGGTGACCCTGGTGGCTGGGGGGTGGGGGTGGTGGGTGACCTGAGCGGGGGCCTGGTGGAGGGTGACCCTGGTGGCTGGGGGGTGGGGGTGGTGGGAGACATGAGTGGGGGCCTGGTGGAGGGTGCCCCTGGTGGCGGGGGGGTGGGGGTGACAGGGGACATGAGTGGGGGCCTGGTGGAGGCTGCCCCTGCACTGCTGGGGGGTGGGGGTGGTGGGAGACATGAGTGGGGGCCTGGTGGAGGGTGCCCCTGGTGGCGGGGGGGTGGGGGTGATAGGGGACATGAGTGGGGGCCTGGTGGAGGCTGCCCCTGCACTGCTGGGGGGTGGGGGTGGTGGGAGACATGAGTGGGGGCCTGGTGGAGGGTGACCCTGGTGGCTGGGGGGTGGGGGTGGTGGGAGACATGAGTGGGGGCCTGGTGGAGGGTGCCCCTGGTGGCGGGGGGGTGGGGGTGATAGGGGACATGAGTGGGGGCCTGGTGGAGGCTGCCCCTGCACTGCTGGGGGGTGGGGGTGGTGGGAGACATGAGTGGGGGCCTGGTGGAGGGTGACCCTGGTGGCTGGGGGGTGGGGGTGGTGGGAGACATGAGTGGGGGCCTGGTGGAGGGTGACCCTGCACTGCTGGGGTGTGGGGGTGGTGGGAGACATGAGTGGGGGCCTGGTGGAGGGTGACCCTGGTGGCTGGGGGTGGGGGTGGTGGGAGACATGAGTGGGGGCCTGGTGGAGGGTGCCCCTGGTGGCGGGGGGGTGGGGGTGATAGGGGACATGAGTGGCGGCCTGGTGGAGGCTGCCCCTGCACTGCTGGGGGATGGGGGTGGTGGGAGACATGAGTGGGGGCCTGGTGGAGGGTGCCCCTGGTGGCGGGGGGGTGGGGGTGATAGGGGACATGAGTGGGGGCCTGGTGGAGGCTGCCCCTGCACTGCTGGGGGGTGGGGGTGGTGGGAGACATGAGTGGGGGCCTGGTGGAGGGTGACCCTGGTGGCTGGGGGGTGGGGGTGGTGGGAGACATGAGTGGGGGCCTGGTGGAGGGTGCCCCTGGTGGCGGGGGGGTGGGGGTGATAGGGGACATGAGTGGGGGCCTGGTGGAGGCTGCCCCTGCACTGCTGGGGGGTGGGGGTGGTGGGAGACATGAGTGGGGGCCTGGTGGAGGGTGCCCCTGGTGGCGGGGGGGTGGGGGTGATAGGGGACATGAGTGGGGGCCTGGTGGAGGCTGCCCCTGCACTGCTGGGGGGTGGGGGTGGTGGGAGACATGAGTGGGGGCCTGGTGGAGGGTGACCCTGGTGGCTGGGGGGTGGGGGTGGTGGGAGACATGAGTGGGGGCCTGGTGGAGGGTGACCCTGCACTGCTGGGGTGTGGGGGTGGTGGGAGACATGAGTGGGGGCCTGGTGGAGGGTGACCCTGGTGGCTGGGGGGTGGGGGTGGTGGGTGACATGAGTGGGGGCCTGGTGGAGGGTGACCCTGGTGGCTGGGGGGTGGGGGTGGTGGGTGACATGAGTGGGGGCCTGGTGGAGGCTGCCCCTGCACTGCTGGGGGGTGGGGGTGGTGGGAGACATGAGTGGGGGCCTGGTGGAGGGTGACCCTGCACTGCTGGGGTGTGGGGGTGGTGGGAGACATGAGTGGGGGCCTGGTGGAGGCTGCCCCTGCACTGCTGGGGGGTGGGGGTGGTGGGAGACATGAGTGGGGGCCTGGTGGAGGGTGACCCTGGTGGCTGGGGGGTGGGGGTGGTGGGAGACATGAGTGGGGGCCTGGTGGAGGGTGCCCCTGGTGGCGGGGGGGTGGGGGTGATAGGGGACATGAGTGGGGGCCTGGTGGAGGCTGCCCCTGCACTGCTGGGGGGTGGGGGTGGTGGGAGACATGAGTGGGGGCCTGGTGGAGGGTGCCCCTGGTGGCGGGGGGGTGGGGGTGATAGGGGACATGAGTGGGGGCCTGGTGGAGGCTGCCCCTGCACTGCTGGGGGGTGGGGGTGGTGGGAGACATGAGTGGGGGCCTGGTGGAGGGTGACCCTGGTGGCTGGGGGGTGGGGGTGGTGGGAGACATGAGTGGGGGCCTGGTGGAGGGTGACCCTGCACTGCTGGGCTGTGGGGGTGGTGGGAGACATGAGTGGGGGCCTGGTGGAGGGTGACCCTGGTGGCTGGGGGGTGGGGGTGGTGGGAGACATGAGTGGGGGCCTGGTGGAGGGTGACCCTGCACTGCTGGGGGGTGGGGGTGGTGGGTGACATGAGTGGGGGCCTGGTGGAGGCTGCCCCTGCACTGCTGGGGGGTGGGGGTGGTGGGTGACATGAGTGGGGGCCTGGTGGAGGGTGACCCTGGTGGCTGGGGGGTGGGGGTGGTGGGTGACATGAGTGGGGGCCTGGTGGAGGGTGACCCTGGTGGCTGGGGGGTGGGGGTGGTGGGTGACATGAGTGGGGGCCTGGTGGAGGCTGCCCCTGCACTGCTGGGGGGTGGGGGTGGTGGGAGACATGAGTGGGGGCCTGGTGGAGGGTGACCCTGCACTGCTGGGGTGTGGGGGTGGTGGGAGACATGAGTGGGGGCCTGGTGGAGGGTGACCCTGGTGGCTGGGGGGTGGGGGTGGTGGGAGACATGAGTGGGGGCCTGGTGGAGGCTGCCCCTGCACTGCTGGGGGGTGGGGGTGGTGGGAGACATGAGTGGGGGCCTGGTGGAGGGTGACCCTGGTGGCTGGGGGGTGGGGGTGGTGGGAGACATGAGTGGGGGCCTGGTGGAGGGTGACCCTGCACTGCTGGGGTGTGGGGGTGGTGGGAGACATGAGTGGGGGCCTGGTGGAGGGTGACCCTGGTGGCTGGGGGGTGGGGGTGCTGGGAGACATGAGTGGGGGCCTGGTGGAGGGTGACCCTGGTGGCTGGGGGGTGGGGGTGGTGGGAGACATGAGTGGGGGCCTGGTGGAGGGTGCCCCTGCACTGCTGGGGGGTGGGGGTGGTGGGAGACATGAGTGGGGGCCTGGTGGAGGGTGACCCTGGTGGCTGGGGGGTGGGGGTGGTGGGTGACATGAGTGGGGGCCTGGTGGAGGGTGACCCTGGTGGCTGGGGGGTGGGGGTGGTGGGTGACATGAGTGGGGGCCTGGTGGAGGCTGCCCCTGCACTGCTGGGGGGTGGGGGTGGTGGGAGACATGAGTGGGGGCCTGGTGGAGGGTGACCCTGCACTGCTGGGGTGTGGGGGTGGTGGGAGACATGAGTGGGGGCCTGGTGGAGGGTGACCCTGGTGGCTGGGGGGTGGGGGTGGTGGGAGACATGAGTGGGGGCCTGGTGGAGGGTGCCCCTGGTGGCTGGGGGGTGGGGGTGGTGGGAGACATGAGTGGGGGCCTGGTGGAGGGTGACCCTGGTGGCTGGGGGGTGGGGGTGGTGGGTGACCTGAGCGGGGCCCTGGTGGAGGGTGACCCTGGTGGCTGGGGGGTGGGGGTGGTGGGAGACATGAGTGGGGGCCTGGTGGAGGGTGCCCCTGCACTGCTGGGGGGTGGGGGTGGTGGGAGACATGAGTGGGGGCCTGGTGGAGGGTGACCCTGGTGGCTGGGGGGTGGGGGTGGTGGGTGACATGAGTGGGGGCCTGGTGGAGGGTGACCCTGGTGGCTGGGGGGTGGGGGTGGTGGGAGACATGAGTGGGGGCCTGGTGGAGGGTGACCCTGGTGGCTGGGGGGTGGGGGTGGTGGGTGACCTGAGCGGGGGCCTGGTGGAGGGTGACCCTGGTGGCTGGGGGGTGGGGGTGGTGGGAGACATGAGTGGGGGCCTGGTGGAGGCTGCCCCTGCACTGCTGGGGGGTGGGGGTGGTGGGAGACATGAGTGGGGGCCTGGTGGAGGGTGACCCTGGTGGCTGGGGGGTGGGGGTGGTGGGTGACATGAGTGGGGGCCTGGTGGAGGCTGCCCCTGCACTGCTGGGGGGTGGGGGTGGTGGGAGACATGAGTGGGGGCCTGGTGGAGGGTGACCCTGCACTGCTGGGGTGTGGGGGTGGTGGGAGACATGAGTGGGGGCCTGGTGGAGGGTGACCCTGGTGGCTGGGGGGTGGGGGTGGTGGGAGACATGAGTGGGGGCCTGGTGGAGGGTGACCCTGGTGGCTGGGGGGTGGGGGTGGTGGGAGACATGAGTGGGGGCCTGGTGGAGGGTGACCCTGGTGGCTGGGGGGTGGGGGTGGTGGGTGACCTGAGCGGGGGCCTGGTGGAGGGTGACCCTGGTGGCTGGGGGGTGGGGGTGGTGGGAGACATGAGTGGGGGCCTGGTGGAGGGTGCCCCTGGTGGCGGGGGGGTGGGGGTGATAGGGGACATGAGTGGGGGCCTGGTGGAGGCTGCCCCTGCACTGCTGGGGGGTGGGGGTGGTGGGAGACATGAGTGGGGGCCTGGTGGAGGGTGCCCCTGGTGGCGGGGGGGTGGGGGTGATAGGGGACATGAGTGGGGGCCTGGTGGAGGCTGCCCCTGCACTGCTGGGGGGTGGGGGTGGTGGGAGACATGAGTGGGGGCCTGGTGGAGGGTGACCCTGGTGGCTGGGGGGTGGGGGTGGTGGGAGACATGAGTGGGGGCCTGGTGGAGGGTGACCCTGGTGGCTGGGGGGTGGGGGTGGTGGGAGACATGAGTGGGGGCCTGGTGGAGGCTGCCCCTGCACTGCTGGGGGGTGGGGGTGGTGGGAGACATGAGTGGGGGCCTGGTGGAGGGTGACCCTGGTGGCTGGGGGGTGGGGGTGGTGGGTGACATGAGTGGGGGCCTGGTGGAGGCTGCCCCTGCACTGCTGGGGGGTGGGGGTGGTGGGAGACATGAGTGGGGGCCTGGTGGAGGGTGACCCTGCACTGCTGGGGTGTGGGGGTGGTGGGAGACATGAGTGGGGGCCTGGTGGAGGGTGACCCTGGTGGCTGGGGGGTGGGGGTGGTGGGAGACATGAGTGGGGGCCTGGTGGAGGGTGCCCCTGGTGGCGGGGGGGTGGGGGTGGTGGGAGACATGAGTGGGGGCCTGGTGGAGGCTGCCCCTGGTGGCTGGGGGGTGGGGGTGGTGGGTGACATGAGTGGGGGCCTGGTGGAGGGTGACCCTGGTGGCTGGGGGGTGGGGGTGGTGGGTGACATGAGTGGGGGCCTGGTGGAGGCTGCCCCTGCACTGCTGGGGGGTGGGGGTGGTGGGAGACATGAGTGGGGGCCTGGTGGAGGGTGACCCTGGTGGCTGGGGGGTGGGGGTGGTGGGTGACATGAGTGGGGGCCTGGTGGAGGGTGACCCTGGTGGCTGGGGGGTGGGGGTGCAGGGGGACATGAGCAGGTGTGCAGGGTAGTCCCCTGTTTTGTGGGCTGCCTGCAGGGGCTGTGGAGGGTGTACAGGGAACACCTGTGAGGACCCACCCAGCCTAATTGCGTGTGATAATTCCCGCACACCCCTGTAATACACGTACCTGGCCAAATCGCATGTGAGAATTCCCGCGCACCCCTGTAATACACGTACCCAGCCGAATCGCGTGTAGAACTTCCCGTGTACCCCTGTAATACACGTACCCAGCCAAATCGCGTGTGATCATTCCCACATACCCCTGTAATACACGTACCCTGGCCAATCGCGTGTAGAACTTCCCACGCACCCCTGTAATACACGTACCAAGCCAAATCGCGTGTGATAATTCCCACGCACCCCTGTAATACACGTACCTGGCCAAATCGCATGTGAGAATTCCCGCGCACCCCTGTAATACACGTACCCAGCCGAATCGCGTGTAGAACTTCCCGTGTACCCCTGTAATACACGTACCCAGCCAAATCGCGTGTGATAATTCCCACATACCCCTGTAATACACGTACCCTGGCCAATCGCGTGTACAACTTCCCACGCACCCCTGTAATACACGTACCAAGCCAAGTCGCGTGTGATAATTCCCACGCACCCCTGTAATACACGTACCTGGCCAAATCGCATGTGAGAATTCCCGCGCACCCCTGTAATACACGTACCCAGCCGAATCGCGTGTAGAACTTCCCGTGTACCCCTGTAATACACCTACCCAGCCAAATCGCGTGTGATAATTCCCGCGCACCCCTGGAATACACGTACCCAGCCAAATCGCGTGTGATAATTCCCGCGCACCCCTGGAATACACGTACCCAGCCAAATCGCGTGTGATAATTCCCGCGCACCCCTGTAATATACGTACCCAGCCAAATCGCGTGTGATAATTCCTGCGTACCCCTGTGATACACGTGCCCTGGCTAATCGCGTGTAAAACTTCACGCGTACCCCTGATATGCACGTTACCCGCTTTGCGTTCCTTGTTTGGCAGCCCTGTGGACTGGTCCAGGGTTAGCGCTGCCCTTTGCGATGATTTAGCGATTTTGATGGCTTTTCCTTGCGCGAGGGCGTTCTTGGGGGCGTTACTGGCGCTGCTGCAGGGTCGCTGCGATACTCTGCGCCACGGCTGGTTTGGGAGCCTGAAATCCATGAATACGCTGTGCGCGGAAATCGGTTTTAGCGCACGTGCCTGGCGCAGTCAATCGCACGCGGACACTCTGCGCCAGCCGCTTGCGACACTTTTCTGCGAAATTCTATGAATTACCCTGATGGTATTGTGTGACTTATCCATGTAATTTCCTGAACTTTAAGTGTAAATTGGGGCTTAGAGAGGAATGACAACATCATATTATCATACCGGCTAAAGGGGAGCACCTTTGCTGGAGTGAACTTAGCTGAAGGGCTGTCCCCCCAATCACTCACTACTTTGTAAGAAGGCAATGGTAACATTTGTAGAATGTCCAAGTCAGCTGTAAATGGCTATCTAAGGGTTGAGGTAGACAGGGAACTTGATAGATGTTGAACGGAAAGTTGGGTTTTAAGAACATTGACAGAGTGGTATATTAAAATGATCATTTGATTCAAGTACAGACCAGGCACTGTTGCATATTCAACAGCATATTCATGTTCAGAAATATTGATCATCCATATGGCTGTTTTGAATGTATTTTATAAAATGACAATATATGCTGGACATATTACTTAAATGGTGGTATACTGACTCACATGTCCTGGTTGTGTGCAAGAGCTAGGCAGTTTGTGACAGATTTAAAAGATGATCTGGACTGCATTATGGGGCAATAAGGGATGAAAACAGCCCCGAAAGTATTATACATGTCAAAGGTAGGTCTGATAGACTGGTAGTGGGGAATACAGGAGCTCTGGATAGGAACCAAAATGGCGGATGAGAGAATACAGCTGTGGGTGTTAAAGAATGGTGCCTAATTGACTTTGGCTAACTGGCTAAAAGACATGCAGCTTTGAAACAACCAAGAAAAGATGATGCTTATTAACATGGTACCCAATAATGACTGTAAAATGTGATTAGATGTGTAGACATAACCTTCTACAGGTGAGATAGAAATGGTTGATTTTGAAAGAACCCCAGCTCACACATGGCATTGCCTTCGTGGACTTCTCTTATTTGCCATTTCACATATTACCCCCACTAACAGATTTGAGTCCCTTCCCTTTCCATGTCTATTTTCAATGGTATTTTCACAATTCCTATGGTTCCTATGTGTTAACGTTTACATTTGAATTGCAATTAAATTTCTCTGATGCAGAATGTTTCATACTGCTATTTGGGATGTATGGTCTGTTTAAATCTAAAAAAATGAAACCAGTGAACTCAAAAGCCTCATTTTTGTGTGTTTCTGTGTGTGCATGCGTGTGTGTGTTTGTGTGTGTGTGTGACTATATAATGAGAGTGAAACGTTATACTATTGACTTTGTGGACATTGAAAGGTTTCATGAAAATGTATTCAATGGTTTAAAAATGAGAAAACGTGAAAAACTGGGTGTTTTTAAAATGTTGCATTCTTTACACGTATTAGCATTAAACAGTTGCACAGCCTACACTGCTCGAAGAACTTTCTTCAAATTTGAAACAAATTGGGCACAAAGTGGTGCACATTTTTCCTTTTGGTGGCTTGGTAAAAATCTGACTAGTAGATATTTTACAAAATTGGTTTAGAAGAGGGTGACACTGGCAAAACCCATCCCTTTTATGCAACTGATGCAAGCCATTCTTCTGGAAATGTATTGGTACTATTGGGTTAAATTTGCAGTCATTTCAAGGTTCATTTGTGTTAAAATGTCAAATTAATTCCCTTACCGGATCATCATTATCACCATGTGTTCACTAGCCTTTGGTCTATAACTTAGAAACATAATGATAATATTGAATATTACATCTATGATGATTTGAAAAGAAATAAACTTTAGTTATATACGTTGTGTGAGATATAGTAAAATTACACACTTGAAATTCATTTGGAAAACTTAAGTTGAAGTAACATTAAAGTTATGGTTTCACGCAATAAACACCTTGAAATTCGTTAAGTGTTAGAAGCTAGGCCACCTGAAAACGTTACCTTATTTGGGCAGCCTATGAGCACACTGATGCAATCCCAGATGCCATCACTTATGGCATTACTTAAAACATCATTAATATCATCGCTGGAAACTAGAATGCACTTATGACATCACATAATATGTCATATGAAAGAAATTGTCATAGTAAAAAAATATATTGGTCTATTTCAAGTCCTATGAAAAGCATATTTTACTGATGTATATGTAGTACTTGCTTACCGAAATGTAATATACTTTTGGCCAGTTAAGCTGGTAAAGTTGCCAATGGACCTGGCTGCAGGCAGTGTAACCATTTGTCATGGCCAAAGGCTATAGGCGGTTTGGACCTGCTTTGGAGGTTAAGTGCGTACTAAGCCTGCCCCAGATAATGTTGTAACAGGCTGTCATCAGTATCCTCTAGTTTCCAGTAATGCCATTGATGTTGTAATAAGGAATACCATAAGTGCGCAGAATGAAGGAAGTGTAGCTTCCAACACTGGCAGAATTTTAGGAGTTCGGCCTTTGACCTTGCTCTTGCTTAGGGAGTATTGGAGTACTTTATTTTGTATTTATCTATTTCCTTTTGGACAGACAAGAAACATACTTTACTGAGTTTTGATCCCCATGCCCACTTCATCATAAGGGAAAAGCATACCCTGTGCCCTGCCTACTCTTAGATTGGTTGTTAACTACCCCCTGCCTCTCTTTGGTCAGGCCAATTTCTTCAGGCAGCTGGCTGTTACCACGTTGCACAGTCCTAAACCCATGCAATGATGGTCCAATGACAACTGCTCACACTAACTCATGATAAGAATACACATTACTTTTATACAATGAAAACAGTTGCTGGAAGATATTGATGCTCATTCGGTAGTGTGTTTTGGAGTATCAGAGGGGGAGTGCAGCATCACAAGAATATCCTTCCAGATATTTACATTACTGACAATGTATTTCATATTCAAATTGTGGGTGATCGGACTTGACCATTCTATCATTTGCAAAAATGTATAATTGATTTAAAAAAAATATAGCAGTTACCAAACACTGTTTGCCTCTGCACAATTTAAGGCAAGAGTGCTTCCAGTTTGATGAGTTTAGAAACTGTTCCTGAATAATGTCCGGGAGAAATTACTATGTCTCCAGTTCTAGCTTCTTTTAGGACAGTGACAAATTTGCCTTTCTATCCCAGTCCTTCTCCATTCTGAACATGTTCTTATTCGAAAAGTGTCTAAAGCTTCAGCTCACAAGTCCATTCAGTGATGTGTGGGGTGTCAGTTAGTAATCACCCTACACACTCTGTAATAATTGTAAAATGTCTTCCTATCTAATTGTAAATATTTATTGGCACTGCAAACTGAAAAACGTGGATTCCTTTCTCTGTTGTTTAACTGTGTTTTTACAGGAATGGTACCATATATATCCAATCGTTGGTGATTTAAATTCCAATTGTATCAATCCGGAACGTTTGGTGGAAGTTGGAAAGAAAGGAATGTGGTTGTCAAACCATAGGGGTAATGGAAGGCGGTGGTTGACATGTATGAATGGCCTTGGACTGGAACTGATGAATGACTGCTTTACTTCTTCTTCAGCTGTAGCCTTTACCAGGTCAAATGGAAAAACATTCTCCACTCTGTATCAGATATTTGCTAGCCCTTGGCTACAATCCAAATGTACCAACTTCTCAGTTACTCCGACTACTAAGAGAGATCATGCCACATTAGAAATTATTTTTGATATTCATATTGATGGTGATCAAACCTCCATCATGGTACTGCACGCTTTTCTTGCTAACTGCACTGGAAATAGAATCACATTGCATGCTGGCCTAGAGGATAGGGTAAATAATCACCTTTCTCGTCTCTTGAGCTATCTCTCAGATGATGATCAACATGTTCACTTTACTTTCGATCACTTTGGCACCTTCATAACTTCCCTTATGATAAACGTTGGTGCTCTGGACAAGCATGCGACTTCGACAAAGCTCATTAGTAGAAGCAACAGTGTACGACATACCCATGTTTAAAACAACAAATTAGTGTTCAGAAGGAGATCAATGAGAAAAAAACATCAGATATGTCAAATCTTTCTCTGGACTTCTCTTGCATGATGCTCGAAAATGTATTAATGTAATCCGTCAGTCCTATAAGAACTGGACCCGGAAAACCAGAGCTAAAAGATTACAGATGAATTCTGAATCCATGCTAAACTGCCTTAAAAATAAGATCTCAAGAGCTTTTTGGAAACTGATGAACAATTTGGAGTTAACACAATCTTCCATACAAATTAACGTAGTTACTGAACAGGTGTGGGTTGCCCAGTTTATGCACCTATTGTCTTCTAAGTATACTCACAAGTTTTTCATCTTGTAATTTACTTTTGATGGTGCCCCACATATTAATTGTGAACACTTTGGTTTTGAAGTGGTACGATGTACACTATTAAAATTAAGTTCTTCTCGTGCTCCAGGTCCAAGGGGGCTTTCCATTTTTTTTATTTAAGAATGATCCCTATCTTTGGGCCCTTGTTCTGTCAATGCTCTATCAGAACATAATACTCACATGAGACTTCCCTCGTCTTTGGTCATCTGCCTTTATCATTGCTATCTATAAAAAGATTGATAGATCTTGTCCACTTAATTATCATCCAATTACAATCCAAGACGCAGGAAAGATTTATCTCAATTCTCCTCTCACATCTGGAATCTTTGATTTCTGAAATTGAAATCTTGGGAAAATCGCAAACTGGTTTTAGTTGCCGCCTTGGAACCTCGTTAAATGGTTTGATGGGCAATTCATTACAACACTTGGCATGCGAAGGGAAGTATCAGTCCATATTTGTTGCATCTCTTGACCTAAGCTCTGTATTTGATGCAGTGGATCAAAATACGCTCTGGCTCAAGCTCCAGAATTGGGGCATTTCTTCTGTTCTTCTCATGCTCATTATAGGGTTGCATTCTAACAGAAGTATACAAGTACAAGTGAACAACTCAGGTGGACTTTCAAGTTCCATTCCGAATGGGGATGGAGTTTTGACAATCTAAAATCAAAGGTTTTGGATTCACCCAAGCTATGTCTTCTGAGACCCCACTCTGTGGCATATGCCAACAATTATCTACTAATTGACTGCACCGCAGTTATACTCAAATGCCTAATTTACTCCTTTGTCAGTTATCTTGAAGCCTATTCATTGAAAGTTAATCCTAAGAAGACAAAGGTGTAACAACTCTCTACATTTAGGTACAAGACCTCATACTCTTGGAGGATTAGGGATTCTAAAATCAAGACGGTATCTTCTATGATTTATTTGGGATTTGGGATCCATACCATACCATGTATAGACATTCTGAAACAATGTCTTCATAATTACTGAAGGACACTCATAGGTGTGGCACATTTTCACTAAAACCTGTGATATCCTTCTACGAGGAAACACTGGTCTGTAAACTCCTCTATGGCATATCCTCCTAGCTTGTTAAAGTGTCTCCCAGCCTTTGAGGCCTTTTGATGGCAAAAAAACACTTCAACTGCCTAAGTTCCTATTGATTGTCACTATACGTTATGAACTTGGTATAATATCTTTACATGCCAGTGCAGAGTGGAAACTACAGTCACTATATAGGAACATTCTATGTCCAACCAAGGGCTCTTTATTTGAATATGTCAACAAAATCTTGCAAACTGAGGTATGCATCTGGGCTTGTTCAATTAAGGATAGAGGCAATATTATAAATAATAACATTAATACTACACCTGAAGATCTTGTGAATCTTTCATCAGAAGTTAAAACATCTTTATAGTATTTTGACTGGATTAACACAATTCATGTGTTGCACTCATACCCCTCAAGTCATCTTAGCACTGATCATAAAAAGCTGGATATTATTGCACCTTTTTTATACATCTATCCTGACAGGCTTACCAGGTCTATCTTTCTACGTTTTAGTTTGAATCTCCTTCCTACTAAACAAACCCTTGTTCGATACCATATTATTTCTTCACAACAATCAATCTGTCGTTTTTGCCATTCACCTGGTACACTTGATTCTCTTATTCATCTGATAACTGAATGTTCATTCTTGGAGGATATTTGTTTAGAATATTTTTGAAAACATCTATCTACACTTGGGTCTGTTGGTACAGTAACTTTTTGGCACTTATGTCTGGCTGGCGGTACTACCACCTGTGTTACTCCATTTGTCAGGTTAATTAAATCCTTGAGCCTATAACTCGCTAATCCAAGCTGAATCACTGGACTGTAATGTAAGAATCTTTGTTGTCATTTGTTGGTTTTGTGCTGGGTTTTAAACATGACTTCAACTGTGATGACTTGAAATGAAATGAGTAGTTCTACTAATTTTACCTTTTGTACGTGTTTTAACTAATTGCAAATCGTAAAAAGAATCTCATGTTGTGCCATTATGAATTGATTGTTAAAGATTGATTGTATTAAAAATATAACAAATACATTAAAAAATGTCTTCCCAAACATATACCACAAAAATAATTAAGGATATTTGATCGTCACATAACAGAGTGGACCAGAAAAGGTCCATGCTAAGAAGGTCAAAGTTATGTACAAACAGCCAAAATGTACTGTTTGAATAGTTACATTTTCCATAGCAAATGAACAAATAATTCAGAGTTTGAACCTTGCCAAGTGTGCCACATTACCTACGTAGACTCTCTTGCTTGTGAATGTTAAACCAACACACAGTAGGTGAGAAAAAAGGAAATAAATTGAACACAAACTTCATAAAAACACAACTCGGAAGTTTATCATGGAATATGAGAATACCTTTCGGGTTGCTTTTAAAAATGAATAAACCACTGATTCCAGTTCCAGATAATGTAAATTTGGAGCCATTATATTCATAATCATGTACCAGATCCCATTTGCTGTCTTTATATTTCACCAATTAGAACGTATCTTTAAAAATTATATCTATTTAAAGACCACAACCAATCTTATACATAAGTTCATCACATTCCTAAAAGGACTATACAAGAGAATCACTTTTAATACTTCCTAATATGTCTCTTACAATAAGAAACACATTGTTTTCTACTGCTTCTTGAATTTGTATTAGAACAACATGTTTGTGAGCGTTGTAGCCATAATTCTGCCCTTATAAATTGATCAGGCTCAAACTTGAGAATCCCAAAGCAGGTTTTTAAAAATCTCCCTCCCCGATATTTAACCACTGCAATGGTGTGTCAAATGTAACCTCCAATCCATACAATATTTTGGGAATATGTGTAAATAAGTATTGTAATGGTTTTATGACACGACACACTCCAGCCAGGGACTTCTTCCACTGACAATGAGTGTGGTGCACAATAATACACCTTTTTATTTTTATTTGAACCCTAGTTTCTTTCTTGAGAAGGCCACCAACCCATCTCACACCCACCTTAACAAATACCCTGTGTCGCAATGGACCTCGAACCAGGCCGGTGTGCAACAAAGAAATATTTATTAATTTAGGATTCAAGGAAAAATCAGAGCAAAATCAAATAATAGTGAAGCAGCCACCACTGTTGTGGCCGTACAAGTGCAAAAATCCTACAACACAATTAATTCAAATTCCTAACATAATCTACATAATCCTTCAATAGAAAACAGAAGCAAAATCACTTTTCAGAATTACAGGTGACACACTGGTTATGCACTCCCCCTGCAAAACATCCCCCAAACATCTGCTAACAAAATTCTTCATGAATGTAAAGTAGTGGCAAGGAGTCAGTAGCAAGAGGGAAACATTGAAATGTGAATCCAGCCCACCACCCCAAGATGGGAGGCCAGAAACGAAATTGAAAACCTATTTAAGAGCAAAATGGCATACTCGGATTTCACTTTCTCGCACAGCAGTAAAAAACCACGGTGGGATAGCTAGGACAGAATTTCCTATTGCTACACTTTAGAGGTAAAGGAGTTTACAGACTACTAGTAGTGTATCAATGCAACATGAACACAATTGAGAAAATCGATTTAGGAATGACAACATCACAAAAAGAACACACATGCAGCAGAATGGCAATGTTTTTTAAACAGGACTTGAATGACAGACAGCTGCCGAAAAATGGCTTGAGCTGTCAAATCGGAAATCAGTTTTTTCACGGGCAAGGACAGGGATTTGTGTTGCTACACTTGAGTGCTAAGGCAGCTTACAGACTACTAGCAGGACACCAAGGCATTGTGAACATATGTACGAAATCAGTTTGGCGGAAAAGACAGAAAATCAAAAGAAATCCCACACCCGCAAATAGGGATTTAGTTTCACATGGGATTGGTGCTGACAGCAGCCAAGTAAAGGGCTTGGCTGTCAAAAATCGTAAATCGGTTTCAAGGACAGAGAACAGTGGCATATGCAGGTAAGATTCATGAGGAAGGGGTTACTCTTAATGGGATTACAGTTTAGGGTTTTCTATGGGATGGATGCAATTGGAATTGGTAGGAAAGCACACAAAACGCAAGCACATTCGTTTTTTGTTAAATAAGGATTAGTTCTGATGAGACTATATTTTAGTGGCTATAATTATTAAAGAAAGACACTTGACAAGAGGTGGTTGATTTCGAATTGCAACCAGCTCACTGTAAATCTCTTTATAGGGGAAGTAATTGATTTAATTTCAAAACAATACTAAGGATTTAACAGGCTATGGAAGGACTAATCAAAGGAATTGCACTAACATACACAGGCTAATATGGATTCTACTAAGAAAAGGTGAATAAATGAGATTTGCGATGCTTTGGGATTTTCAATAGGATTTTCTAAGAGATGCAGGATTCAAAAGAGAGCGGTATGCAATATGCGACTTTCAATGGGATTTTCTATGGGTTGCAAAATTAAAAGAGTGGGATATGCCTTTTGGGACTGGGTGATGTGATACTTTGAAGGTAAGCTTGAGTTTGGGACTTTGGACAGGCAGTGATGTCTCTGGAAAGCGGGGCCAAGGGATCGAGTCACTGGGACAGTGGGGTCAAGAGATCTGGTCACTGGGACAGCTGGGCTCTCCTGGATGGGATCAGCTGGGCAAGGTCGAGTCACTGTGGACAGCGGGATGGGTCAGCTGGGCAAGGTCTGGTCACTGGGCTCTCCTAGATGGGATCAGCTGCCTTTCCTCCTTTCTCCCTGGATGCTTGTGTATGCCTGGATCTCAATGGGTGGTTCTGCCTGGATGGAATCAGCTGCCTCTGGATCTGGTTTTTGAGTCTAAATCAACCTGGCGTTTCCCTGTCTCCCCCTTAAATAGCCAGAATGACATCATCAGTTTACAACCTGGGCGGGGGGTGTACCCTGGACTTACCCCTCTGCAGGGATAGGGCAGTCTCCCAGTGTTTCCTTCTTTGTCTAAACTGATTGGTTCAGGGAAATGGCATAATTTATGTGTGTGCATTTATGACTTCCTTTGTCTCACAAAACCTATTTCTTGACACAAAATGAGTTATGGATCAAAACATCAGATTTACACTAGCCATCATTATGAAAAATAGATATGCAAATTCCCTATGTAACAGGGAATTGGACAAAACGATCGCCAAATCTGTGTGACGTTGCATCGCTCTTCGGCACAATTTTGTCATTTCTATGAACTGCATAATATTTAAAATTCTGCAAATATCTACACACATGCCCACTAATATCTCTCAGCTTTTGACCAAGTTTCGTGTCTGTGCCATTTATGATTCACCCCAAAATGCATTTTTCCTGCCATTCCAGTTCACCAAGTGCCAGAAACATGCCCTTGGTCTCATTATGCTTGTCCAAAAATCCCATAAGATATTGTCAGAATATCAAATTATTACTTATTTAGGGTGATGGGGAAATCTCTTAATGTACAACAGTTTTTAAAGTCAATGGGCTGGGTCAGTCACTATGTGGGTGGTCCTGCAAACCCCCACAGCCAAATTGTCTTCCTCCTGGGTCAGCTTGCACAAACAACATCTTCGGAAATGGGTGCTGCAGGAAATCGCACCTCTGGGTCTACACTGGGCTTCACTCCCTTCCATTGTCTTTTTGGGCAGTCCTGCCTGCCAGTCTAGCAGAACCAGTAATTATCACACTGTCAGTCACAGCATATGATATGATATGATATGGCATTTGTAAAGTGCCTATACACAAGTGTTTCAAGGAGCAACGAGGCAGGGAGGGGGGAACAAGAGAAGACAGACAACGATCCTACTAGGCCAGGTGTCATTCAGATCACTTATGTGCATGAGTAGAGGGAAAGGGAAAAGTTCAAAGGGGAAAGGGAGGCGGGAAAGTGCAGTACAGGGTTAGTAGAATAACAAGATAAATAATAATGGCCAGTTCATGGCATGTGCAAGATAAGTGCAGGCAAGTGCTGGGAAGGGGGGCTATAGGGATACAGAGACAGTCCCGCAGTGCAGGGGTTGCAAGGGAGGCAGTGCAAGGGGAAAGTGGCTGGGCCAAGGACCGAGATTGGTGAGAGTGGTCAAATTGCAGATTCAGTGCAGTTTCAGTCAGGAATTTAGCAGGGGAGAGCGGGAGAGGGGGAGAGAAAGCAGAAGCAAAGAGGAAGGTTTTGAGGTGCTTCCGGAACCAGAGATGGTTCTCCTCAAGTTTCAAGGAAGCAGGAGGGCTGTTCCAGAGGGAGGCCCCTGCCACGGAGAGAGATCTACCCCCAACTCGTTGCTTGGAAAAGTGGCTGACCCTGAAGGAGTTGGAGACGGATGAGCGAAGAGCACACAAAGGAAGATATTTAGGAAGAGAGAGTTGAAGGTATTTAGGCCCCAGCCCCTAGAAGGCCTTGTGGACAATGCAGAGGGTTTTTAACTTAATCCTCGCAGGCACTGGGAGCCAGTGTAGAGATTTCAGTCCTGGAGAGATATGTCCTTGCAACTTCAGTTCACTGGTAGGTGCGAAAAAAGTGGGAGGCAAGCCTTCCTGCCAAACTGGTCTGACTGGAATACCTGGGCCTCAGCCAGGTAGCTTGAAGCCTTGTGGGGGGAAAAGAGCATAATGTACATGGCTTTGCGTCTCCCCCACCCCCATATACAATAATCTTTCTGTGCGAGCCACAGATGTCATTTGACATTCACCTTTAAACAACATTTTTGCTTATGTGCCAAAAGCAAATTCACACGTGTGCAGGTTTTTTTTCTTTCTAGTTACAAATGTGGCTCTTTAAATCACAGGACTGTTTTCCCATTAATCTTTGCTAGTGTTTTTGTATGGACTGTGAGTTCATAAACATGACAGGATACTGGAAAGAATTTCTTTGAAATTGACATGGGAAAAGAAAGGGAGCCGTGCTACCTCTTTTCTTTGCTGCAATTTGAGTGCAATGATTTATTTCAAAGGAAAACCTAATCCGTGTTTGCGTGGAAACAGAATTCTTTGCTCTTCAAGTATTTTGTCAGTAACATAATGCCGTTCTGGAGAGGTATTACTTCTAGGCAATCAGATGAAATACACAAAGATGGCTATGTTTCAATGGAGCACATAACTATGGAGTGTTTAAAATGGAAAAGGAACAATTTGTAATGACATCTTGACTGCTGGGGGGAGCTTTTAGTCTTCACATGGCAGAACAGCAAAAGTAGCCGTTTTGAGTGCAGGTCTCTTTTCTTGTGATTGAAATGAACCAGCCATTCTTTGGGTGGCAGTGTTTGAAGCTTGCCACACATGTACCAAGCAGATAAAGGCACAACAATCGGTGTGGCCTGGTTTAAATGTGTTTTGTTTGATGGTAGGGGATTCTGCTTTGGGCCTTAAAATGTACCCCACAGATCCCCACCCTGCTCTGCAGTGACTTTTTGTTGTGGGAGAGTAGGGCAGAGTGGGGTTCATTTGACGGAAAAGTCCATCATGGAGCAACACTCCAGGATTTCCTTCCGTCTTTCTGTTGGAGAATATGGAGTGGCACCCTCTTTCCTTCCTTCCCTTTCCAGGATCCTGGGGAGGTCCTCATCTGGCTAGTAGGTAATGGAGTGAATCATCTAATAGAAGATAGATAAAAAAACAAGTTCTAGGATTTTTCAAGGACAGTGTTCCCAGAAGATTCACAACAGTGGAACAATGATTACAGTTACAATTTTCTGTGATCTTTTCCTCCCATTTTGACAATAACTTCAAGAAAATTACTGAACAGGGCAAGGGGACCATTTGACTTTCAAAACATCTTTTTTAATTTTTATAATAACACTAAACAAAAATAGTCCCTGTTATATACATATACCTATGCATCTAAATACTTCCATCTGTTTTTTCTTTTCCTTTCTTCATATTCTTCCGATGGTTCCTCTGTTTGATTTACCTTTGGCTCATCAATCGGCTGCAAAGTGTGTCTGCGGTGACAACTTTTTAACTGATTGATGTGGACCCATTTCTCTTCTTAAAGCTCTCCTTTGGGTATGCAGATACTGTAGGCGACAAGTGAGATTGTATCTACAATTTCAATGGGACCGCGGCAGGTGGGGAGGAATTGCCTCCCCTTATTATGGTCCCTCTGAAAATTGTACAAGTAGACCGTGTCTCCTACTTGATATTCCTTTTTATTTGTTTTTAAATCATAGAGCGTTTTCAAGTATCTGGGGTCTCCTTACTCCACTGGGCAGTTGAGAGTTCATTGTGGACAAGTGTTTGGGACCTGGTGACAGCAGTGACCTGAATTTCCCGGAACAGGGGCTCGATTTCAAAGAGATCCCCCCCTGGATGGCTCCGGTTTTCGCCAACTGATCAGCCAGGTTGTTTCCACTTTTGTCTGGTCCCTCTATTCCGGAATGACACTTAATCTTTTTCCAATAGATGGTCATCCCATTAGAAGTGACAAGATCATCAATGTTTTGTATTAGTTTGCAATGCTTGAGTGGTTTATTATTTGCACACAGCATGTCTCTGGTTTTCCAATTAATTAGGAGCTCCACGAACCCGTTCCAGACAAAATCTGAATTGGTGATTATGACCAGTTTGTGAAGTCGGTGTTGCACGGCAGTGAGGATGGCCTGGGGAACTGCCATCAACGCATCCACCTAACTACTGCAGGGACTGATTTTGTACCCAGCGGCTGGTTCTGGGGCATCATCCACCCAGGAATTCCCAATGCCGGCCACCATTTTCTTTTCCCTGTTGTTGTGAACATGGTAGGAGCACTCGTCCACATAAACTGTGGACATCCCTTTGCACGTGTCTTCTTCATAGACCTTGT
This sequence comes from Ambystoma mexicanum, assembly GCF_040938575.1. Classification (NCBI taxonomy): domain Eukaryota; kingdom Metazoa; phylum Chordata; class Amphibia; order Caudata; family Ambystomatidae; genus Ambystoma; species Ambystoma mexicanum. Next base: position 622,513,110 of record NC_090937.1, read on the forward strand.
GTGGGGAATTTAGGCATGCCTCCATGTTGTCTTGAGTTTTGAAACTTTCGTCCTCGAGACAGTTTTCTCTGGCACAATCATGCAAGTCAGCCAAAACTTGCATGAGGGGACTCTTCTTGCTTTGGCCATATCTGACCTCCACAGGAAAGCCTTGCATGGACAGAATCCAGGTAGTAATTTTGGAATTACTTACATTTCCTGCCTGGATTCTGTCACTTTGGAGGTACTGAAAAGGCTTGTGCGGAGTCTCCACAATGATGTGCTCCCCCTGGATGAACGGGCAGTAATTTTTCAATGGCCATACCGTTGCCAGAAGTGTCTTCTCATAATCTTTGAATTTTTCCTCCATAGAGGATAAATTCTTACTCGCATAAGAGATTACTTTATTGACCTTGTCATGCTTTTGATATACTATGGCTGTTAAGAACCCCGTCACCAAGAAGAACTCCTTGTTTTTGACAGGGTAAGCCAGACAAGGCACTTTTGAGAGGCTTCTCTTGAGTTGTTTCACTGTCTAGGCTGGTTCAGGACCCTACTCCCACTTGCCCCCCCCATTTAACAAATGGACCAAGGGTCTCGTGACCTCTGCGTAATCCTCAATGAACTTCCTACTATAAGTAGTCAGTCCAAGAAGGCTCCTTAGTTCACGCAGAGTTGTGGGGTCTTTTATTTTAAGTAGCGCTTCCACTTTCTTCGCCTGGGGCCAGAGACCCTAAGGGGTGATTTCAGGTCCCAAGAAGATTACACAGGTCTTACACCACTGTGCCTTCTGGAAGGCCAGTTTTGCTCCGGCAACCTTCAACTGCGTCAGAACATAGCAGATTTCCACTATGTGTTACTCCACAGTTGAGCTTTTAATCAGGACATTGTTCACATAGGCCAGTTTGCCCTTTTCACCTAAGTCGGGTATGGCCTTATGTAGAACGATGTTGAATTCATTGCCTGAGTTTATGTAGCCAAAGGGAGTCAGGGTCCATGTGTACTGCTGCCCCCCGAAGGTGAAGGTCAGCTTGTACTGGTCCTATCTACTGACGTGTACTGTCCAGTATCCATTGTTCAGGTCAATGGCAGAGTACACCTTTTACCCCTGGATCTGGGCCAGTCCCTGGTCAATGTAGGCAATAGACCATCAGGACATGTGGACCTGTTCAATCAGCTCCCTAAGATCTGCGCAATGTATCCATTGGCCATTTGGTTTAAAAATCCCCAGTACCGGATTATTAAAGGTACTGTGGACAGGACGAATTATCCCACGGCACTCTAGGTTTTTTGTGATTTCTGTAAGGGACTCCATAGACGCGAGAGGCAATCCGTACTACTTCACGAATACAGGAGTCATTATAGGGTCCATGGGAATTGTGGTAGAATGGATCTCGGTGCAACCACAGTCGTACGAGTCCACAGAAAAGATAACTTGAAAATCCAAAAACAGATGTTTCAATTTTTGCTTTTGCTCCTCGGTCTCACAGGCATCAGCAAGGTTAACCCTTTCTTCAACCATCTGTCTGAGGCCTGGGAAGACCTCAGGTTTTCCAGCAGTGTGGAGGGATGTCTGGTGAGGGTGATGACCTGGACAGAGGGATTCAGGTAGGGGAGGCAGTCATTATGGACCTTGAATAGCACCTCATCCTTCCTGAAGTCAGAGGTCAAGTAAGGGCAGGAAGAGTACACAAAGAAATTCCCCCGTTGCCAGGTGAAGATCTTTTCTGACGGTATATCATCGTCACACTCATAGTAGTTATTGGGAATTGGTCCTGTGATTTAATTTCCTAAGTCCATGGAAAAATGCTGGTAATCAACCGCCATTCCAATAAAGGTGTCTGCGCCCAGAATGATACTCCTAGGGTCGCTGTTATCCACCAATATTGGAATGGTGTTGTGTTCTAAGTCAACTAATGGTGTCGGGTTCAACCCCAATCCCTGCTGTTGGAGATGATAATTGAGATAAGCATCTGGATTTTGGATTTTCTCTCCTCTCTTAATTTTTAAGTAAAGTGGAAAGCACATAGGGTTGCCCCGTATTCGGGACCAGGCCTTGTAATTTAAGTAATCCAAATTAATTGTGAACCGATTGAGAATGTCACTGCCTAAATAAAATGCAGAAGGGACATCTTGCATGACCCAACAATTATGCTCTATGCTTTTATCCCCTATGAACATTTTTAGCATACACCTGCTAGGCAGGAGATGTTTGGAAATGGGAGTTTCCAGGCCCATTTCCCTATTATCAACTAATTTAAATGTGGGAATGGTCAGATCTTTTGAGAGTTTCCTGAATAACACTTTGCTGATGAAACTTTTTCCATTATGCAGGCATACTCTGGTGAGAACAGGCTCCCTCCCCTCATTTAACTGAATAGGGAGGAACAACTGTCCACCCATTTTCTGAATACCAGCCAAGCTTTGAGCTGATTTTTCATCACTTTTCTATCATGCGACTTGGATTTTCAAATTGGGAATCGGTATAAAATTGCAAGGTATTTCCTTCCAGTGTGGAATGCCACTTGAAACAGGAAGGAAGGTTGATTTTCAGGAATGGAGAGGTGTTCCCATGACCAGCATGTTGACCTACAGCAATTACTGTAATGTCAGGTATTTGATTGTTTTGAAAATGGAACTCAAATTTGTCAGATAGTTGTTCAACAATGTGGCATGTGCCATTTAAACTGACATAGTTGATGCTTTGTTTTAATTTTATTGGCCGGTTACAACCTTGTTCTCAGTCTATTAAGGGAGACAACCTCCGAAGGAGGTCATTTCCTAATAGACAGGGGGTTCCCTCTGGAGTCACGACTATAACCTGGAGTTTCACCTTGTGTCCTTCAATTTTAATCTCCAGATCCACAGTCCCATCGACGGAAATTTCATTCCCATCAAAGTTCTGGAGTTGTCCAGGAAGAGGGGTTCGAGGAATTCTGTGTCCCTCGCACCTTCCTCAATTTAGCTGCTCAAAGGCCCTTTTAGACAGAAGAGTGGCTTGGGATCCAGTGTCCACCAGTGCTTAAAATGCGCATTTCCCTTGCACTCAGAAAGGTCATAGAACCTACCTTCCTTCTCCTCCAAGGGGCAAAGGAAATGGGCATTTTGGGCAAGCTGGGTGGTTAGATTCTTTATTTTGGACACCGACACTGTGGGGTTTTGGACAGTTTTCTGTGTGGGAGTTCGGGAATCTGTAAGGAAAATTTGGCATCCTGAAATAGCTCTGTGCTGTCCCCCTTTATCTGGAGACATTCACTAGAACCGGTTTGCAGGGAGGATCCCCCATTTATCGTTATGTTCTCTGAATGACATTTCTGGGGTTAAGGGATAGGTGATTCGTAATCAGTCCCCACACTTACACAGTTTGATTTATGGTCTTTTGGGGCCCATTTTTCTTTGGGAGGAATTCCCCTGTCCTTGAAGAAGACTTTCTTCCCAGAATCCCCTAGGGATTCTTTCCCTTCAAACTGGAGGGCACTGACTTCCTCCACAAAATGGGTCTTGTTGGTCTCTATTTTTCTCCTACCCACATTCTGTTCCCTGGGTTGCAGTTTTTCGGGGGCAGGAGACTTAAGTTCCAGTTGTGGGGTGTTTAGGGGATTTTCAAGGGTGAGGAAGGAAGCTTCCTCTAGGGCCTTGCATCCCCCTTCCTCCCTTACCTCCTCTGGAACCAGTGGGTTATCAGGGTTCTCGCTCCATCATTGTTTCCGGGTGCCAGACCCTTGGTTTGAGTTATTCTGAACAGCCATGTTCATCTGAGGGTTTTGCTGAGCCCTCAACATGTGACTCAGATCTTGAATTAGGTTTTGTACCTGGCGCCTCAGTTGGGACACCGGCTCCGGCTGGTACGCAGGTCTTAAATCAACTCTGGGTTGCTCTCAGGAAGGGTAACTATCCCTTCTCCCGGAGTAACCTGTGTACTGGGGGTTTCCCTGCTAGCCCTCACCCTTGGCCTCCCCTCTCCCGTATTTGGTGGTCTGGATTCCTAAAAGCGAGGAGAGTAAGGAGGGTTGTCCTGAATGTTGGGGTTTGGAGGGTACCTGTGGAAGAAACTTAAACCAGAATTTCAGAGATTACTGCCCTCCTGAGGGAAGTTAGGAGGGAAGTTTCCTGAGGCCGTATTCACTTGATTGGATCCCCCCCCCCTTTGCCGTGGGAGTCCACACGTACCCCAAGATGGGTTTGTTACCCTTATACCTAGGGCTGATGTAATTGGCAGAGTTAAGGGCACATTTGTGGGGTACCCTACCTGACTACTGCCTGTTTGTGATTGGTCAGAGGGTCTTCTCTGCCTCTGATTTGGTTGGTTTTGGGATGGTGTATTTTTAGGCCCCCCATTTCTTAGTCCAAAATGGGGGTAACCTTCACCTCTGCCACCTTGGCAGCAGCGGGGGTGTTCGTCTGGTTTGGGTTTTTGGTTGGATTATTGTTTTCAATTGGCTTTTGGACCTCATAGATCTGAGTAGCTTGCACTATTACCCAGTCCAGGGTCCTGTCATGATGGAAATCCCTTACCAACTGGGTCATGATGTACTTTGGGAGTGCATGAAAATAGGCATTTATAAATTCCCTACTATTCGTGCGCACCCACCTAGTAGTTTGCGCAAATGCCCGTTTTAGTTCCTGAACCAATTCTCTAGGGCCCTGATCCTCTCCACACTGCAGATTGTAGGTCGCCATGCCGGAATCCTGGGGGTTTCTGCGCATGAAGAAGGGCTTCAAGATGGCCGCCTTGTAGGTGGACCACCTTGAATGGTTCTGGCCTTCCAGCCCAGCAGAGAAGCTTAAGTACTCTGGAGAAAACGTCCATTTTGTGAATTCTATACAATTCTGAACATTTGTAATGTCAAAAGATGCCATCATCTGTTCATATAGCTCCAGATGCTCCCAGACAGAATATTTGGCATTCTTATGTTATAAGGTCATGAAACTCCTAAAAGCTTTAATCTGTTTAATGAGTTCTTTCACCAGAGCCCTCTTTTGTTTGTTAGCCTTCTTTTGCTGCTGCACCTGAGTCCATTCACCCTCAGACTCAGAGCTGCTTCTATTTGAGGTTCCATTCCTATCCTCTATGTGCTCCCTAATTATTTAAGCTCAGGAGTTTCTCCCAGAATAATGGGGCCTAGTCTCATCTCCCTGGTTGTACTTTGGGCTCTCTGGGTCACTCCCCATGGGCTTCCTCTTTCTCACAATGGAGTATATTATGACTCCTGACACCTCCCTGATTGGGTGGAGGTTTTCAAAATACTCTTTTGGGGCCTAAACTCAGACTCCTCTTTCTCTGCAAAGTGAACCAAGTGGTTCCTTTGTAGCTGATGTTTCTGCAAGTCTAGCTCCCTGATTTTCTCATCATAGGAGCTTTCCTGGTCAAATCCATCAGCCATGACATTTTTTAACTTCAACAGGGACGCCCGTTGTGATGCTGGAAATGCATCAGAGGGACAGGGCCTCTGAATCCTTGTCCTTTACTGTTTTTTATCGTGTGTTCTGTCGTGTTTTCTGCCCAGGAGTCCATGTGGGACTCCTGGCAGTGCAGCTCTCTCTTTTGGTTTGGTGAACAGATCCATGGGATACCCTTATGGCACCCATGGGTAGGGGTACAACCCTGTGCCCCTAGTGTATGTTTTTGGGCACCTGTGGGTGGCCCACAGAGCAGGGTATGGGCTGGTGGCAGCTCCATGCTGAATTTGACAGGTGCTCTGGGTGTCCTCCATTTTGGGATACCCAGGCCCTGCCATTGGGATCAGTTGATTCCTAATAGGAAACAAGATGGCCCCTGTGGCCTCTTGCTTTCTATTGCCTGTTACCTTGTTTTCCCAAAGTCCTGGGAAGCCCTGACTCTGTCCCGAAGTTCCATATATGGTGTTGTTGTGAAGGCGCAGCTAGACTGACTGGAGCCTTCCCAGTGACTGTATGTTGTGGGTACCTCCTGTGGGTGGGACCTGGGTGAAAAGAATGTGTGACCAATATACACTCCTTGTTGTGGTTGTCTGGTTTCTGGCATGAGAGACAAAGACTGAGACAGCCCTGCCCGAAACTGGCCTGAATGCAGTGTGTAGTGTTGAATGGCTGGGTACTTGTCCCAATCCGCATTCCTTGTTGTGAGTGTCTGAAAGGGATGAGCGTGGCCTGAATGCACTGTGTGCCTGATTGGCTGACTGACTGCATGAATGCCCTTCTGTATGATTGGCTGCTGAGTGTGTGCCAGCAGTGTGGATGAGAGACACCACTGGTAATTGTTCAGGAGCGTTCAGAAGCGTTCAGAAGTGTTCTGGAGCTGAGTCTCCACTCTAAGAGTAACTGGAACTGCTGATCCTCGACGTCCAGCTGGAAGAAGAAGACTTGCTGCTGCATTTGCTTCGACCGATCCGAAGGCTGCCGAAATCGTCGAAGACTGACCCGAGAGAGGACCTGGTAAGGCGCTCTCTTCCCGTGCTCCGAGGGACCATCGAGCACTGCTCCATCTTCGCCGAAGCGCCCTGGAAGACAGACCCTCGAAAGGCTGCCGACCCGAGAGGGGACCGCCGAGGAGATCGAAGTGAAGCACCCAGATATCGACGCCGTCGAGGTCCATTGTTGTCGACCAGGGTTCGCAGGTTTGTGTAACCGCTGGAGGCCCATCGAAGTTGTGTTGCCCAGCCCTGGGAACCACTTGACGCCGTGCCGCCAACGACCGGAGCCGTCCGCTCCTTGCCTAAGAACATTTGAATCGAAGGACTCCCTCGTCCGCACCGTCGACCGCTTTATCCTGCCGGAGAAAGTCGAGGACGACCAACGCGCCGAGGAGAAACCTGCCGGTGGGTTTCCCGCCACCCGAAGACCACAAAGACTCGAACGACTCGACGCCCTTGCTGGGCCTCCGTCTCCACAATCTTTGCGGTCCAGAACTATTGTCACCGAGGTGCCCCGCACGCCTCTGCCTTGCAGGACGCCGACGCTCCGACGCCGACGAGCACCGCTCGGACGAAGCTGCCGCCTCATCAACGCCGTTCTACCCTGTTTGTCGACGGACGTTCGACGCCCCGTGTCTCCAGCTTGAAAGGGAAGGCATTCAAGAAGGGCCGTCGATTCCCCGCCGCCGAACGCCGAGTTCCTCGACGCTTCTCGATGCCTCTCGACGATCCGTGACTCCCGCTTGAAAGGGGGTCGCTCAAGAAGGATCTGTCGACGCCTCTTCGATGAACTCGACTCCACCAGGTACATTGGGGGGTTAAAAAACATTATAGGAGGGAATAAGACTTGCAGAACAATATATGGACTGGGCTTGTGCTATATCTTTATTTTACAGGTTGCCCAGGTGGGGGGATCGCCACACAGAACTGTGTCTAGTGGTAGGGGCCAGTATTCTGCCTATTGCTCAACCATCTTATTTTCTCTCCTCCCTCTATTGCTGGTTTCACTCTATTGATCTGTGTGACATTGTTACAGTATTGTTGATGCACTTTAATGAGATCTAATACAAAGGGTGGTACCACTTTAGAATTGTATATATTTGCCATTGTTGATTTTCCTAAGTACAAAGTGAGTTATTATGATAAGTGTACATAACCTTGAATATTGATTATATAAAGACTGTGTTCTAACCAATACAGTGTGTGGACATTCCTTTGTGGGGGCTTGGGGGCTACACTGTACTTAAGAACCAGCCTGCATCACCTCCTGAGAAGCTAGGCCTTGATTGCTCGTCCATTGCTACCGTACTAGAGAATCTTGGTTGGGGTCTTCTGTGCCTCTCTTCTACCATATAGAGAGCAGAAGTACAGACACCCCCCACCGGTCCTTTACACCCGTCCATCAGTCTCTGATGGACGCTAACCTGCCGGCTCAATCATGCTAGGCCTATTTAAGTCTGGCTGCCTCATGGTTTTTGACTCATGTGACCCTGTGGACATGAATTCAGCAGTGCCTTGTACAGACAAGGTGATAAATGGGTTTGAGGCCTTTGGTGCCGAGGACATCACACTGTGATCAGGGGTGGCTGTAACCCTCTCTACTTGTTTGGGGTCCCTCAAGTTTTGATTCAACCTAGCACACTCTTTTTCTAATTTCCCAAGTTTTTCCTTCTCAGCCCCTACCTCTTGATAATAGGCAAAGGCTTGGGCCTTTTACTCTGCTATTGGGCTTAACTGACCTCTATTACCTCTCCCGTTCTCATCACAAAGGGCCTCATTGGCTTTTGTGCTTCTTGTATTGCCTGGGAACACTCATACCATTTTTGTTGCAGGAGATGCATCTACCGCCTCTGCACATTTTTGGCTTGGGTGGTCTCTTCCAGATCACCATTTACTTGTCTCATATGCCCCATTACATTGTTATATTCTACTTTTAGTTCAGTCAGTCCCGGGAGGTCTGATTCTCTTTTCTGTAGGTCTGTTTTTATTCTGCACACTTCCTGGTATAGGGCATCTTTTTCCTGGTACAGGGTGCACCTCTGTTCAGCCATGTCATCCCTCTGTTGCTTTATGGTGCTGTCATGATTCCTGCCCCTCATGTCCCCTGTCCTCGAAGATGTCAGGCTGGAGCCAGGCCACGATCACCTACATGGCCCTCAAGGGCCTCTCCATCCCTCCAAAGACCCACTTGGAGTCAGACTTGGCGCTCGTGGCACCAGACTCACTCACTCCCATAGGATAACATTGGGGATTGGACTTGTAGTGCATTGATGGGGACAAGATGGATGCCCCCACATATTTCCGTTCCCAGAACTGCATGTGCAGTCTAGTCTATTGGGTGTGGTTAAGCCCAAAGGCACCTGGGATACCCTGAGACTATTTAAGCCATGCCCAGGCTGAGAAACATGCTTTGTGTTTTCTGCACCTGCAGCGTGACACTCACCGTGTTTGGATCGGTCTCCAGTAGGCCTGCATCTTTCTTCTGCGCTCAGCTCCTGCAAGAACAAGAACACCGTTAGGAACAGCCTTACCTTGCAGCGCTTCTGCCCATCATTCATCGCTCCTTCTGTTCTGCGGGCATCTTCGGCAGTGTCATTCCCATCCCGGCACGCCGCTTCCTAAGGAAAAGGGAAAAGAACAGAAAAAAGGCATTAGTAAGCATTCTGCAAATCTTCGCTTATTTTTAAATACTGTACGAGCTTCAAACGCTTACCTGAATCCCAGCTGCTCTGGGGGAACTCTGTCTCTGGAACTTCTCATCCATCTGCAAGAGGGAAAAGACACTCCAGGTTAGCGTGGAAACATCTAGAGGCGCCGCATACCGCACTTACTCACCGCACTTGTTCTTCATAACCGGCATCCACACTGAAAACGTCACGGTACCTAAAAGACACAGGAAAATAACTCAGTTCAATACAAATATAAAAGTCGTGCATCGTGCATCGTGCATCGCGCTCTCACTCACCTTCAGTGCTACTCATCTCTGCAGCACGCCGCCATCCCGGACGCCGGCCATCATCTAAGGAAGGAAAGGAACAAAGTTAGAGAACTGTTCAAAAGACTCATTATACTTACCTGTTGGACTCTTGCCAGTGAAGTAACTAGGCAGCAACGAGTCGGCATCAATCAACGCACCCCTGCGCTGAAAGCAGGACGGAGAGCACACTATCCAAGAAAACAAGGTGAGCTGTGGATCAATGGGAAGGGTTGGACCCCGGAAGAAGGGGTTCAAGCACACAGGGACAATAGGGAGTTAAACTCTACCAATCCTGTGTTTCAGGCCCAGTCTCCAGTTGAATAGCCTCCAGGGAAGGGTTTGAGGGCGTAAGAGGTCAGAACAGGCTGAGTGACGTCCCCGTGGATACCAGATGAGCGTTACAGGTGCCTATCTTCTGGCGTTCTTGGTCAAATTCTGTTTGCGAATTAACTCCTTTAAGGATTAGCTTCTTATTATTATCTGATTTGGCAATACAATCATGTCCCCTAAGCATGTTCTATTGTATACCACCTGTTGGAGAGTCAACTCCTTCTTGGTCCTCCTCTTTTAAAGTAGCTAGTTGGGCGTTCTGTTCTGAATTAATTAGTTGCTGTACAGCCAACTCTTCTTTTAACTGTTTGATAAGGTTTCTCAACTCTGACTCAGAATTGTGGCTCTCTTGCATTTTTTCTTATACCTGCTTTCATTTACTCTGGGTTTGATTTAAGTGTTTTGCGCAAAGGTTATACTTTCTTGGTATTTTTCTTCCATAACCACCATGTGGAGGTATATGTAGGCAGTGAGTCGCGGCATTTTAACTGCTCCTCTGTAATATTCAGTGTCATATACAACTCAGTCAAGGCTTGATGTAACAGGCCATTGTCCTGCCACACATCCATGTTCATGTAAGTGACCTGTTGCATCATGCTGAATAGCCAGGCTTCCTGCTCCTGCTCTGCCCATTCCCCTCTTATGAATAGTTTGGACAGAAGTTGTTGCCTAGCCATGTTAATCTCCACGGTGCTCATTATGAAAAGTGTTCTTCTTTTATTTAATTATCTATGCAAGGACAAATCTGTACCTTGCTCTTGCACAGTTTAGGGTTAACACACAGGCCTGATACCTAGGGTATAAGTTTTGGGATGGAGCTTTTACAGTGTAACACAGTTTTCTAGCCACTAAAAGTATCACTACCTTTTCTGGGTTAGACTGCTGTGTTAAGCTGTCATGGGTGGAAACACGTACCTCAATCCCGGCACGAGCCCCCACTCTGTAACAGTTTTATGACACGGCACACTCCGATGCAAAATTAAAAGAGCAGGATATGCAATTTGGGACTGGGTGATGTGATACTTACAGTTTGGGACTTTGGACAGACTGCAAGGTCTCTGGACAGTGGGGCCAAGGGATTTGGTTACTGGGACAGCTGGATCAAGAGATATGGTCACTGGGACAGCTGGGCTCTTCTGGATAGGATTAGCTGGGCAAGGTCTGGTCACTATGGACAGCGGTATGAGTCCGCTGGGCAAGGTCTGGTCACTGGGCTCTCCTAGATGGTTTCAGCTGCCTTTCCTCCTTCCTCCCTGGATGCTTGTGTATGCCTGCATCTGGATGGGTGGTTCTGCCTGGATGGAATCAGCTGCCTCGGGATCTGGTTTTTGAGTCTGAATCAACACTGTGTTTCCCTGCCTCCCTCTTAAATAGCCAGAATGACATCATCGGTTTACAACCTTGGGGGGAGTACCCTGGATTTACCCCTCTGCAGGGATAGGGCATTCTCCCAGTGTCCCCTCCTTTGCCTAAGCTGATTGGTTCAGGGGAATTAACATCATTTATGCGTGTGCATTTATGACTTCCTTTGTGTCACAAAAGCTATTTCTTGACAAAAATGAGTTATGGATCAAAACATCAGATTTACACTAGCCACCATCATGATAAATAGACATGCAGATTCCCTATGTCACAGGGAATTGGACAAACCAATCACCAACTCTCTGTGATGTTGCAGTGCCCTTCGGCACAATTTTGTCATTTCCATGAACAACGTAAAATTTAAAATTCGTCAAATATCTACACACACGCCCACCAATATCTCGCATATTTTCACCAAGTTTCGTGTCTGTGCCATTTATGATTCACCCCGAAAAGCATTTTTCCTGCCATTCCAGTTCACCAAGTGCCAGAAACATGCTTGTCCAAAAATCCCATAAAATACTGGCATAATATTGAATTATTACTTATTTAGGGTTCTGGGAAAATTGTCTTGATGTACAACTGTTTTTAAAGTCAATGGGCTGGGTAAGTCACTGTGTGAGCAGTCCTGCAAACCCCCACAGCCAAATTGTCTTCCTCCTGGGTCAGCTTGCACAAAGGACATCTTGGGAAATGGGTGCTGCAGGAAATCGCACCTCTGGGTCAACACTGGGCTTCACTCCCTTCCTTTTTCTTTTTGGGCAGTTCTGCCTGTCAGTCTAGCAGAAGCAGTAATTATCACACCATCAATCCCAGCATATGTCCTTGCAACTTCAGTTCACTAGTAGATGCGAAAAGTGTGAGGCAAGCCTTCCGGCCAAACTGGTCTGACAGGAATTCCTGGGCCTCAGCCAGGTTGCTTTAAGCATTCTGTGGGGAAAAGAGCTTTGCAGCCCTCCACCCCCATATACAATGATCTTTTTTGTTAGCCACAGCTGTCATTTGACATTTACCTTTAAATAACAGTTTTGCTTATTTTCCAAAAGCAAATTCACAGTCGTGCAGGCTTTGTTTCTTTCTAGTTACAAATGTGGTTCTATTTATCCGAGGACTGTTTTCCCATTAATCTTTGGTAGTGCTTTTGCATGGATAGTGAGTTCATAATCACGACAGGATACTGTAAAGAATTTTTTTTAATTGACATGGGAAAAGAGAGATAGACACACTACCTCTTTTCTTTGCTGCAATTTGAGTGCAATGATTTATTTCAAATGAAAACCATAGCCGTGTTTGCGTGAAAACAGAATTCTTTACTCTTCAAGTATTTTGTCAGTAACATAACGCCGTTATGGAGATGTATTGCCTTACTTCTAGTCAATCAGATGAAATTCACAAGGATGGCACCGTTTTAATGCAGTGCATAACTTTGGAGTGTTTAAAATGGAAAAAGAACACATTGTAATGCTTCTTGAATGTTGGGTGCAGCTTTTAGTCTTCACATGGCAGGGAGGCAAAGGTAGCCGTTCTGAGTGCAGGTCACTTTTCTTATGATTGCAATGAAATAAGGCAAATGAAGCCATTCTTTGGGTGGCAGTGTTTGAAGCTCACCACACATGTACCAAGCAGATAAATGCACATCTGTCATTGTGGCCTTGTTTAAATGTGGTTTATTTGATTTTAGGGGGGTTCATAAATGTACCCCACAATATCCCTTAAGTATTGGACTAAAAGATAAGCCCCTTATTTATAATCAACACCGCTCAGCAAGGCCATGAGTGGAAGTAACTTCTATTTTTGGTTCTTATTTTCACTAATTGATTTAAAAGAGGACAATGTTGCAAAGTGGCCCTTTCCATTGATCACCAGGAGCCACGGCCACAAAAGGAAAGATTCTTTCGTGTTGCAGTACAGAATAGGTAAGCCTCATAGGTTACACATGACTCAAGATTCCAGTACATAGGGAACATCCACCAGCACTCCCTTTCTCTAGGATGTACCGCTGGATGTTCCTACGTCCCGGGAGGATAGCTCAGTGGCAACGTTTTCGCCTTGGAAGCAGACGACACGAAGCAACACAAGTTCGATCCCTGGGTGCGCGCTAAGAAACCTCTGGGTATTTAAGCGCATTATAAATACACAACTAAGACAAAAAAAAACAATTACGCAACTAAAGAACAAACAATTTCTGTGTGAGCGCTTTAAAAATGCAAAAATAAATAAAGTAATAAAAGTGTAACCTTTGGTGCTTACTTATTTATTTAAGCACCAAAGGTTACACAAGAAACAGGACTCCAGTACTAAAGGAAAATCCACCAGCACACCCTCTCTCTAGGGTGTGTCGGTCTAAGTTCCCTATGTACTGGAGTCCTGTGTCCTCTGTAACCTTTGGGGAATGCTTATTCCTTATTGTGTACTGCAACGATAAAGAAGCTTTCCTTTTGTACTAGTGGCGCCTGGCTATTCCTGGAAAGGGCCACTTTGCAACAGCTTTATTTCTAAATTAAGAAAATCCTTCACTATCTCGAGCTTATGACTATCCAAATTCAACAAATACATGTTTCTTTTTGGAAGGATTTGTAAGGTCATTATTTATTTTTCCCCAGGTTAATTTCCAGATAAATGTTCTTAATTAAGCACCAAGTGGCTGTCAAGCTGTGCTGCAGCACAAATGGGGTCAGGACTAGCAATGCAATATAATCAGCATAAAATAGCCCATAATTTGTCATGATGCACATTTTCCTGGAAGGATTTGCATTGCCATTAATACGTATCCTATTTCAGTGGCGTATTAATTGAAAAAAGGTTGTGTGACAGAACATAGACGTGCTTCATGTTATAATTTACCTGGCTGTCTTTGGTAAGCAAACAGTTACCATTTAAGTATCTTATTAGTATGTAGTAAAACTATTAGCTTAGGATAACCTTCCTTTAGGGGGGGGGGGGGGGCGTGTGTGTGTGTGTGTGTGTGTGTGAGAGAGAGATATATCATTGCTTTATCCCTTATAAATCGTGGAACTGTATCAGCTGAAAATGTGAAACATAACTTTGAGAAAATATGTTTAAAAATGGCATTTCATTTACACTTAAATGGTTGTAAAATGTTCATGGCAAAATACGTGTTTGTATTGTCTTACACTTTGCCATTACCAAAGGAAAGAATTGGACGTTCAGGCATACAGAAACATATGATGCTCGGGGCTGGCTTGCCAATGCTGTTTACTTCATAAGTGAAATAATTAACAAACTCACTTCTTCATTATAGCCCTTCATACATGTTCCCATGGCATGTGGGGGAGATTAACACTCCAATGCGACTTGTCTTAACACATATAAAATAACACCTGTGTTTGCCTTTAATCATGAAAATCCCAAAATAAAAGGCCCTTTGAACAGGACCTCAGAGTTAATGAGCAGCTCCTATGGAATACCATCTCAGAAGAAGAAGGTCTTTTCAATTCAGCTTAAATTCCAAAAATGCAATTTCTATGGAGTGATGGTTGATAACGATCAGGCCTCTTCCCCTAAGGCCTCGCTTCAAACAGACTTTTTTGCATTTACAGTTCTATCTATGAACTCTGTTTACTCATACAACCCGATCAGATTGTCATCCTAATGGAGACTAGAGTCTGGTGTCAGCATATCTATGATATTTATTCACTGGAAGTGCTGCTGGCATCATGGGTTTCAGTAGCTCAGAAAACAAAACATCTGACTGGAACTTTGCATAGGAAATAAACGTGCCATTTAATTTAAATGTGAAAGTAACATTGCGCTTGCATTTAAAAATTGTTTTTCAAAATAAACCCTCAACCAAACCAGTTACAGTCAAGTCAGTACATTTTGACTATGACATTGCCCGCTATAATTTTGTTCCCAAGACAATATTTGTCGGAATATTAAAACATAATAAAATAATCAAAATCAATACCTTCATGAAACAAAATGCCACACATTCATGCCACCTAGCCCGAAGTCTGTCTAGGCTAAGGGATTCCAGAAATCCTTATTTGATCAATGTGGCATATTGGTACGACTAAATATGGCAACAAAATGATAATATGATTTTGCATTCAAACGTATTAACAGCAAATTGGCCCACACTGTTTCATGTATATACATTATGATTACCCAAATGAGGTGTTTTTGTATGAGATTTTTTGACTACAAGGCAATCCAAAAGTGTGGCATAATCAGGAACAAAGGGTGGGAAGATGACTGATGATAAAAGGGGAATAGACAGGGATTAGGGAGCTCAGTCTGGAATGAAAAGCTGCATGAAAAAAAGAACACATATCCCCACTGGTTGATTGCACACTCGGGATACCACCTGGTAAATTGGGCCTTGTCCATTAGGGATTCTAACCCACCTTACCCTGAGGCACACCTGCTTTCCTGAAAATGGGACGATCGGACGAGGAGAGCCATGCCAGCATGGAATTAGCTGGAACACATGAGGGTATGTGCAGGCTCTGTGCCTTAAATAATGATTTAACGTGAGTATTAACACAAAATCATTGGCCTTATAAGTCCCTGGAATGGGGTAAATTGGGTGGTGATTTACAAAATGCAGTGCAAAAGTAAGCAGTAAATGCCGGTGAAATAACCTTTATGGTGTCATTTTGTAAAATAAGTGAAAAGATGCCAGGAAAAGACAGAATTTATAATAGATTCCCATGTAATCAATCTGATTTTAGCATGTGTTAAATAAAGGTAGATATTGCATGAATCCATTGATTTCATGTCTGCATGCAAAACTCATGTAGATGTAAAATAGATAGTTTTGCAGGCAGAGCAGTAATCATATGAAGGAAGTGTATTTTCCCTCCTTTCTCCCATTCAAATAGCACACTTTTGTTAAATACGTCTTCTTTTGACACCTATTTTACTGCACTGTGGCTTTTAGAATGAGTTGCAGCAAGTACATTGCCCACGTTCTATAAACAAGTAACCAATAGAAAAGGAGAGGGGAGCAAGAATCACCTCGTTGCTTTGCATAAATCATAGAGCACTTTGGCATCATAAGAATGACAACAGGGTTGTATATTTGATAAATATGTGTGTGATTTTGATTTAAACTCAAATGCACTTTGGGCTTGGTCCCCATATCATTTATCGCAGCACTCACCCTTCAAATTATGAGACATATGTACCCATTTGGAAACCTTCGGGGTCATTACGACCCTGGCGTTAAGGGTTTAACGGCGCAGTAAAAGGTGTCGGCGCCGTTAAACCCTTAACGCCTGATTACGATGTCCCTTTGCGGCTCCCGACCTTAATGGCTAGTCTGGACCAGCCGTTAAAGTAGGGACCCGCAATTGGACTTCCGAGGTAATTACGGTACCGCAATTTGCGGTACCGTAATTACCGCCTTCCCCAGTCCCATTGAGCCCTATGGGGCAAAAATGAGAATGGGGAAGGGCCAATGGTAAATGGGGAATTACCGCCCCGCCAACCTTGGAATGGGGCGGTATTTCCCCATTTACCATTGGCGGACTCGTTACAATACCGGCAGCAACCATGGTGCTAATAGGGCCATTGGTTACCGCTGGTGTTGTAATGAGGGCCAAGTCTTTCATTTGCAAAGCTTGGCCTGTGTTGATTGAGCAACAGTTGTTCTTTATAAATAGATACTTTACAGTTTTGGAAAGCAAAGGGTGGGTATTTGGGGGGCCAAAATATAATTCTCCTTATTTTAAGGAGGTCAGGACACCCTTAACCCCACTGGCAGTTGCACCAATGCCATAAACTCTACCATCCTAAATGTCCACCTCTTAAACCACATAATCTCAAACTCCAACCTTGAAATGTCACAGGATTCTTATTCAAATCTTGTGTCTGCTAGTGCTAACTGCGCACCATGAATATCTGAATTACGTAAGTACTGTGCAATTCTATTTTGTTATGTAAATGCATTCCATATAGCGCACCTCTTGGGAAATGTGTCCCTTAGAACATTGAAAGCACCTGCAAATAATGGAGCAGGGAACCAAAATGGCTTATGAAACACAGAGGTATTCAATGTAGGGTGGCGAAACGTGACCCTGAGTAAACATCTCAGAGCATTCTAAACTGTAGAAAAACTGGAGAATTTCCAGCTTTCGTGTTGACTCTTAAAACCCAGCTGTTTCATCACACTTGATTGTTCCTTGAACAATTATAATCTGTAGATGCATAATATTATAAGACGTGTTAACATGGCCTTCTCAAGTAGGGATGTAATCAACCCCTCTCAGCGAGGGGTGAGATATCTACTAGGGAGAAATACAAAGCCAGCCCGTCCGATGATGAGGACGGTGGGAGTTGAGACAGTCCGAGTTTCTACTCCCACCTTGTACTAGCATGTTTTTATGGAGTGCATCTTTGTCTGACACCATGCCTCCTGAGCACGATGCTCGCCAGACCTTTCTGATTTTCCCTGAGTCAAAGTATGTGATCTGAGCGATGACAAACAGCACACAAGACAAAGCAGCCTTACAGTGCCAGATGTGGTCCGCATCCTGTCATAAGAGGCCCAGAACTGAATAAGAGAAAGGAACGACGCAGCATCATGCATTCTCTGCATTCTGCTGCTGGAGACAGAGACCAAGCAGGGAGAGAGAAATTGTCATGTAAGCAACTACATGTATGTGAGAGAAGCTGCGCAACACACTCCGGCACCTGCGGCAATACACACCAGTCAGTGATTCACTCCTTAGACAACCAGTGAGATGGAAATAGGACTCTGCCCCCCAAGCAGACAGCACTTACCATAGGGTAGCACAGAACAAACCTCCCTAACATGAAACTGGACACTGAATGCCTCAGGATGCTATCACTATTCCATGGCTGGCCGAGTGGTCAGAGGGGGAGGGCTTAGCCAGATATTTAACTTTTGTGCTAATTGTGTCAACTACCTGGTAGAGAAGACATGGTCTAACTGGCCGGAGCAAGTAAACCAATGGCAGGAGAAGGGGGAGAACACAGAGAGAGGAATGGGAAGCAGGAAATTGTGGGTTGTTTGGGTGAGGTCAGAGGCAGAGTGGCAGACAAGAAGCCAGTATGTGGGGGGAAAGAGAAGCAAAGTGTGCTAGCAATTTCTGGGGCAGATGAGGTGGTGGTTCGTGAGTGAAAGTGGTGCTGTGTTGTGAGTGGGCACGAGAGTATTTTGAGTGTGGCTAGGAAATAATGTGTAAGGTGTGTATGTGAAGTGTTTGTGAGTGAAAGTAGGTTGCATGGTAGTAGCAGTGAGGTGAAAGGAATTTTAATATGGGGCAGTGAATAGTAAAAGGTAATAGTAACATCTAGGGGTAGAGGTGACATCAGAGACATGGGGCCTCATTAGGACCTTGGCGCTAAGTGTTTAACGGCGCCATAAAAGGCTGCGGCGCCGTTAAACACTTAGCGCCTTACTACGAAGTCCCTTTGCGGGACCCGACCTTAACAGCTGGTCTACACCAGCCGTTAAAGTAGGGACCCGCAAAGGGACCTTGGTGCTAAGTACGGTACCGCAATTTGCGGTACCGTACTTAGCGCCTTCCCCATTCCCATAGAGCCCTATGGGGCAAAAATGGGAATGGGGAAGGGCCATGGTTCAATGGGAAATTACCGCCCGCCAACCTTGGAATGGGGTGGTAATTCCCCATTGAACCATGGCGGACCCGTTACAACACCGGCACCAACCAATGTGCTAATAGCGCCATGCTTTAGCGCCAGTGTTGCAATGAGGGCCATGGAGGAGGAATCTTCAGGGCGTATGAGTGAAGTAGGATGGAGGTGGAAAGTAGTGAGGGGAGAACAGCAGGCAGTCAGAGGCAGAGGAGTGTATGATAGAGAGGAGACCACATCAGGCCAAATTTCTGTAAGACAGAATCCCATACACCTATTAGACAACTAAACCTTGGATTGAGTAGGAACAGTCAGAAAGTCACTGAGGCAGCTCAAATAGAGAAGGTGTTCTTCCGTTAGTTTATCAGGCGTAGTATTAGTAAGTGAAAAATTCCCACAAAGTGATTAACCAATTTGAAGACTACACATACGATCCAGAGACATCGCTTCTCCTTGGACTGGACTGCGTGTACTTATACACGAATATTCTCCAACAAGCGACACTGGACACCATTGAAGAGATTCTACTAAGGAGGCAAGATAGTGATCCGGTCCCCACCTTGTTTATTCTATGGTGTGTCGAACTAACTTGAAATGGAATTATTTCAAGTTCAATTGACATTTTTACCAACAAACCAAAGGGACAGCCATGGGTGCCATCATGACACCAAGTCCGGCTAATCCCCATGTAGATTTCTTCGAAACAACATACATCCACTACGAGTCCAATCCCTTCATTGCGAATATTAGGAAATGGACTCAGTACATCAATGACATTTTGGTAATTTGGGAAGGAACGATAGAGACAGCTAACAGTTTCTTTGGATGGCTCAACACAATGAATCATCATCTCCAATTCACCTTGACGGCTGATAAAACATCTACCAACTTTCTTGATCTGACCATCTTTCATAGGAATGGGGTGCTCAAAGTGAAATCGTACCACAAGCCCACCGCCATGAATTCCTTGCTAGACTATAGAAGTCATCACATTAAACACCTGCCAGACAATCTCCCATTCGGATAATTCTTGTGCCTTAAATGCAACAGTTCTGATCATGACACCTATGAGACCGAAGCCAAATTACTTACAGAAAAATTCCAAGAAAGAGGCTATCCCAAAAGAATGGTTAACATGCAGCAAAAAGACCATTCAACAATAATAGAGAAGCCCTGCTTGAAGAGAAACCTGCCAAACAACTGGAAGATAGAAGTATCTGTGTCCATACTTTCACGGATCAGAGTTTACGAATCAAGAATATCATTAAAAAGCATTGGAGGGTGTTCAAGACCTCTACCTGTCCAATTCCTGCACCGATATTTGCCTATACAAAAAGTACCACTATAAGGAACAGAGTTACTTGTAGCAAATAGACCAAGCATCCCGATGGTATGGGGGTTACCGCCTCGAAGTGGACACTTCCCTTGCGGAAGTTGTGGTGTCTGTAAACTAACAGTCACATCTAAAGAAGTATATATCAGAACGAACAAACCGTAGATACAAAAGAGCCTCACCAACTGTAAAACCCAAAATGTGACATATCTGATCAAGTGTCCATTCGGGCTACCCTATGTGGGAAAGACTATCAGGAAAGCCAAAACCCGAATCATGGATCATAGGAGCTGCCTAAAAAATAAAATCAAAAATGCACCAATGGTGAGACACTTTGTACAGATGCAAAATGGTTTCGAAACTTTACCTGGACAATCTTACAGTCATTTAAAGGCAGCCAAACAGTGGCATTGGAGAATAAATTATTTAAGAAAGAAAAGGAAATAATCTTTATGATTAAAAGTGACTCAAAAGGTCTAAATGACTCAGTCGAATGGCACAAAATCAAGTCCTACTCAAGATGCCAGCGATATCAGAAATTCATGAATGAGTAATAAACTACATTATATATAGACTTTGTGACTTCCATTACAGTCCAACCTCGGATATATCACCATATAACTGTGGTAATGATGTGTATTAGCTCAGTACAAACAAGGGAACTACATGCTAGTGGGTTGGTTCTCATGATAATTACGTGGAACATGCACTGGGTAGTAGATACACCACTTCCCCTGAGAGTTAATACCATTTTTTATTTTTAATAAAAGGTATATGTGATTGAACAGAGAATGAACACAGATATTTGAGCCAAACATGATGGTGACTAGACACTATTAGACCTAGGCACATGTCCACAGGATACCAAGTGTCACTGAGATCCCAATTCTGTACATCTTGATTTTGGTTTGTTTTAGTGACAGTCATAGCCTTCGGTCCCAATTGGACCAATAGGCATGAACTTCCATAATTGTCACGGGCCCCCAGGTGCCTGCGGCAACCTCGAGCAAATGTATCGATTTATTTGCTGTATAAACCGGGGTTCACCTTACCGATATACCCCGTTTACTCACTCTGATATGTAGCAGAATCGTTTTTCTGCCTCCGGACCCATTGGTGAGTGCGACCTGATTATTCAGAGCCAACCTCTGCCTTCACTACTCTTACCACTAGATATTGCATTATTTCCAATACCTGCCTGATTTATGAAGTATTATGTTTTCGATGTATTATCATACCACCCACCCACACGCGTTACCATTGTTAAGTAACTACACAGACACCCACCAGCTCTTTCAGATACAAGCCTGGTGGTCGGAGAGGCGGAGCAGGCAGAGTGCTCACGCATTCCTGGAATTCTTCCTGAAGGTAAGCTCGAGCCGACGGACGGACCTACTGACAGAGTTGATTATGATTTTTGTCACAGTGATACAAATAGTTTATCGATCCTGGGTTTTCCTTTTCTCTCTACCCTCAGCAGCACTCACAGCTTCAATTTCTGACATGCACCTGGAAAGTACAGACCGCAGCTGGATTTTTCTACATACCTTAACGAGTCGCCACACACTGAATGGAGTGGTAAGATGAGATTGCACACAGATATTAATGTGTGATTTTAATGTTGTTGACGGCCCATAGTTAGTAGTGTTACCTGACGGGTGCCCCCTGAGGGGTCTTTGTTCTTTTGATAGATTTGATCCATGCACTATTGAGGACACATGTCCCCTTAGACCTGCAGGGCTCTAGGTGTCAGCTCTTAGGAAGCTGCTGGAGTTTCCTCCAGGAGTTTCCTAAGAGCTGACATCTAGAGCGCGCAACATCACACAACCCAGATGCTTGCGCGATCTACCATCGCATGACACTGTAATCCACCACCCACCGACTACTGTGTTTTTGGCTTACTTTCCTTTAAGGTGAGTGGGCTAAGGAGTTACCTCAATGCCTAAATATTTATGGCATAATTTCTTTAAGCACTTAGAAAAGCTGATTTTCCTGCTTTTCTTTCCAGCTGTGGCAACCAAGGACTTATTTACAGTCCTCCCTTATTCACAAAGTGGGGTGCCCCCACAAGAACCATCTAAGGTAACTTTGTAACCTTCCAGTAAGGGTCATAGTTTGAGTTAACAAACGAACAGTGATAGCAGAGTTAGTAACTAGCTGTTTCCCACTCTCTTTTTAATCTACAGGTAGTATGTGATTACATTTTCTCTAATTGGAGCTCTGAATAGTATTTTGCCCATTAAAGTCTTTCTCCTGACAAATGTTCCACATTCACTTGTACAGAACAGAAACATGTTGATACCACTGTACCCTGGATGATTACAGAGACATTTAACACATTGTTTTGATGATTGTTATTAAGGAATACTGTACACAATGGGCCTCATTACGAGGTGGGCAGTAAGGGATTACCGGCACCGGTAAGGGCACCGGTAATCCCTTACCGCCCTACTATGAGTTCCCTTTGTGGGTCCTCCCTTAATGCCTGGTTTTTTCAGGTGTTGAGAACGGGACCCGAAAAGGGACTCTAGAGCTAATAACGGTACTGCAATTTGTGGTACCGTTATTAGCGCCTTCCCCATTCCCATTGAGCCCTATGGGGGCTCAATGGGAATGGGGAATGGCCCTGGTAATGGGGAATTACCGGTCCTGCCAACCTTGGAATGGACCGGTAATTGCTCCATTCACCAGGGCGGAGTCGGTACGAGTTTGGAGGCAGCATGGTGCTAATAGCGCCATGGCTACCTCCAACCTCATAATGAGGCCCAGTGACTGAAAAGCATTGCGATATTGCAGATTGTTTTGTTGTTAAACAATCTACTTATTGAGGTTGACGTTTTCCTATGGTACCAGTTTTTAGATTTATTGTTGATGCTAGGTAGCTTTGATGCTAACCCATACATATTAATTTAATACTCTTTTTAACCATTGTTGCAGATTTATTAAAATATTTCTATTTTTTTAATTGTATGTCAACTCACTAATTCTGCTGATTATCAGTAATACCTGTCACGCTTTACTTATTACTTATTTATTCTAAAGTAGTATTATTAAGAACTCAGTGATTAGGGTGAAATGCGGTGTTTATTCTTTTTTTTTTTTTTATTAGTTGTTTTGGTCACGAGAAACTCGAGACCTTTCAACTTAATATTACACACAAGAAATAAATGACAATAGTAAAATGAAACAAGATAATAAAATGAGACACATTAATTTTGTAAATTAAAATCAAGTACAAGAAAGTCAAGACATTACGACAACAGTTATGCAATCATGATTAAAACAAAAAACAAGAGAAAAACAAGAGAAAAAGAAAGGCTGAACTAAGACAATCAGTTTTCAAGTATCCTCCTCGATAATTGAGCAAAGCTCTATACAATCATTTCGGGGATACATACATTGCTAGTTTCAAATGATGGAGGTAATTTACAACAGCATATCTCACTGCCTTTCTCTTAGTGTAAAATAATAGATCCCATAATTTCTCTGTTGTCAGGTCCCGATATTCCGTAAATAAATGCTTAAAATGAGCACAGCGTACTAATAGCAATTCTTCACATTCAGAGCATAAATGTTTAAGAGTTTCTGCATTCTGTTTACAGAATCGACAATGCAAAACAGTACCATCATTGCTACGTCTATTCAGCACATCATTTGCCAACCATAGATTGAGCCTAAATCTCATAAAGCCATCACGATGGCTTGGGCTGGGTGACTTTACCATATCATTTGCCACATTATTATAGCGTTTCAATTCAAATGGGTATTCCAAAACGTTTCTGTAATTGGCACAATCCATACGAGTATATAACCAGTCAGCTTCCCAAATTTTTGTTTTAGCTCTATTTGGGTTCTCCATTAACAAGATTGCATCTACTTGTGCCTTTTCTAGTATAGACTGAATTTTTAAACGCCACACTTTTGGAAAGTTATCCAATGAACTCAGTAAATAGGTAGAGATAATGTTGGTGATTCCTTTTGTCAGTTGATTCAATAAACATTTACGATAAAGTGCACATAATTTCCATTTATAAATTGCATAAACCGAAATTAAGCCCAATTCATATTTCAAAAGTGGGAGGAGTTGAGAATTAGGCAAATTTAACACCTGCCTCCAGAACCGACCTTCTTTCAGGGCCCAATAAGAATAGGTCATTAATTTCTGGGTCTCGGCACCATACAGAATAACAGAAACAGCTTTTAGTTTGAAATAAGTAATTATTGGTAAAATAGAGAATTTACAGTATCTGGCCTTAATAATGCGGGCTTGCGAGATAGACATTTGCAATTTAAGCAGCCCTTGTTTGTTATAGTGGGCATGCGCACGCTGATTGGATATAATCATGCCCAGGTACACATAAGCATTGATAACATAAATTTGGCAATTTTGCAATGGCCATTGAATCCGGGCTAGAATTTGTTTTCTTGTACCAAATTGGATTATTTTTGTTTTGGCAATGTTAATGGTTATACCATTTGCTTGGGTATATTGGTCCAAAGCACTCAGTAAGTTCTGCAAACCTTTGGGGGGGGTGTGACATTAATACCATATCTTCGGCATATAATAGCCACTGAATTTGAACCCCCATGATTTTTGGAGAATCAGTGATCAATTTGGCAAAGGTTTGATGAACGTCTGAAATAAAAAAAATAATAAAGACGATGCCAGCAAACATCCCTGTTTCAGGCCTCTAGCGGTTTCAATAGGGGCCGTTAACAATCCACCCTTTGTCAATCTGACCTGGATCGTAGTGTTTGTATGCAATTGAATGATCCATTTTAGAATTTCCCATTGGCAGTTAGCGTCATCCAGTTTTTTATAGAGGAGCTCTCTGGGGACAGCATCAAAAGCCATTTTAAAATCAATAAATGCAAAATACAGAGGCTGTTTGCACTGGTAGGCTTTCTGAATGATGCTTGAAAGAGTAATAATATTGATTGCAGTGCCTATACCCTGCAAGAACCCTGTCTGGAATGGATCTCGGAGGTTCTTACAGTTCAGCCAAGTATTGAATACATTTAATAGCAACCTGGCAAACAATTTGCCCGGGCAGTCCAGTAATGCTATTGGTCTGTAAGTCTTGGGTTCGTCTCGATCACCCTTTTTAAAAATAGGGAAGATGATGGACTTTTTCCAAGTCTCGGGAATAAAGCCAGATTTAAAGACTTGAGCAAAAATACGATGTAGAATTCCTGCCCACTCATTGACATAAATATTTAGCATAGCATTATGCAGTCCATCAGGACCTACCGCTCGAGAAGTGCTCAGTTTTGTGATGCAGAGTTTTTCAAATAAAAACTCATGGGCTATTATATCCGAATGAAGACATAGTCGCATATCAGGAAAAGGTGAAAGATATAAATTTTGAAAATACATCTGCCATGTCTCAGCCGATATCGAATTAGTCTGGGAAACGATTTGGGGCTTATTTGAGGTGTGATTAAGCAGAGCCCAAATGCTGGCAGTAGTTGCTTCAGCATGGCCACTCCGTCCAATTCATATTGCTTGGCTCTTCTAGTTTTAAGCCACTTTTTGTATTTCTGCTTTAGTGATTTAATTTTAATTTTAATTGCAGAGTCTACTTTATTCGACTTCATTAACTGCTGAATTTCATGTTTTAGCCCAGCTTTTTTATACTTAATATCCAAATCAAAAAAATGAATATGTTGTTGCTTAATTGAACCGTTACCACTGTCAATTTGTTTAAACATCTGCATGGCAAGTGTATAATCTTTTTCCACCAAACCAGGGCTTTGATACATTTTTCCAAGATTTTGGTCCAGGCTTTGTAATTTGTCTCGATTCCATTTCAGTCTATTACCCCCGTTGTTAACGACAGCAGCTGATATGTTTGCATTCATTGGGGTTTTCTGATCTGAAATGATAGCTTTAGCTTGTTATGGTCACTTAAATTGGTCTGTATCACCTCCAGCTTTTGCACGCAATTAAATACATTTGCATTGATGTATAAATAATCTATTATGGCATGCTGAGTGCCTCTTTGCCAAGTTGCCTGGGCGGGGGTATCGCCCCTCACATTGCCGTTTATCATAAGAAAGTTGCACTCCGCCATAATTGTAGACCAGGTCAACTCATCACCTGTTAATTCCACATCCCCGTCTGGTATGAGATGAAGATTGAGGTCACCTAATATTACAATATACGTCAATCCGGCCTCTAGGGCTAAAAAATCCAATATTTTCACAAGCTGGTTAAAAAAGTCATCAGATTTTAACGTGTTGGAGCACCAATAAATATTAACTATTGATAATGTTTTATGACTGGTAGAAAATGTAACCACTTGAAAGGATGGTGAAGGAGACTGACAAAGTTTCAGTTGGAAACCACTTGTTTTTTTGACCGCTAATAATAAACCACCTTTAGGTCTACCCAAATAAACTTTTTCTGCCAGTGTAAACAAAATTACATGTGAGTCCCAGATACGGGGCAATAAAAGCCAAATTTCCTGAAGGGCTATAATATCGATGTCAATCAGTTCCCCAGTGGAAATGGAATTAAGGTGACAATGCCCTCTAGTGTTCCAGGAGATCACACTTAAAGCTTTCTTATCTGTGCATAGTTATGCAGGCCTTATTTGATCTGTAATACCTTGCTGGAGTGGACTATTACGAGTCAATGTAAAGATTTGGGACATATGTCCTTGCAACATAGGAGGATCAGATAGGGTTTCTTGAGTTAGACTAAATCCCAAATCAAATAAAAACATTCAAGCCTGCCAAAATGTCTCTGCCACCAAGGATGATCGTAAATATAACCGGGCCATGGACAGATCGGTATGGTTTATAAATTCAATCTGCTCAATATCCACCGATGATATAGCCGGAATTTCCGCACAGATGTTGAGAACACTGGACCGGTTTAGATCATATGTTTTAAATGGCATATCCGGGCACTTAATAATAAAGCGATGGTAAGTCTGGTCTTAATTTTCCTTAATCTGAGCAGATGGATATCTTGTCTGGTTTGCCAGTCTTGTTGGGCAACGAGCCCACCTCTCCTGATAGCTAGAAGAGGCTGGTTGGGGCCCCTTTAATAAGTGAGGGAAACCCTTTTTCCGTCATAACATTTTGGTTAATGGCCTTTGACTGCTGGACATAGGCTTCAGTAGACGCTTTGATTTCATCCCGTATCTCTTGTCTTGAGACTGGCACCAGATTTGAAATTGGGGCAGGGACGATTTGCAACGGGTGATGTTCATAATTTTCAGCTAGATTTGCTTTGGAGTTCAGTGCCAAATACGCCTCAACCGAAGCCCTGATCTCTTCTTGTAAATTGTTTGTATGGCAATCAGCTTTCTGAGGAGCTTTCGGTAGTTGAGGCGATCTGCACTGTAAGATCATTCATATTTATGTTTTGCACATAATTAGATTTAGAGTTCTGAACTGTTGAATGAAGTACTGGAATTATTGGTTGTTGTAGACTAGATTGTTCACCCATTGGCATCTGCAATGATTGACTCGGCCGAAGTTTTAAATAAGATTCAATTGAACTTTGGATCTGTTTCTGAATTGCTGCCAGGACAGGCATGCCCGGAGCAATGGATTCTTGTTCATGGGGCTCAATTACAGCCATCACAGTCACTGCAGAAGACATTGGTGGAGTTGCTTCCGACAAGTTTGTCTGAGAGGCTCACTGATTTTCAGTGCTTGTCACCATCTGTGCCAAATCATCTAATGGTTTGTATGGCAAATCTGGAACAACCTTCTGCTCTACAACCTGAGCATGAGTGCTGAACTTAGAAGGAATTATACAAGACTGATCTATGTGCGTGTCCATTGGATTCTTCCGTTTAATTTCGATGGGCAGCTTTGAGCTAGGTATCTGAGATTTAGGGGCCAATTCATGGAACAAACGTGCACCGAAAATCTTCGCGCAAGCAGTCGCAAGCAGGCGCAAGCACAAAAAAACAGGCGCATGCGAACGCGTGCGATTCATGGAAGTCCCTGCGCGTGTTTCCCTCGGGATGTGCGCCAAACCCGTGCATGGCGCACACGTCACTGCAACATCCCGAAAGACGTGCGCGACGCGCACAGTGAAAGCGCACAACCTCGGCGCATACACTAGAAAGTGGGCGGAACACGGGGCGTAACGCGCGGAATGGGGAACAACTCGCGAAAACAAGGGCGTTACTGGGGATGTACTGCAGGGAAGCAGACGGAATGCCCACACGCACCCGAACCACACGTATTCATGGAATCGAATAGGGGAAAGCCACGCACAGCGAAAGACACGCACAAGCCGAAACACATCCGCCACACGAAGGCAGGCGGTAGCGTCCCTGCGCATTACAAAAGTGGCAACATACAGCAATTGTGCCTGTGCGAGCGGGGCACGTGTATTTCGGGGTTGCGCGGGAAGTTACACACGCGATTGAGCGGGGTACGTGTATTCCAGGGGTTCGCGTGAACTTTTTCACGCGATCGGGCCTGGGGGAGCGGGCTACGTGTATTTCAGGGGTTCGCGTGAAGTTTCTCACGCGATCGGGCCTGGGGGAGCGGGCTACGTGTATATCAGGGGTTCGCGTGAAGTTTTTCACGCGATCGGGCCTGGGGGAGCGGGTTACGTGTATTTCAGGGGTCGCGTGAAGTTTCTCACGCGATCGGGCCTGGGGGAGCGGGCTACGTGTATATCAGGGGTTCGCGTGAAGTTTCACACGCGATCGGGCTTGGGGGAGCGGGTTATGTGTATTTCAGGGGTTCGCGTGAAGTTTCTCACGCGATCGGGCCTGGGGGAGCGGGCTACGTGTATATCAGGGGTTCGCGTGAAGTGTCTCACGCGATCGGGCCTGGGGGAGCGGGTTACGTGTATTTCAGGGGTTCGCGTGAAGTTTCACACGCGATCGGGCCTGTGCGAGCGGGGCACGTGTATTGCGGGGGTGCGCGGGAATCAATACACGCAATCGAGCGGGGTACGTGTATTTCGGGGGCGCGCGGGAAGTGACACACGTTATTGAGCGGGGTACGTGTATTTCGGGGGTGCACGGGAAGTTAAACACGCGATTGAGCAGGGTACGTGTATTTCGGGTGTGGGCGGAAAGTTACACACGCGATTGAGCGGGGTACGTGTATATCGGGGGTGCGCGGGTAGTTACATACGTGATTGAGCGGGGTACGTGTATTTCGGGGGTGCGCGGGAAGTTACACACGCGAATGAGCGGGGTACGTGTATTTCAGGGGTGCGCGGGAAGTTACACACGCGAATGAGCGGGGTATGTGTATTTCAGGAGTGCGCGGGAAGTCACACACGCGATCTCATCAGGGTGCGTGTATTCCGGGGTGCGGGGGAAGTATCCCACGCAACATTAGCAAGGTAAGTGTATTTCAAGGGGTGCGCGGGAAGTACAACACGCAATTCCGTCAGAGTACGTGTATTCCAGGGGTGCGCGGGAAGTTCCACACGCAATTCCATCAGGGTACGTGTATGACAGGGGTGCGCGGGGAGCAGCACACGTGAATTGCATGTGTGGGTCCTCCCAGGTGTTCCCTCTACACCCTCCACGGCCCCTGCAGGTGGCTCACACCACAGGGGCCTACCCAGCACATGTCATGCAGGCACCCCATCCACCATGGCCATGCCCACCAGCCAACCCACATGTCAAATTGCACTACTGCCCACCAACGCATGTCCCCCTGCACCCCCAGCCACCAGGGGCACCCTCCACCAGGCCCCCACCCATGTCTCCCACCACCCCCCAGCAGTGCAGGGGCACCCTCCACCAGGCCCCCACCCATGTCTCCCATCACCCCCACCCCCCAGCACTGTGGGGCACCTGCCAGCAGGCCCCACCCATGTCTCCCACCACCCCCACCCCCCAGCACTGTGGGGCACCTGCCAGCAGGCCCCACCCATGTCTCCCACCACCCCCACCCCCCAGCCACCAGGGGCAGCCTCCACCAGGCCCCCACCCATGTCTCCCACCACCCCCACCCCCCAGCAGTGCAAGGGCACCCTCCACCAGGCCCCCACCAATGTCTCCCATCACCCCCACCCCCCAGCACAGTGGGGCACCTGCCAGCAGGCCCCACCCATGTCTCCCACCACCCCCACCCCCAGCACTCTGTGGCACCTGCCAGCAGGCCCCACCCATGTCTCCCACCACCCCCACCCCCCAGCCACCAGGGGCAGCCTCCACCAGGCCCCCACCCATGTCTCCCACCACCCCCACCCCCCAGCAGTGCAGGGGCACCCTCCACCAGGCCCCCACTCATGTCCAACTCATGTCTCCCATCACCCCCACCCCCAGCAGTGCAGGGGCAGCCTCCAACATGCCCCCACTCATGTCTCCCATCACCCCCACCCCCCAGCCACCAGGGGCAGCCTCTACCAGGCCCCCACCCATGTCTCCCACCACCCCCACCCCCCAGCACTGTGGGGCACCTGCCAGCAGGCCCCACCCATGTCTCCCACCACCCCCACCCCCCAGCAGTGCAGGGGCACCGACCACCAGGCCCCCACCCATGTCTCCCACCACCCCCACCCCCCAGCAGTGCAGGGGCACCCTCCACCAGGCGCCCACACATGTCTCCCATCACCCCCACCCCCAGCAGTGCAGGGGCAGCCTCCAACATGCCCCCACTCATGTCTCCCATCACCCCCACCCCCCAGCCACCAGGGGCAGCCTCCACCAGGCCCCCACCCATGTCTCCACCACCCCCACCCCCCAGAACTGTGGGGCACCTGCCAGCAGGCCCCACCCATGTCTCCCACCACCCCCACCCCCCAGCAGTGCAGGGGCACCCACCACCAGGCCCACACCCATGTCTCCCACTACCCCCAACCCCCAGCCACCAGGGGCAGCCTCCACCAGGCCCCCACTCATGTCTCCCATCACCCCCACCCCCAGCACTGTGGGGCACCTGCCAGCAGGCCCCACCATGTCTCCCACCACCCCCACCCCCCAGCAAGTTGGGGCACCTGCCAGCAGGCCCCACCCATGTCTCCTACCACCCCCACCCCCCAGCCACCAGGGGCAGCCTCCACCAGGCGCCCACCCATGTCTCCCATCACCGCCACCCCCCAGCAATGCAGGGGCAGCCTCCACCAGGCCCCCACCCATGTCTCTCACCACCCCCACCCCCCAGCACTGTGGGGCACCTGCCAGCAGGCCCCCACCCATGTCCAACTCATGTTCCCCACCACCGCCACCCCCAGCACTGTGGGGCACCTGCCAGCAGGCCCCCACCCATGTCCAACTCATGTTCCCCACCACCCCCATCCCCCAGCCACCAGGGGCAGCCTCCACCAGGCCCCCACCCATGTCTCCCACCACCCCCATCCCCAGCCACCAGGGGCAGCCTCCACCAGGCCCCCACCCATGTCTCCCACCACCCCCACCCCCCAGCAGTGCAGGGGCAGCCTCCACCAGGCCCCCACTCATGTCCAACTCATGTCTCCCATCACCCCCACCCCCAGCAGTGCAGGGGCAGCCTCCAACATGCCCCCACTCATGTCTCCCATCACCCCCACCGCCAGCCACCAGGGGCAGCCTCCACCAGGCCCCCACCCATGTCTCCCACCACCCCCACCCCCCAGCAGTGCAAGGGCACCCTCCACCAGGCCCCCACCAATGTCTCCCATCACCCCCACCCCCCAGCACAGTGGGGCACCTGCCAGCAGGCCCCACCCATGTCTCCCACCACCCCCACCCCCAGCACTCTGTGGCACCTGCCAGCAGGCCCCACCCATGTCTCCCACCACCCCCACCCCCCAGCCACCAGGGGCAGCCTCCACCAGGCCCCCACCCATGTCTCCCACCACCCCCACCCCCCAGCAGTGCAGGGGCACCCTCCACCAGGCCCCCACTCATGTCCAACTCATGTCTCCCATCACCCCCACCCCCAGCAGTGCAGGGGCAGCCTCCAACATGCCCCCACTCATGTCTCCCATCACCCCCACCCCCCAGCCACCAGGGGCAGCCTCTACCAGGCCCCCACCCATGTCTCCCACCACCCCCACCCCCCAGCACTGTGGGGCACCTGCCAGCAGGCCCCACCCATGTCTCCCACCACCCCCACCCCCCAGCAGTGCAGGGGCACCGACCACCAGGCCCCCACCCATGTCTCCCACCACCCCCACCCCCCAGCAGTGCAGGGGCACCCTCCACCAGGCGCCCACTCATGTCCAACACATGTCTCCCATCACCCCCACCCCCAGCAGTGCAGGGGCAGCCTCCAACATGCCCCCACTCATGTCTCCCATCACCCCCACCCCCCAGCCACCAGGGGCAGCCTCCACCAGGCCCCCACCCATGTCTCCACCACCCCCACCCCCCAGAACTGTGGGGCACCTGCCAGCAGGCCCCACCCATGTCTCCCACCACCCCCACCCCCCAGCAGTGCAGGGGCACCCACCACCAGGCCCACACCCATGTCTCCCACTACCCCCACCCCCCAGCCACCAGGGGCAGCCTCCACCAGGCCCCCACTCATGTCTCCCATCACCCCCACCCCCCAGCACTGTGGGGCACCTGCCAGCAGGCCCCACCCATGTCTCCCACCACCCCCACCCCCCAGCAAGTTGGGGCACCTGCCAGCAGGCCCCACCCATGTCTCCTACCACCCCCACCCCCCAGCCACCAGGGGCAGCCTCCACCAGGCGCCCACCCATGTCTCCCACCACCGCCACCCCCCAGCAATGCAGGGGCAGCCTCCACCAGGCCCCCACCCATGTCTCTCACCACCCCCACCCCCCAGCACTGTGGGGCACCTGCCAGCAGGCCCCCACCCATGTCCAACTCATGTTCCCCACCACCGCCACCCCCAGCACTGTGGGGCACCTGCCAGCAGGCCCCCACCCATGTCCAACTCATGTTCCCCACCACCCCCATCCCCCAGCCACCAGGGGCAGCCTCCACCAGGCCCCCACCCATGTCTCCCACCACCCCCATCCCCAGCCACCAGGGGCAGCCTCCACCAGGCCCCCACCCATGTCTCCCACCACCCCCACCCCCCAGCAGTGCAGGGGCAGCCTCCACCAGGCCCCCACTCATGTCCAACTCATGTCTCCCATCACCCCCACCCCCAGCAGTGCAGGGGCAGCCTCCAACATGCCCCCACTCATGTCTCCCATCACCCCCACCCCCAGCCACCAGGGGCTGCCTCCACCAGGCCCCCACCCATGTCTCCCACCACTCCCACCCCCCAGCAGTGCAGGGGCAGCCTCCACCAGGCCCCAACCCATGTCTCCCACCACCCCCACCCCCCAGCAGTGCAGGGGCACCCACCACCAGGCCCCCACCCATGTCTCCCACCACCCCCACTCCCCAGCAGTGCAGGGGCAGCCTCCACCAGGCCCCCACCCATGTCTCCCACCACCCCCACCCCAAGCAGTGCAGGGGCAGCCTCCACCAGCCCCCCACTCATGTCTCCCACCACCCCCACCCCCAGCAGTGCAGGGGCAGCCTCCACCAGCCCCCACTCATGTCCAACTCATGTCTCCCATCACCCCCACCCCAGCAGTGAAGGGGCAGCCTCCAACATGCCCCCACTCATGTCTCCCATCACCCCCACCCCCCAGCCACCAGGGGCAGCCTCCACCAGGCCCCCACCCATGCCTCCCACCACCCCCACCCCCCAGCAGTGCAGGGGCACCCGCCACCAGGCCCCCACCCATGTCTCCCACCACCCCCACCCCCCAGCAGTGCAGGGGCAGCCTCCACCTGGCCCCCACCCCTGTCTCCCACCACCCCCACCCCCCAGCACTGTGGGGCACCTGCCAGCAGGCCCCCACCCATGTCCAACTCATGTTCCCCACCACCCCCACCCCCCAGCACTGTGGGGCACCTGCCAGCAGGCCCCCACCCATGTCCAACTCATGTTCCCCACCACCCCCATCCCCCAGCCACCAGGGGCAGCCTCCACCAGGCCCCCACCCATGTCTCCTACCACCCCTATCCCCCAGCCACCAGGGGCAGCCTCCACCAGGCCCCCACCCATGTCTCCCACCACCCCCACCCCCCAGCAGTGCAGGGGCACCCACCAGCAGGCCCCCACCCATGTCTCCCACCACCCCCACCCCCCAGCACTGTGGGGCACCTGCCAGCAGGCCCCTACCCATGTCCAACTCATGTACCCCTGCACCCCCACCCCCCAGCACTGTGGGGCACCTGCCAGCAGGCCCCCACCCATGTCCAACTCATGTTCCCCACCACTCCCACCCCCCAGCACTGTGGGGCACCTGCCAGCAGGCCCCCACCCATTTCCAACTCATGTTCCCCACCACCCCCACCCGCCAGCCACCAGGGCCAGCCTCCACCAGGCCCCCACCCATGTCTCCCCCACCCCCATCCCCCAGCCACCAGGGGCAGCCTCCACAAGGCCCCCACCCATGTCTCCCACCACCCCCACCCCCCAGCAGTGCAGGGGCAGCCTCCACCAGGCCCCCACTCATGTCCAACTCATGTCTCCCATCACCCCCACCCCCAGCAGTGCAGGGGCACCCTCCAACATGCCCCCACTCATGTCTCCCATCACCCCCACCCCCCAGCCACCAGGGGCAGCCTCCACCAGGCCCCCACCCATGTCTCCCATCACCCCCACCCCCAGCAGTGCAGGGGCAGCCTCCAACATGCCCCCACTCATGTCTCCCATCACCCCCACCCCCCAGCCACCAGGGGCAGCCTCTACCAGGCCCCCACCCATGTCTCCCACCACCCCCACCCCCCAGCACTGTGGGGCACCTGCCAGCAGGCCCCACCCATGTCTCCCACCACCCCCACCCCCCAGCAGTGCAGGGGCACCGACCAGCAGGCCCCCACCCATGTCTCCCACCACCCCCACCCCCCAGCAGTGCAGGGGCACCCTCCACCAGGCGCCCACTCATGTCCAACACATGTCTCCCATCACCCCCACCCCCAGCAGTGCAGGGGCAGCCTCCAACATGCCCCCACTCATGTCTCCCATCACCCCCACCCCCCAGCCACCAGGGGCAGCCTCCACCAGGCCCCCACCCATGTCTCCACCACCCCCACCCCCCAGAACTGTGGGGCACCTGCCAGCAGGCCCCACCCATGTCTCCCATCACCCCCACCCCCCAGCAGTGCAGGGGCACCCACCACCAGGCCCACACCCATGTCTCCCACTACCCCCACCCCCCAGCCACCAGGGGCAGCCTCCACCAGGCCCCCACTCATGTCTCCCATCACCCCCACCCCCCAGCACTGTGGGGCACCTGCCAGCAGGCCCCACCCATGTCTCCCACCACCCCCACCCCCCAGCAAGTTGGGGCACCTGCCAGCAGGCCCCACCCATGTCTCCCACCACCCCCACCCCCCAGCCACCAGGGGCAGCCTCCACCAGGTGCCCACCCATGTCTCCCACCACCGCCACCCCCCAGCAATGCAGGGGCAGCCTCCACCAGGCCCCCACCCATGTCTCTCACCACCCCCACCCCCCAGCACTGTGGGGCACCTGCCAGCAGGCCCCCACCCATGTCCAACTCATGTTCCCCACCACCGCCACCCCCAGCACTGTGGGGCACCTGCCAGCAGGCCCCCACCCATGTCCAACTCATGTTCCCCACCACCCCCATCCCCCAGCCACCAGGGGCAGCCTCCACCAGGCCCCCACCCATGTCTCCCACCACCCCCATCCCCAGCCACCAGGGGCAGCCTCCACCAGGCCCCCACCCATGTCTCCCACCACCCCCACCCCCCAGCAGTGCAGGGGCAGCCTCCACCAGGCCCCCACTCATGTCCAACTCATGTCTCCCATCACCCCCACCCCCAGCAGTGCAGGGGCAGCCTCCAACATGCCCCCACTCATGTCTCCCATCACCCCCACCCCCAGCCACCAGGGGCTGCCTCCACCAGGCCCCCACCCATGTCTCCCACCACTCCCACCCCCCAGCAGTGCAGGGGCAGCCTCCACCAGGCCCCAACCCATGTCTCCCACCACCCCCACCCCCCAGCAGTGCAGGGGCACCCACCACCAGGCCCCCACCCATGTCTCCCACCACCCCCACTCCCCAGCAGTGCAGGGGCAGCCTCCACCAGGCCCCCACCCATGTCTCCCACCACCCCCACCCCAAGCAGTGCAGGGGCAGCCTCCACCAGCCCCCCACTCATGTCTCCCACCACCCCCACCCCCAGCAGTGCAGGGGCAGCCTCCACCAGCCCCCACTCATGTCCAACTCATGTCTCCCATCACCCCCACCCCAGCAGTGAAGGGGCAGCCTCCAACATGCCCCCACTCATGTCTCCCATCACCCCCACCCCCCAGCCACCAGGGGCAGCCTCCACCAGGCCCCCACCCATGCCTCCCACCACCCCCACCCCCCAGCAGTGCAGGGGCACCCGCCACCAGGCCCCCACCCATGTCTCCCACCACCCCCACCCCCCAGCAGTGCAGGGGCAGCCTCCACCTGGCCCCCACCCCTGTCTCCCACCACCCCCACCCCCCAGCACTGTGGGGCACCTGCCAGCAGGCCCCCACCCATGTCCAACTCATGTTCCCCACCACCCCCACCCCCCAGCACTGTGGGGCACCTGCCAGCAGGCCCCCACCCATGTCCAACTCATGTTCCCCACCACCCCCATCCCCCAGCCACCAGGGGCAGCCTCCACCAGGCCCCCACCCATGTCTCCCACCACCCCTATCCCCCAGCCACCAGGGGCAGCCTCCACCAGGCCCCCACCCATGTCTCCCACCACCCCCACCCCCCAGTAGTGCAGGGGCACCCACCAGCAGGCCCCCACCCATGTCTCCCACCACCCCCACCCCCCAGCACTGTGGGGCACCTGCCAGCAGGCCCCTACCCATGTCCAACTCATGTACCCCTGCACCCCCACCCCCCAGCACTGTGGGGCACCTGCCAGCAGGCCCCCACCCATGTCCAACTCATGTTCCCCACCACTCCCACCCCCCAGCACTGTGGGGCACCTGCCAGCAGGCCCCCACCCATTTCCAACTCATGTTCCCCACCACCCCCACCCGCCAGCCACCAGGGCCAGCCTCCACCAGGCCCCCACCCATGTCTCCCCCACCCCCATCCCCCAGCCACCAGGGGCAGCCTCCACAAGGCCCCCACCCATGTCTCCCACCACCCCCACCCCCCAGCAGTGCAGGGGCAGCCTCCACCAGGCCCCCACTCATGTCCAACTCATGTCTCCCATCACCCCCACCCCCAGCAGTGCAGGGGCACCCTCCAACATGCCCCCACTCATGTCTCCCATCACCCCCACCCCCCAGCCACCAGGGGCAGCCTCCACCAGGCCCCCACCCATGTCTCCCACCACCCCCACCCCCCAGCAGTGCAGGGGCAGCCTCCACCAGGCCCCCACCCATGTCTCCCACCACCCCCACCCCCCAGCAGTGCAGGGGCACCCACCACCAGGCCCCCACCCATGTCTCCCACCACCCCCACCCCCCAGCAGTGCAGGGGCAGCCTCCACCAGGCCCCCACCCATGTCTCCCACCACCCCATCCCCCAGCCACCAGGGGCAGCCTCCACCAGGCCCCCACTCATGTATCCCACCACCCCCACCCCCCAGCAGTGCAGGGGCACCGACCACCAGGCCCCCACCCATGTCTCCCACCACCCCCACCCCCCAGCAGTGCAGGGGCACCCACCACCAGGCCCCCACCCATGTCTCCCACCGCCCCCACCCCCCAGCAGTGCAGGGGCACCCACCACCAGGCCCCCACCCATGTCTCCCACCACCCCCACCCCCCAGCAGTGCAGGGGCAGCCTCCACCATCCCCCCACTCATGTCCAACTCATGTCTCCCATCACCCCCACCTCCAGCAGTGCAGGGGCAGCCTCCAACATGCCCCCACTTATGTCTCCCATAACCCCCCCCAGCCACCAGGGGCAGCCTCCACCAGGCCCCCACCCATGTCTCCCACCACCCCCACCCCCCAGCAGTGCAGGGGCACCCACCACCAGGCCTCCACCCATGTCTCCCACCACCCCCACCCCCCAGCAGTGCAGGGGCAGCCTCCACCAGGCCCCCACCCATGTCTCCCACCACCCCCACCTCCCAGCACTGTGGGGCACCTGCCAGCAGGCCCCCACCCATGTCCAACTCATGTTCCCCACCCCCCCACCCCCCAGCACTGTGGGGTACCTGCCAGCAGGCCCCCACCCATGTCCAACTCATGTTCCCCACCACCCCCATCCCCCAGCCACCAGGGGCAGCCTCCACCAGGCCCCCACCCATGTCTCCCACCACCCCCATCCCCCAGCCACCAGGGGCAGCCTCCACCAGGCCCCCACCCATGTCTCCCACCACCCTCACCCCCCAGCAGTGCAGGGGCACCCACCACCAGGCCCCCACCCATGTCTCCCACCACCCCCACCCCCCAGCACTGTGGGGCACCTGCCAGCAGGCCCCCACCCATGTCCAACTCATGTACCCCTGCACCCCCACCCCCCAGCACTGTGGGGCACCTGCCAGCAGGCCCCCACCCATGTCCAAATCATGTTCCCCACCACCCCCACCCCCCAGCACTGTGGGGCACCTGCCAGCAGGCCCCCACCCATGTCCAACTCATGTTCCCCACCACCCCCACCCCACAGCCACCAGGGCCAGCATCCACCAGGCCCCCACCCATGTCTCCCACCCCCCCACCCCCAGCACTGTGGGGCACCTGCCAGCAGGCCCCCACCCATGTCCAACTCATGTTCCCCACCACCCCACCCCCCAGCACTGTGGGGCACCTGCCAGCAGGCCCCCACCCATGTCCAACTCATGTTCCCCACCACCCCCATCCCCCAGCCACCAGGGGCAGCCTCCACCAGGCCCCCACCCATGTCTCCCACCACCCCCACTCCCCAGACACCAGGGGCAGCCTCCACCAGGCCCCCACCCATGTCTCCCACCACCCCCACCCCCCAGCAGTGCAGGGGCACCCACCACCAGGCCCCCACCCATGTCTCCCACCACCCCCACCCCCCAGCAGTGCAGGGGCACCCTCCACCAGGCCCCCACCCATGTCTCCCACCACCCCCACCCCCCAGCACTGTGGGGCACCTGCCAGCAGGCCCCCACCCATGTCCAACTCATGTTCCCCATCACCCCCACCCCCCAGCACTGTGGGGCACCTGCCAGCAGGCCCCCACCCATGTCCAACTCATGTTCCCCACCACCCCCATCCCCCAGCCACCAGGGGCAGCCTCCACCAGGCCCCCACCCATGTCTCCCACCACCCCCACCCCCCAGCAGTGCAGG
Source organism: Ambystoma mexicanum (assembly GCF_040938575.1). Lineage (NCBI taxonomy): Eukaryota > Metazoa > Chordata > Amphibia > Caudata > Ambystomatidae > Ambystoma > Ambystoma mexicanum. The sequence goes on from NC_090937.1 coordinate 622,552,257, forward strand.
GGCACCCTCCACCAGGCCCTCGCCCATGTCCCATCCATGCCCCCCTGCACCTGGGTCCCACCAATCCCCAATCATGTCCGTAATGGCCATCCTCCCCTGCCAAAAGGCCCAACCAACTATCACATCCACCCACATATCAAAGGCAATTACATGTTACACACCCAATGTAAATAATGCAAATGAACACATGTCTGTCACACACAATGGCTGCAAGCGAATGTTAAAACACCCAACATGACATGCATGAAAGCAATGCGATGATACGACACATTGAAGGATGAAAATATAAATGTATTTAAAATCAACTTGAATGGAAATGAAATGAGAAAAACCACAAAGCAAAACAAACAAAAGAAGATGAATGTCCATGAAAAAAATCAAAAACACACAGCACAATCAAAATAAATGGTGTCCAAAGTCACAGTCAGAAAAGAAATCCAAGGGTAAATGATAAACAAAAAACATTGCTCCATGGCGATGAAAAAAATCCATAAAAAAGAAAAATCCATTGAAGAACAATTTACAAGATAATCCCGGGTCCATGAGCCCAACCAAATGAAACCTAACTATGACAACAAACTAAACACTGAACTACATACAAAAACGTTGCGCATTGTCCAATAGCAACCAAATAAAAAAAAAAATAAAGGAAACCTAACACTAACTATATAACTATATACAAAGGCGGCGGGCAAGTCCAGCGGCTCACTCTGTGGTGTTCTTGGCCAGGGCATCATCGAACTCCTGTTCGATGTCTCGGAGGCGGTCCTGTTCCATGGCCCCGAGGGTCCGCAGGGACGACGCTGTCTCTTCCTCCAACCCCCTGCGGATTGCTTCGAGGCACTCGGCCCGCCTCAGGGCCCTCCGCATGGAGTTCTCCGCCCTGACCATTGTGAGCCGCGCCTCTTCTGCCCGCCGCCGCTCCGCACCTATCTGCTGGCCCAACTGCTGCCACACAGAAGACACACCCCGTCCTGGGTCCACCTGCCCTCCGGCCGATGTCTGCCCCTCCGATGTCGAAGGCCCCGAGCCTTCATGGCTCCCACCATGTTGCTGCTGCTGCTGTGCCTCTGCCCGTGCACTGCCTCCTGCTGCATGCACATCCTCCGCCGGCTGGGGTGCAGTTGTTGATGTGGCCACCCCTGCTGGACGTCCGACTCCCGACTGTGGCAGGGATGCCTCCTCCACCAGCCTGGCCGCACCGTCAGAGGCAGCTCCACAGGGCACCCAGGTGACTGATGGGTGGGAAGATGGCACAGAGGACGACTGGCGCGTAGGGGGTCCAGTGTAGGAGGGGGTCGGAGCAAGCCCCATCAGACGGAGGAATCCGGCCTGGGTGACCTGTCCCAGCAGGCTGACGTGGTCAACGAGCCATTCGAGATGACTCGCAGTCTCTTCATGAAAAGACTACAGGTCACCTCGCATTGCCCGTTGACGCAACGCCACACCAGCCAGGACAGGCTCAACCCGGACCTGGATAGCCACGTCCGCAGGCAGAGGAAGGCCAGTTGACGTGAGCTCATCCCCTGCCTGAAAACGGGTCTGGACGTAGGCATCCCTGCTGTTGCAAGATGATGCAGGGACAGGATCGGGGACAGGATTGCACACAGGCACCTCCGCGGCGGCCTGTGCTACCTCCTGTCCCTGGTCCTGCACTGCACCACTAGCACCAGTGGGATCCCCACCTCCAGACCCTGTCTCTGGTGCTTGCACGGCCTCCTCCTCCACCAAACCCCCCACCAACCTGGATGACTCCGTGCCATCTTCCCCTGTTGGGCCCTGTGGGGTCCCAGCTGCCCCTTCTGCTGCCGAGGAGTCCAACTCCAACCTCCGCCTCCTGGACCTCCCCCCGGCAGCTGCGGCCTGGGACGCGGCACCAGACTCCTCACTCCCCGACGAGATGACAACCTGGGAGGGTAGCCGGGCCTTGCGTCTCCGGCTGGCAGTCGGATCCCCGCCGCTGTGCTCCACAGCACCTTCTCCGCCCTCTTCATCAGTTGACGCTGCAGACAGGGAGAAACAAAACACAGGCATCAGGGCACTGTACAATGGACACATACACACATGACAGTTGTACATGAGTGGCATTGGCAAACCTCAGACATGTCATCACAATCCCCAACACACATGTCATTACAACTCGCACACATGAGCCATACCACAGCCATATCGCAACTGCCACCACCATCCATACACATACAATAGCATGAGCAGCCAAAGGTGAGCCAGACATCACATGCAACACAGGAAGTGCACCACACATGTACACACACCACAACACTTGCATGCATGTGTACACCTCTGCCAAGTGTCGCACTGTTCAGACGGGCATCCATGTCACATCTGCCAATCAGGCTTCCACATACTGCTGTCACATGCATCCATGTTGCATCACTGTTGCACCCTTGTCAAATACACACACATGCACATGTACAGAGTGCTGATATATGCAGCCGAAAACAACATACATGCGTGACATCACGGACATGTCTACTTACATACACATTCATCCAAACATGTGTGCCCACACAACTGCATATGGCATGCAAGCCTACACACACAAGCACCATCCATGTCTCACACATTACAGCCCTCTCATGTGACAGCCCCACGGCCCTGTACACCCCCACCCATACTCGACCCCATACAAACAGATGTGCAACCTGCACACTACTGAATAACCACCACACGCACTGCTCACAATCAGGATGCATGTACACTCACCGCTCGACTCCAGACGGGTCTGCTTCTCAAGGACCTGGACGTGGAGCGCTGGGGATATGCGTTCCAGGACCCTCATCTGTTCTTCCGACAAGTGGCCCTGGCGCCCCTTGGCATCCGCTGCCTTCAAGAGGCGCCGGGCCTTGTTCGGGGTCCTGGACCTGAAGTCCTCCCAGCGCTTCCTGACATGTTGTAAGTCGCGGACTGCCACCCCCTTCGCGTTGATGGCAGTCACAATGTCAGTCCAGATCCGAGTCCGTCCTTCCTTGTCGGCGTGGGAACTTCCGAAGAGGGCATCATACTGCCCCAGGACTTGCTCCACCAGGACACCAACTTCGGTGGCACTGAAGCAGGTGCCCCTCTGCCTCTCTGGCCGGGGGTTGTCAGTGGACACAGATGGTGTTTGCCCCGACATGACAACCCCAGAGGCAGGAGTGGGTGGGCAACTGGGCCCTGGGGCTGGGCTGTGGAGCGATGGAATCCCAGTCGGGAGTCTTCGGTTCCAGCAGGGGTGGTCACAGAAACAGCACCCCTGGCTGATGTGCAGGCAGCAAATGGCAGTGCACGTGGGCAGCAGGCAGTCAGGCAGCAGCAGGTAGCAGGCGGGAGCGTGCTCGGCGCTCTGGGGGGCAGTAGTTCAGCCTTCTGGGCAGGAGCGTGGTCTTCCGTGTGCTTACGCGTGGCCAGCTTGATACAGAGTGATTTGGCACGTGAAAAATCTGCACGTCAGCGTGTAATTCGAGGAAAGGCCCTTAGCACGTAAGCGCGTCTGCACGCATACGCATTTTCATTGGACAGAAATCGCCCCTGTGACGTGACGCGTACAGACGTGCCTGGGCATTTCAGCGCGCATGAAAAACTGCACGTCTGTGTGTAATACAAGGAAAGGGCCCATGCGCGTAAGCGCGTGGAAAACTGCACGTCCGCGTGTAATATGAGGAAAGGCCCTCAGCGCGTATGCACGGCAGCACGCATATGCGATTTCATTGGACCAAAGTCCCTTAGCGCGTGAGCGCGTCTGTGACGTGACGCGCGCAGGTGTTTCCCTCATTGCACGTGATGACATAACACGCGTACCCAGGCTAATCGCGTGTCGAACTTCCCGCGCACCCCGAAACACACGTACCCAGGCCAGTTGCGTGTACGCTCACTCCCCTCCGATCACACGCGATGACACTCGGACCGTATCCGAATACGGGAAACCTGCGCACGCCAAAAGACGTGCACAGGCGTCAACGCGTCTGCCACACGAAGGCAGGCGGAAGCGTCCCCGCGCACAGCATAAAAGTGCGCGCAAACAACAAACGCGTATATACAGCTACGATGAATGCCCCATTTGTCAAAGCACTGATCGTGGGACACCGCAGGAGGAGGAGAATAGCCAGGGCACGCATTTTCACACCACGGACAAGCCTTTTTGGGATGCCTGACGACCAGGTCTATGGCAGGTATAGGTTTCCACCCCATATCATCCTAGACCTGGTCAGGGAGTGGGAAGATGACCTCACATCCCCCACCCTTTGCTCCCAAGCATTGAACCCCTTGGAGAAGCTGCTCAATGTCCTGCATTTTTTGGCCACTGGGTCATTTCAGCGGACCACTGCCATAGTGGGGGGGGTCTCACAGACCACGCAGTCACGCTGCCTACACCAGGTACTGGCAATCATGACAGCGCGCCCCTCAGTCCGCAGGCACATATACATGCCCAGAACACCCGCAGAAAGGCAGGCCGTTGCCCTGGATTTTTTCAGGGTGGCACACTTCCCCAAAGTGCTCGGTGCCATAGATTGCACCCATGTGGCCCTACGTCCACCTAGGGCCATTGAGCACATCTACCGAAACCGCAAGCACTGGCATTCCATCAATGTACAGGTGGTATGTGATGCAAAGGGAATCATCACCTCTGTCTATGCAAACTACCCTGGCTCCACCCATGACAGTTTCATATACAGAATGTCCGCCCTGAGCCGGGCCCTGGAAGCTGGGCAGCATGGCGACACATGGCTCCTAGGTCAGTACAAATGCCCTTGCACATGCATGTAAGTCACACACAGACAAATATCCAAACCCTAATAATCTCAACTATTATCACCTCCCCAGGGGACAGTGCCTACCCTCTGAGCAACCACATGATGACGCCAATCCGGAACCCCACCACACCACCCCAGGTAAGATACAACGCCGTCCATATTGCAACCAGGGGCATAGTGGAGCGCACATTCGGAGTGCTCAAGTCACATTTCCGCTCCCTTGACCGCTCTGGTGGGCAACTACTCTATGCACCACCAGTACTGTGCAGGATCATTGTGGCAGCATGGTGGACATGGTCGTGCCCCCACATCCCCAACCACAGGCACAGGCGCTGCCCATGAGAGGGGAGAGGGCACGTGGCGAGGAAGCCCGGACCCAGCTTGTGGCCACATTTTTCACCTAAACTCCCACCCCTGCGGAGTGCACACAGGCCTGGCACATACCAGGTGACAATCGATGATGACAATGAGACAGTTAACTGTCACAACCCTACCACCCTGAGAAAGTTGCCATGGAAGTGCCACATCGTCTGCATCCCTAGCTACTTAAACACAAGCTATCCTCTGTGACCAAAAGGCACACATATGACATATGACATGATATGGGCCATACACAAGTATTCCAAGGCGCAATGAGGCAGGGAGGGGGGAACAAGAGAACACAGAGAACGGTACTACTAGGTCAGGTGTCATTGGGATCGTGCAAGTGCAGGGGTAGGGGGAATGGGAAAAGTGCAAGGGGAAGGGTGGGGGGGAGTCCAGTACAGGGGAAGTAACCCAAAAAAACAATACATAGGTCACCTGGTGGCAACTACAAAGGTAAGTGCAGACAAGTGCTGGGAAGGGAGGGCTGTAGGGATAGAGAGACAGTACTGCAGTGCAGGGTTTGCCAGGGAGGTAGTGCAAGTGGAGAGTGGCTGGGCCAGGGACCGAGGTCGGTGAGAGTGGCCCAGTTGCAGCTCCTGTGCAGTTCCAGTGGAGAATTCTGCAAGGGAGAGGCAGACAGTAAGCAGAAGCAAAGAGGAAGGTCTTGAGGTGCTTCCAGAACTGGAGATGATTCCCCTCAAGTTCAAGTCAGGCCGGAAGTCTGTTCCAGGGGGAGGGCCCTGCTGCGGAGAGAAATCTACCCCCAGCTAGTTGCTCTGAGAAGCGGATGACCCGGACATGCAAGGTGTGCATCACACACACCTGCAAACCAGGCCATGGCCATCACTGTCATGTCACTCAAACCCTCCCAAACATCAACATGACATGGCACGCAATACCCATACACCAACGCAGTAACGATAAGGTACACTTTGCCATGTCCAAAATGCACAGTGGCATCAGACACTGCTGCCTGACCCGGAATCAGATGAAATGACAGACCAACAACCTCCCACCCAAAATAAGTCATTTCCAAATGCATTACAACAGTCGTAGATGTTACATCACAATGAATGCCTGTCTACATGCACATTATGCATTGCAAAATCAACACTGCAGCTCATGTGTGCAGTGTCCTACTCCTGCATCACACTGCTCAGCGCACAGCACAGTGAACAGCCATTGTGTGTGATGCACACCCTGAGCATCACATCTAAGTGACAGACCACGTCAAACATCAAATTAGGCATGTACTGGATCCATGATCGGTCACAGAACATGTGCTGCCGGGACACAGTGGGCACCAGAAGGCAAACAGTGTACACATGGATATGCAAGGGTAGGAGTACATGTAGTGCATCAGAGTGCAAGTGTGTGGTTCTGCAAGGACATGCACTCCACATATGCATGTGCACGCAAGTGACCATCAGTGTTCCCTACACATCACATGTGAACATCCACCATGTGTACACCCCAGCATGTCAAACCACAACTATCCCCTCACACCTGAAAGGAAAACACAACACATGAACAGGCATTGATCAGCAGAACACAACATGTACATAGGATACCACCATTACTATGTCAGAGTTCCCATCACACTGCAGGGCAAGGCAACTATCAACAACAACCCCCCCCCTCCCTCACAAATGACCATGACCCACTGAACAACTGCACCTGGGTCATGGAGCCTCCAAACCTCAATTCCACCTGGCCACAGGATCACCTTTACCCTTCGTCACCATCTCCCACCTTGTGTGTAAAAAGATGCCTGAACCCTCAGAATCCACACTCATTTCCAAAATTACAAAATCCAAGGCATATAAACGAACCCGAACACCCTCCAGTAGATGACTTGACATAGCAGTACCTCACAAAGGCCAAGTACTACCCCAATGATGCAACAACCAAGGTAGCACAGCAAAACAATGTCACGACAGGATGTGAGACATGTGTGGTACATGACATAGGATGATGCACCATGAATGGATGTGTACTGTCACAGGTCCCCTGTACAGGCGCGGGAGTGTCACGAAACAACCACCCCCACCATGTCCCGGGTGCCTGCAAGGTCAAACTCACACAGGCCCCTGAGACCCTGGTGGGGAATGAGGTTCAGGGATATGCAGTCGGGACAGGTGTTGACACACTGGATGACTGGAATGAGCGGCAGGAGAGGTGAGGAGGAATGACACATGAAACTAGGGAATGCACGAAAATGTACAACCTGCATGAACACATACACAATCCAAACAAACTTGGACATCATTGTCATGGCCTTCTGTAGTCCAGGCTCAGGAGTGGTACGAACCAACCACCCCCTCTAGGGTTTTGGCGCCTGCAAGTTCGGGGCTTACACAGGCATCCGCAACCCCAGTGGGGAAAGAAGGTCAGGGACGTTGCTTGGATAGGCACGGGAAGCAGGAACACCGGGTAGAGGGTACAGGTTTCAAAATTGCATAGGATCACGAGTGGTTAGGGAGAAAAAAACATACCAAATTGAACCACACATACATCCATGCATCAGTACACTCCCCAGCAAGCCTATGCAGAGCAGTTCGTAAGAAAAACAACAAGACACTTAGCTCTGGTTTTGAGTGCTGGCCTCCTGCCTGCGCACTCTCAGGTCCGGTTACAGGAGCACTGCAATGCTGCAAAGAGAGACACAGTCAACAACCTGTACGTGCCAATTGCACAAAAACACAACACCAAACATGCCCCATAGCAACAGACTATTCTACAAACAGACAATCTGTGGTTGGTGCTTCGTACCCATATATAACATCACCCTGAGGTAAGCAGACAGACCCATATAGCAAGCCATGACTACAGAGCAAGTTGCGTACCACCATGACCGAAACAAAGTTGGCAGTGCATTTATCATGAAGTACGTGGAAAAGACATGCACTGCACCCAAGTATGTCCCTTGCTGTATGTCCCTGTGAGCTGCCCCTTTCCATGTCTCGGAAGGCTACATGGTTGATACAAGTGATACATGGTTGATACAAGTGCCTCAATGGATCTTGGTGTACCGGAGGGTATGTGCCACTGCCCCTGCATGTGTCCCAGACAACCCTACTATCAGCAGCCATCAGTCCACAAACACATCTGAGCTGCATTGTGTGCTTCAACACCAATATTCATCTAAGCTCACCCTCAGTGCTGTGACTAAGCCTGCATGTGCAACTCGCCTGGTGCAAGCTTTGCTGTGTCGTGGCCCCCCTGTGATGCTCACCTTGCCTGGAGTTCCTTGGAACATGTCAGCAGTTCTAGGATGTGGGTCTGCAATCACTGTGCCTCTGCTTCTGCACACATGTGCATGTGGGCACCAACAAACGGGTCCAGAATTCCGTCGTCCAATGGGCCATGTCTGCTGGCAAAGGTGCTCTGGAGGCTCATCCCCCTGCAGAAAGGGCATGAAACACATAATTAATGCTTCAAAGTCATCTGTGTGTGTCTCATCAGGCATCTCATTACTTGACCATGTCAGAGAGTCACATCACAAATCACACCATCAGTCCGTCTTTCACCTCCAAAGTGTGGAACACTATCTACAGCATGAATTGCAACAGGCACATGTGCAGGAAAGATATGAAACATACTACACAATGCATAGCAATCAATGTCCACATTAATCATGACACACCCCATCTAGCAAAAGCTGAACAGTGGACAATGACACCTAAATCATCCCCACTAGGGGTGTCAACACAAGTCACACAGCACCAGACATGCCACAGATATGACAGTCCAAGGCCCTTGTGTAAAATGCTGTAACACCGAACCATCCTTGCGAGCCCATGGATAAGGGAGGCAGGAGTGGCATATGTGAGTCAAGGAACCCAAGCAGCAAACACATACACAAGACAACCATGAAGGGCCCAGCTGGAACAGACAGTGGATGCCTTCAAAAGCCACAAAGCACCGCACCGTCACATGAAAGCACAATAGACTAGCAATTTTAAACTAAATCAACTATTAACTAATTACACTAACTATGGAAAACCTACATTACCTATTTAAACTAACTATCAAACAGAAACTTAACTAACTAAACTAAAAGAAAAATCAAAAATGGCCACATACGACCCGGGGGGGAGGGGAGGCACCCAGGAGGGGGGAGGTACAGGGTGCTGCTCAACATCCACATGCGATGATGCTGAGCCAAAAAAAAATCCTCCATGGGCCCAACGCCTGCACAGCACGACCTATGTGGGAGATAGATGGTCGTCCGAGTCTGGCTCATCCTGGAAAGGAGGACGTGGCACAGTAGCCTGGCCACGCCTAGCCGCAGCTTTCCCCTCGTCGGCAGCAAGTCTGCCGGACGGGTGAGCCTGGATCTGTGTGGCGATGTGACGTAGGTCTGCATGCAGAACCTCCCGTGATACACGTGCTTCCTCTTGCAAGGTAGCACGTGTAACACAGAGTTCCTACTGCAAGGCCTGGCTGGACAACCGCTGCACCTCCCGGCAAGCCTGTAGCTCAGCCGAGATGGTACGCTCAAGCTGTGCAAACCTCTCCTCTGCCTGCTGCCTCTGGGACATCATAAGGACACCAGAGTGGATCTGAGGGAAGCATACTCCTCCCTCAGGGCATCCATGTGCGCCTCTGCGTGAGCAGCAATTGCTTGACGCAGAGACGACATTTCAGCCTGGCGTGCCCTGTCTGAGGCCGCCATGCCCAGCCTGAGCGAGCAGGCCGTGGACCGTGCCGTCTGCTGCTGGAGAAGCACCTGCCTAGCAGGGGGAGCACAGATCGGGCCACACGCTCCATGCTCTCAGCGATGTTCTCCATTGCTGCCCCCTGCCGTTCGGAATTGGCAGTCATGTCTTGCTCCCAACCAGTATACAGCGGTTGCGCACGGCGACCGCGTTGCCGGGCTTGACCCCTGCGGGACCCAAGGACCGGGGGACCTCGCTGTGTTGGCACCGCCTGCGGCTGCACGACTACATGCCCCCGTCGACGTGATGTCCCAGGCACATCAGTGACTGGTGTGGAGGGTGACCCTGCGTCCCGATCCACCACGGGCGGAGGAACCAAGACTGTCTGATCCCTCAGTGCAGGTGTCGCAGACAGAGGAGTGTCCACATCAGAATCACTCACCCCTGACACATGGACTTGATGCTCATCCAACTCAACATGGACGTCAGAGTCGTCATCAAGGCTGGACTCATAGGCAGCCAGAGACAAGATGGACTGCAGCACTTGGGGGTTTTCGTGGCCTACCATCCCATGACCCCCACTAGTGCAGGGTTGATGTGGCGTTACCAACCCTGTGTCTGGCATGACAACACCATCCTCTGCCTCCATTGCGTCATCACCTGAAAAATAGAGAGAAAAAGGTCACTACACATGTCAGAAGCACACGACACACACACACACCGACAGCAAAGGCATCTGGCAGACATGTGACACACAACATATGACCTGGCATGCATGCTGGGTCTACTTTGAATAGCTTCTGTGATCAGACCTGTTGAAAGGTGGCAGTTTCCATGGAAGTGGGTCTATGCAGTGCAGAAAATGTGTACGCCACTCACTACCTACATGTACAAGCACTACATGGGGTGTGCCAGGAAATGTGAAGGCAGTGCAATGTCAAATTCAGACATCACGTGCATTGTGCATTCAATGTGTACCATGTTTAGAAGCCAAGCACCCCTCCACCCCAGTGCCAAAGCAGGGATGCCTAGCATGGAATCAAAAGGCTGACCATACACCTGTGTATTGACAGGCAGTGTTGACGGGCATCAACAGCTTGATGTGATTCAAATTACAACACTGCAAATGATGCTGGGACAGTGGGCAGGACACATGATGGAAACCCCCGGAGGCCGCCCACGTGTGAAGAAGACACAACAAGAGTTGGACAGAGTCATTGGCCATTGAACAGGCTGAGGCCTGTGAGCCACACAGATTGTCAGAGCCTAAACATGTGTGCAACGCAGGACTGAGCCACAGTTGACATGGGAAGGCTGATGAGATGGCAGGCAATGTATGTAACCAAGGACTTATATTACAGTGATCATCCAGTCAAGGACACATAGGGGCATGCGTGCAATGCACATGGAGCATGAATGAGCACTCATGTCCCTGCGGGACATCTGACCCATGCACAGTACAAGTGAGATACCTTGCATCGAGTACTAAGGCTGTACCACACGGCATATGTCTGGCAGATTCTACGCTGGAAGTTTGCATCTACACAGGACACATGAACAAGAAAGTACACATTGGCAAGATTGAAGCAGACCAGTGTAAAGGTGGAACTGTGGTGCAGAGTGGCGGAGGAGGGGGGCAAGGGAGCATGCCTACATGGAGTCCAGCATGCAGGCAGAGGAGACATGCATGAGGGTAGCATTGCATTACTTACACATCAGAACCATGTACATGTCACATGTAGCAGCAATCATGCACAACACATCCCACAAGTGAAACACACACGTCCTCAACAAACACGCATCAACACTCACTGGACTGGGCATCAAAGTCCAGCTTCTCTCCCACTCCTTCGACCAATTCAGGTGGTATGAACTCCGCAACGAGAGCCTCATGCGGAGTGAGTTCTTCCTCCTCTGGTGCAGGCCCACCGCCAGTCACCAGAGTCAAGTTGTAATTTGAGGCATGCTTGGCCTTAGTGCTGCGCTTGATGTCATTCCAACGCTTTTTGCACTCTTGCGCCGTGCGCACCTAATGGCCGAATGAACTGACATGTTCCGCAACATGCTTCCAGTGGGTGTCACGTTGGGCAGCCGTGGTCTGACTATTGGCACCCACTAGCATGTCACGGCTGTGGCCCCGCACGTAGTCCACGAGGAAGTCCAGTTCCTGCTTACAGAAAGGCTTCTTCCTCGAAGTGCAGGAGGTCGTGGCTGTGTGTGGGGTCCCAGCCTGTGCTGCAGGTGCAACCTTCCTCCTCTTGGACTGTGGCGCAGACCCTGGCTGGCTAATGCCGCCCTCACCAGTTTGGCCAGTGAGTTCGGTGGATTGAGCCAAGGGAGTGGCAGGTGGAGGGATGACCAAAGGCCTGACTTGTGTCAGTGGCAGCTGGGTGCCCACTAATGGACCCTGCGCAGCAACATCAGCTGTGGCAGGGTCGTTGGCCGCAACGGTCCTGGTTGGCAGACTCACAACCTGGGTGCTGTTGGGTGCATCTGTCCCTGCACTTGCCAACACACGGCTGTTCGGGACAGCAGATGACATGACTGCCCCAGGGACACGTGTCTTGGTCTGAGCAGCCCGGCCTGCCCCCATGGTTTCCCCCCTGGCCTGTTGGAGATCTACCAAGGGCTCTTCAAGTGCCAACGCAGCCTGCGCTGGCAGACCCTGAGCCTGGGTGGCGGTGTCCACAGCTGCACCTGCAGCTACCACTACCCTTGGGCCCGTGGCAGTCGATGGAACGGACTGCCGGGTCATATGGGTGCCAGTGCCAGATGCAGGAGCTGCATCCCCCGGAACCACAGGGGGTGGTGGCATGGCTGCACTGACACATGGCACAACATTGTGCTCAAGTGGCGCACCCCTGCCTCTTCCCCCTCTGTGGCTGCCCTGGACACCCTGGAGTCCCCCTACTCCCTGGTCACCACGGCCACGTCCCCGACCATGCCCGCCACGAGGAGTACGCCCAGCTGAGGCGCCCCTCACCTTTGGTGGCCTCCCAACCATGGCACAGATGTAGTAGTGCTGGCACAGATGGAGTGGTGCCAATGGGAGGTGTACACCACAATTGACCTGGGCAATTGGGGCGAAGGGGGTGGGAAGCAAGATGTTAACAGCCCCCCTGCACCTGCAAGGCTGTATGTGACCCCGGTGATGTGGTGACGGGTCACGCAATGCTCAGGCACCCCAAAACTGCAGTAAAACCGTGCACGCAACCCTGCAGCCTACGTGCGTGGATTCAACCTCCCGCAGTACGCGGTGGCACCCAGTAACACGAATAACGCGTACGCGTGGGACACGCAGGCTACTATGACATCGAAAATGGGTGCGATACACAGGGGCACCCGCAGTGGGAAAAAGAGCGTGTGCGACTCACTGTCTGACTAGCGCGATGCAGAAAAACACGCGTAGCCAATACCCCCGCCAAAAGAAGAGATACGTCCTTGATAGCTGTGAAGTTGTGATGGCGCGCGAAACAACAGGAAGCAGCAACACACGTCGGTCTCCACGAAAGACACGTACAGTGAACTGCTGGGCCCGCTCACCTTTAACCCGTGCTGAGGGAAACGCACGTGCGCGTCACGTCACTTACGACCATGGGCCCTTTCCTCGGATTACACGCGGACGTGCAGTTTCCACGCGCGCTTACGCGCATGGCCCTTTCCTCGTATTACACGTGGACGTGCAGTTTCCACGCGCGCTTACGCGCATGGCCCTTTCCTCGTATTACACGTGGACGTGCAGTTTTCCACGCGCGCTTACGCGCATGGCCCTTTCCTCGTATTACACGCGGACGTGCAGTTTTTCACGCGCGCTGAAATGCCCAGGCACGTCTGTACGCGTCACGTCACAGGGGTGCTTGCGCTTGAGGGGCCTTCTGTCCAATGAAAATGCGTATGCGTGCAGACGCGCTTACGCGCTAAGGGCCTTTCCACGAATTACACGCTGACGTGCAGATTTTTCACGTGCCAAATCACTCCGTATCAAGCTGGCCAGGCGTAAGCACACGGAAGACCACGCTCCTGCCCAGAAGGCCGAACTACTGCCCCCCAAAGCCCCGAGCACGCTCCCACCTGCCATCTGCTGCTGCCTGACTGCCTGCTGCCCACGTGCCCTGCCATTTGCTGCCTGCACATCAGCCAGAGGTGCTGTTGCTGTGACCACCCCTGCTGGAACCGAAGACTCCCGACTGGGATTCCATCGCTCCACAGCCCAGCCCCAGGACCCAGTTGCCCACCCACTCCTGCCTCTGGGGGTGGTGGGAGACATGAGTTGGACATGAGTGGGGGCCTGGTGGAGGGTGCCCCTGCACTGCTGGGGGGTGGGGGTGGTGGGATACATGAGTGGGGGCCTGGTGGAGGGTGCCTCTGCACTGCTGGGGGGTGGGGGTGGTGGGAGACATGAGTTGGACATGAGTGGGGACCTGGTGGAGGCTGCCCCTGCACTGCTGGGGGGTGGGGGTGGTGGGAGACATGGGTGGGGGCCTGGTGGAGGCTGCCCCTGGTGGCTGGGGGATGGGGGTGGTGGGAGACATGGGTGGGGGCCTGGTGGAGGCTGCCCCTGGTGGCTGGGGGATGAGGGTGGTGGGGAACATGAGTTGGACATGGGTGGGGGCCTGCTGGCAGGTGCTCCACAGTGCTGGGGGGTGGGGGTGGTGGGGAACATGAGTTGGACATGGGTGGGGGCCTGCTGGCAGGTGCCCCACAGTGCTGGGGGGTGGGGGTGCAGGGGTACATGAGTTGAACATGAGTGGGGGCCTGCTGGCAGGTGCCCCACAGTGCTGGGGGGTGGGGGGTGGGAGACATGGGTGGGGGCCTGGTGGAGGCTGCCCCTGGTGGCTGGGGGGTGGGGGTGGTGGGGAACATGAGTTGGACATGGGTGGGGGCCTGCTGGCAGGTGCCCCACAGTGCTGGGGGGTGGGAGTGGTGGGGAACATGAGTTGGACATGGGTGGGGGCCTGCTGGCAGGAGCCCCACAGTGCTGGGGGGTGGGGGTGCAGGGGTACATGAGTTGTACATGGGTGGGTCCTGGTGGTGGGTGCCCCTGCACTGCTGGGGGGTGGGGGGGTGGGAGACATGGGTGTGGGCCTGGTGGAGGCTGCCCCTGGTGGCTGGGGGGTGGGGGTGGTGGGAGACATGGGTGGGGGCCTGGTGGAGGCTGCCCCTGGTGGCTGGGGGGTGGGGGGGTGGGAGACATGGGCGGGGGCCTGGTGGAGGCTGCCCCTGGTGGCTGGGGGGTGGGGTGGTGGGTGACATGGGTGGGGGCCTGGTGGAGGCTGCCCCTGCACTGCTGGGGGGTGGTGGGAGACATGGGTGGGGGCCTGTGGAGGCTGCCCCTGGGGGTGCAGGGGGACATGCGTTGGTGGGCAGTAGTGCAAGTTGACATGTGGGTTGGCTGGGGGGCATGGCCATGGTGGATGGGGTGCCTGCAGGACATGTGCAGGGTAGGCCCCTGTGGTGTGAGCCACCTGCAGGGGCCATGGAGGGTGTAGAGGGAACACCTGGGAGGGCCCCGCGCACCCCTGTAATACACGTACCCTTATGGAATCACGTGTCGAACTTCCACCGCACCCCGAAATACACGTACCCTGATGGAATCGCGTGTGGAACTTCCCGCGCACCCCTGGAATACACGTACCCTGCTGATTTCGCATGTGTAACTTCCCCTGCACCCTGAAATACACGTACCCTGCTGATATCGCGTGTGGAACTTCACACGCACCCCTGAAAAAAACGTACCCTGCGGAAGTCACGTGTGTAACTTCCCCTGCACCCTGAAATACACGTACCCTGCTGACATCGCGTGTGGAACTTCACGCGCACCCCTGAAATACACGTACCCTGCTGGAATCGCGTGTGTAACTTCCCCTGCACCCTGAAATACACGTACCCTGCTGATATCGCATGTGGAACTTCACGCGCACCCCTGAAATACACGTACCCTGCGGAAATCGCGTGTGTAACTTCCCCTGCACCCTGAAATACACGTACCCTGCTGATATTGCGTGTGGAACTTCACGCGCACCCCGAAATACACGTACCCTGATGGAATCGCGTGTGGAACTTCCCGCGCACCCCTGAGATACGCGTACCCTGCTCACACGGGCCCAATCACGTGTGGAAATTCCCGCGCACCCCTGATATACACGTACCATG
Source organism: Ambystoma mexicanum (assembly GCF_040938575.1). Classification (NCBI taxonomy): domain Eukaryota; kingdom Metazoa; phylum Chordata; class Amphibia; order Caudata; family Ambystomatidae; genus Ambystoma; species Ambystoma mexicanum. Next base: position 622,568,188 of record NC_090937.1, read on the forward strand.
ATGAAATTGCGTGTGGAACTTCCCGCGCACCCCTGAAATACGCGTACCCTGCTCGCACGGGGCCAATCGCGTGAGGTACTTCCCGCGCACCCCAGTGATACACGTAGCCCGCTTCCTGTGCTGGTACAGGGTTGGCGCAGCCCTTTGCGCTGGATTGGGTATATTGATGGCTTTTCCCTGCGCGAGAGGCGTTCTTGGGGGCGTAACTGGCGCTGCTGCAGGGTCGCTGCGCCACTGTGCGCCACGGCTGGTTTTGGTGGCTGGAATCCATGAATACACTGTGCGCAGAATTGGATTTTAGCGCATGCGGCTGGCGCAGGGATTCACACGCGCACACTGTGCGCCAGCCTCGTGCGCCACTTGTGCACTGGATTCTATGAATTACCCCCTTAGTCACTAGCACTTTTCGTTTTTTACTTGCTCGTGAGCTGCTAGATTTGGAAGCTACTGCACTAAATACTTCAAATATATTTGTGGTAGCTGGGGCTTGCAGAGGCCGATCTTTTTTAGTCTGTAACGTGGCCGCAGAAGTAGCGATAACTGTAGAACTTGTTGAGGCCACTAATACGGCAGATGTTAAGGTCTCTGGCACCTTAGGGGAATTGCCAATTGGATAAGCCTCCCCCGCGATGTTTAAATTGAGCGTTGTACTTTGCTATACTGCCATTATGCCGTGCTCGTTCGCCTCGATGGACGGCTGCATGGGCAAAGAGGAAATGCAATGGGTCTCAAGTGTTTGCGTGAAAGCTGACTGTAAAAGTTTGGCACTATTCAGTTTAAGGACTTGCGGGACCATCTTGGATTGAAACTCAATTTTTGAGTTTGTTAGAAGTAGTTTCTCAATATAGGTGGTCTGTTTGGTAACTTTCAGGTCCAAGACCTCATATAGTTTTGCAACGGCCAGTAAAGCCGTATTCATGGCCGCGAGAGTAGTGTTCAAGGCCGGAGCCTCTGGAAAAGAACACCTATCTTGGTAAACAGCATTCAAAAAGAAATCGGAGACCCGTGCTCCCTGATCACAACGTGATTGCCTCGGTGTCTGTGCTATAAATTAGACTGATTTGTCAATAGATTCGATAGGGGGGTTTGCATTATTTATAGGTGAGGTTATTGGCTCCACTACATGCTCCTCACCCTGGGACGGCACAGGCGATAGGGCTTCTATATTTGGACTGAAGCAACTTTTATCACCTGCTTCAAGCTGAATTAAGTCACCAGTGTTTGAGCAGATATATAACATTTCATTAGTTTCTTCCTCAGTTTTGTTTGTGAGGTTCTTAAATTCAATATCCTCGTCTTCGATTTCCCCTATCATTGCCAAGTGCGCATGAGCTTGCCTCAATTTTTGTTGGGCCAGAACAGAACATAGTACAGGTTGTGGCATTTTATCACCCGGTAAGTCAGATGATAATGTTCGCGTGTCTTCAGAAAGACAGGCAGCCATTATCGTGGTGTCTGCAGGAGCACCATTCGAACTGCTTTCAATATTTGTAGGTCCTGGTGCATTTGACTGTGAGTAGTCAGAACTCATAATACAAGGTGGCTGATCTACTACACTTGCCACCAAAGGGACAGACTGGGCGGAATGGAACACACGGTCAACATTGCCCTCACCCTCAAGAACTGCTCTCTCGCTTGAACATAATCTAATATCATCAGACACTGAAGATGAACGCTTAGAAATTGCGCCACCAGCACTCAGTAATAAAGTTGTTAAACGACTCTGTAAGAGTGCTTTTCTAGATGTATTGTCGCGACCTTGACCATCCAGTTTTGCTCGTAACTCTAAAATGGGTGGCATACTGGTGGTCAGAGTGTAATGTGTCATTCAGCAGGTAGCCTAATGCAATAATAAATTACGGTAAATAAACAGATAAATAAATGAACAAATAAATAAATAAGTCAATTACTCAGTTCACACAGGTTTCAACTATTGCTACTTCCCAAGTAGCATAAACCAGGATAGATGGTGAAATGGAATGTCGCCTCACACGCCAGCAGCAGCACAATAATGAATTATGATTATATAATAACGAAATAAAATAACATAAGATTCCACAAAATGACTGAGAATGGAAAATAAAAAAAATAAAAAAAATAAAAAGTAAATAAATAAATAAATAAATAATCAACAATACCCCACTTCCTCGCTAGACAGCGAGATGCAGCCCAAAACACTTCCCCAAAGCACTTATCCAAGTGAGTGAAGGGGGATTCACAGTTTAAACCACCCAGCTAATTGCAACACAGCACCCGGCGACCCGCGAACAGCAAACAGTACTTGCCAGTACTTTGCGGTGCGCGGCGCGAGTGCGCCGGGAGGCAAGATTATGAGGAGGCTGGGGGCGGCGTCACACGGCAATATAGGGAAGAGCCTCCTTCGAAAAAGCAAACCTTAAAAAAGAGAGAAAAAAATAGAAAAAGAGAAAGGCAGAGGTGTTTAAGCACCAGCTGGTAAGGAGCCTACTAAGGTGGTTAAAAGGGGGGGGGACACCACTTCAATGGGGGCCTAGAGCCCTACAATGGGGACAGACAGTCACCTCCTATGTCCGGCGTTCAGGGCCAGGCAGGCCTAGTGTCCCACACTCAGACGTCCTCCAGATGAATACAAAGACAGCAACACAGCACCAAACTGCTCGGAAGCCCGTAGAGGCAGCACGTCTCACAGATCCCACAGCGATCTGTTAGTAAATCCAACGGCGATCTAATGCACCACAGCAAACAGTACTTGTCATTACTTTGCGGTGCGCGGCGCGAGTGCGCTGGGAGGCAAGATTATGAGGAGGCTGGGGGCGGCGTCTCACGGCAAAAGAGGGCGGAGCCTCCTTCCAAAAAGCAAACCTCCTATGTCCGGCGTTCAGGGCCAGGCAGGCATGGTGTCCCACACTCAGACGTCCTCCAGACGAATACAAAGACAGCAACACAGCACCAAACTGCTCGGAAGCCCGTAGAGGCAGCACATATCACAGCTCCCATGGCGATCTGTTAGTAAATCCAATGGCGGTCTAATGCACCACAGCAAACAGTACTCGGTGCAGTGTTTATTCTAACCTGGGGAGTAGGGAGCAGGGACACCTTTGTTCAGGAGGATCAGTGTATATTAGATGAGAGCGGGACGGCCACACCGCCCATTGAATTTAATAAAAACCATTGGATTGCCTACATGTGTTGGAATATTTCATGAGCCATCTGTGACAAGAACAGATAAAACTATTCATAAGAAACTTTGTGGCAACTTTATGATTACAAAAATACACTGGGCCTCATTACAACTCAGGCGTTAAGGGTTAACGCCGTCGTTAACCCTTAACGCCTGATTCCAATTTTAACGGCTGCTTTTAGCAGCCGGTAAAATCCATGGCGCTAAACCGCCTTGGTGCTAATTACGGCACCGTAATTTACGGTGCCGTAATTAGCGCCTTCCCCACTCCCATTATGCCCTATGGGGCAAAAATGGGAATGGGGAAGGGTAAATGGGAAATGGGGATTTACCGTCCCACTCACCTTCGAATGGGGCGTTAAATCCGCCATCCACCAGAGTGTAAACTACGGTAAAGTTGGTGTACTTACCGCCTGGGTCGTAATGACCCCAACTATAATGGTCCCAATCCCTTCCAATGGGTGATGAATGAGCTCTGAGGTTAATTTGAAGGAGAGGTTGCACAGCCCTGCTCTGAACAGGCTGTAGACGGTGTAGAAAGCACCAGATGCTAAATTCCTTCCTCTAATATATTGATTATTCCAAAAGCTGCCCTCTCATAAGACTGAGTCAGGGGACTGCAACCAGCCGTTTTGGGCTACAACTACCATGAACCTTAACCAACATAGTCCAGGGTGAGTGACCATGGAAGTCAAAGTTGAAAGAAAACGTTTGGAGCTGCTTCAGGTGGTTGCAGGCACCTGCACTCCATATTTCGATTCACATTCCATACATCTTAACCAGTCGCCCTCTGAGAACATTCGCAACATTTCTAGCGTTCACACCTCCACAGACAAGTCATGTCTCTATCCGTGCTGTTTGCTTTTTGTCCATGAACTAAGGGCATGATTTACACACGTTTTAACGTGAGGAAGTCCCATTGAAAACATGTTTGTAAATCAGGCCCTAAAACGCAAAAAAATAAAATATATCATGGAAGTCCTAAGTCAAAATGAGTCACGGATTCTCTTTTCGAGGGAAATATTGTAGACATTATAATAATAATTACAATAATAACTCATTATTTGTTTTTGTTTAGCACTTGTTACAGCAACATAGTTCTTTCCGAGTGGTGCAAACAACGATTATTTTACCCAGTTCACCTACAGGAAAGCCAAACTAAGATTGCTGGCCCAATTTATTTATTCGAAACCTCGTCCAGCCTGCAGGCAATTCACAGATGGGGATATATGCGTCATTCATAATTTAAGAACGTGCCATTAGAAAGTATAGAAGACTCCGGAAAGAGGCAAAACGTACAAAAAGAGAAACGATGACTATAACTATAATAATCAGAGGAACTGCTCTTCCATTTTGGTTTTCATGGAAAATATATTGCGTAATCAGAATGAAAGCCTACCTCTCTTTTCAAAGAAACGTTTGTACAGCGTGTATATATTTATACAATATTTACGTGGTGACCAGTGTCTGTTGCTACAATGTGAGGTAATATTATACTTTGCTGTGGCAGAGAATTGAGCCTTCTGGGCCTGTAAAACACGATGCCATTGGATGAAAAATGCAACACCTTCAACAGGTCGGAAAAGTTGCCTTGGCAGCAGAGCACCAATGAAGACCCTACTGTTCACCAGGCATGCATCGCTCGCGGCACATGAATGCGTGCTTTATTGCGGCGGGGGCAGCCATGTGGGCTCATAAATCCAGGAGTGCACCACTGTGGACAAGCTGCTTCATTTTTAATGTGGGATCCTTTTTCACGACTTTCTCAAAACATAACTAGTGAAATTCGAAAGAAAATTGAGGAGCAATTCAAAACTGCGACTTGGCAAGTTAACAATGTGAACAAATCTTTCTTTAGGAGAGTGGAAAATGATTAAGGACCCGTATCTTTTTTAAACCAACTAACCACGGTATGGTATCTTGTGCCATAAGAATACTCAATACTTTAAGAACTGTCAGCCACCAAAAAAGTCCATACCCTCGATACTATCTCACGTTCTCATTCAATTCCATATACTTGAATTTTATGAGCGATGGTGGCAGAATGCAAGAAAATGTGTACAGCTGCAAGTGCAGTTAGCACTAGGGCAAACATTTGCCCAGTGCAAAATCATGTGAGGGTCATTGTACAGAAAATGCCAACTGCAAGCTGTGGACTAGCAAGGTTGCTCTTCCCGGCATTACATTTTACATTACAAAAATAGAGTACAACAGTAAGTAGTACGATCTACTTTAACAATCGTTTTATAAAGATGCAAATGTTGCCTGCAAAAAAAAAAACAAAAAAAAAAACGCTTTGCAGATGGCAGTTACAAAACATCCTTCTGAAACGCACCCGCTCTTGGCAGGGGGCTCAATGCACACGGATTCCAAAGGAATCCCTATGCTGTTGCCCCGCCTGAAAATGCCATGCAGGCGTACAACAAAGGGGTTTTGCAGGCAAAGCAGGAAGGACAACCAGGAAACAGATTCCACATCCTTGCTCCCGCCCCGCCTGCAAAACGTGTATGACCTGGAGCAGTAAACCAAGGCGTAAACTACTCAACACCTGCGTTTTACATGTTGGTTTCCTTCACCAGGCGATTGAAAACGACCCTCATGCTCGTAATGCATTTCTGCACCACAGAAAAGGACTACAAATAGAAGAAACTGTTCGCAATTTAATAAATAGGCAGATTTGTTATTATGACTTTGTTTATTCTCAATATATGTTGGTGGGGATTGTGGTGCTGCCCCCTTAAGGGACGCGCACGCGGTGGCGTGATGTTGCATGCCGTCGTGTGCATTATAAATAAAGGGGGTGTTCCCGGCCGCGACAGTGTGACCGGGGAGCCAAAACTGAACGGACGTGTGCGCCTGTGTCTTTGGGGTTGGGGGCTCACGGGGATCGCTGCATGGGTCACTGAGGGACCCCCAACAGTGGCGACGAGGTCTGTGCGTTGCCCTGGCCCAGTGGTGAAGATTCTTTTAATTTTTGACATAAAATGGATAATTTTGAAGATTTGTTTCACGCTGTAGGCCGTGCAGATGCCACCCGGCAGGCGGCCATTTTGGATTCCTGGCAGGGGATACTCGCAGAGCTCCGGTAGGGCCTGTGAGGGGCATCTATGCCTAACTGAATTTATGTTGATTTTTGGGCGAATTACGTCGAGTGAAGGTGAGGAAAGGGGCAAAGATGTCAAGGCCTGCTTAGCCCTCATGCCTCCTTGGCTCAATTTTTGGGACATCAATGCTGGGACACAGCACTTTGCAGCTGAGTACTCCCATCTCCAGTGTCATCTTCATCATCATGTCCAGCTGCTGTGCATGTGTGTGAGGCACACTGTTGGTCTGAAGTTCTGCCACCCATCATCATCATCATCAGGTCTGGACCTGTGTTTTCCAGTGTGTGTCTTGACTGGTGTTAGTCAAGACCCCTGGTGGGGACTGGACTATGGTGGTGGGGTGAGTTGCAGTCCCCAGTTCACGCTGGGGGTGGCTGTGTGCTCTAACCCATGAATGTGCCTGATGACCAGGACGGTGGGCAGCCCGCGGACCTGCAGCAGCCTCAAGCCCAGCCACAGCCTCAAGCCCAGCCACAGCATCAAGCTCAGCCCCAGCCTGTGGCGCAGCCTCAAGCATAGCTACTACCTCAAGCTCCACCTGTGGCACAACCAGTCATGCAGCATCCCCCTCCAGTCATGATGCAGATGCGGGCCCCGGTGGCACTGCAGCCTATCCCAGAGTTCGATGTCTCGGGACCGCCATCCAGCCTGGGGCCCAGGTGCAAGAGGTGGGTGAACCATTTGGACATGTATTTCAGGCCCACTATGGAAACGGATGATGACAGCAACCTTGCAACCCTGCTGTATGTGGCTGGACCTGCGGTGCAAGAAATGTTTGAGTCCCTCCAACCAGCCAATGCCTCCTATGCGGCGGAAAAGACTGCTCTTCAAGATCACTTCCTTCCCCTCGCCAATGCTGATTACGAGAGGTTTGTGATACTGTCGGCATGGCAAAAGGAGGAGGAGACACTGGATACCTTCTATGGCCGCCTAGGACGCCTGTCATTTGCATGTGCCTGGGGTGATGCAGAAGACATGATCAGGACTATGTTCATTAAAGCCTGCTCGTCCGGTAAACTGAGATGGCAGGTGCTGAGGGAACCAGGTACCACATTTGCCCGGATCCTTGAGCTGGGGCATTGCCATGAAGTGTCAGAGGCCCGGGCATCCAGGATGGAAGCTGGTTCACACCCAGTAAAGACTGAGGAGGTATGTGCCATGTGATGGGGTGGCAGAGGTGTCAGAAGACCCAGAACCAGCCTCCGTGACAGGGGCGGGAGAGCTGGTGAGTCGTGCCAGAGGTGTGGGTATGACTTACCCCACCCTGCTGAGTGCCCCGTGGTGGGAAGAACCTGCGGAAGGTACGGCCTCGCGGACCATTACTCCCGTCTGTGCCAGGCAGCCATGCCAGTGATGGTGCCCAGAGGCCCGGTTCGGTCGGGATTCCTATGTCAAAATCGCCCCCCGAACATGGCCCAGGTCGACCAGGGTGAGAAGGGTGCCCCCACGGAGAAGAGGAAGAGGTAGAGGAAGAGAACATATTCTTCATGTCAAATGTGGGGGCCCTCAAGTCAAAGAACTGACGCCAACCGAGGTGTGTCGTGGAAGTGAACAAGTCACCGGCACCGGTCCCGGTGCTCATGGGCACAGGGTCCTCGGTCAACGTGATGGCCCGTGGACATTATGATGCAATGGACACACCTCCCAGGCTGGTCAGGCCGAAGGCCCGGATCTTTGCTTTCAGTGGGTCGGAACCCATTCCTTTGGACGGTGCCTTTGTGGCAAAGGTGGAGCATGATGGCTCACAGATCACGTCCCGCTTCTATGTCACACCGGTGAGCACAAACACCCTCCTGAATTGTGCTGTGGTGGAAGCCCTAGGCATTGTCAGTTTTTCCTACTCGGTATATCTCGAGGACATTAATGATCTGCTGGACAAATATTCCGCTTTGTTCCACGGAATTGGCCAAATGGCCGGTGACCCGGTGAGGCTGCACATTGACAAATCTGTGCAGCCCATAGCCCTGAAACATCGGAGGGTGCCGTTTCATCTCCGGGAGCAGGTGGACAAGGAATTGGACAATCTAGTGAATCTAGACATTATTGAGAAGGTGGAAGGTCCGACGCCTTGGGTTTCACCAATTGTGGTTGCCAGGAAACCAAAGCAACCTGACTCAGTCTGCATATGCGTCGACATGAGGCTACCCAACAAGGCCATCAAAAGGGTGAGACACCTGACCCCAACCATCGATGATATCATAGCGGAGGTACAAGGTGCTTGTTTCTTTTCGAAGTTGGACCTCAGGGTCGGCTATCTCCAAGTCATCCTGCACCCGGAGTCAAGATACATAACCATGTTCACCACCCATCGTGGACTTTATGGATACAAGAGTCTCAGTTTTGGCGTGTCATCGGCAGCGGAGGTGTTTCAAAACAGCATTAGAGGTGCCCTCGCTGACCTGGATGGCGTCTTAAACATTAGTGACGACATCCTTGTGTTTGCCAAGACTGAGGTAGACAATCTGCATAAACTGGCCAGGACTTTTGGGAGACTGCAATCTCTGGGCCTCACACTCCACAAGGAGAAGTGTGAGTTTCTACGCCTGACCAGGACATTAAGAAGGCCCAACCGCCTTAGTCGGTGTCGGACGTGAGGAGTTTTCTTGGGATGGTAACGTACTGTGGTCGATTCATTTAAAACCGTGCGTCCAGGTCTGAGCCCCTGAGGGTCCTCACGAAGAAGGAAACGACCTGGCATTGGGGCCCTCTTGAACAGGCCGCATTCAAAGACATTAAGAGCGCCCTCACGGCTGAAGACACCATGGCGTTCTTTGACCCCACCCTGCTGTTAGAAATCATCATGGACGCCAGCCCTTTCGACCTAGGGGCAGTGTTGACACAGGTTGATTGGATGGCGGCGTCCGCCCGGTGGTTTACGCCAGCAAGGCACTGTCCGACACTGAGCAGCGATATTCACAGATTGAGCGTGAGGCCCTAGCCGTGCTCTGGGGTTGCAGGCACTTCTGGCTCTACATCCTGGGCCGTCCGGTGACTGTTGTGACGGACCATAAACCCTTGCTGCCCATATTGGCGGGCTCCTTGTCCAACCCACTGGCGAGGATAGAACGATGGATGCTTGCCTTCCTCGAGTATTGTTTCACCCTAGTGTACAGGCCTGGTGCAAACAATGCGGCAGACTATTTGTCCAGACATCCCGGTGTGGACAGCAGAGAGGAGCAGGTAACGTGTGCAAAGGAAGTGGACTACCACGTTCACATGGTTGTGGAAGCGGCAACCCCCAATGCCATGCCTCTCGAAGATCTGGAGGTGGCGGCCGCTCAGGATGAGTGCTTCCAAATACTGAAACACGCCATGCAACAGGGCTCATGGAAGACCATGCTAGAGTCCCTGGCCGGGCACGCACAAGAAGCCAAGGTGGGGCTAGAACAACTATGGAAGGTGAGGGAGGAGTTATCATTCTCGTCATCCGGCCTCCTATTAAGGGCCGACCGGATAGTTGTTCCCCAATCGAATATAAAGGAGGTGATCACTCTGGCCCTCCATGGACACCAAGGCGCTGCCAAGACCAAGGCCCGGCTACGCCTCAAGGTGTGGTTCCCGGAGCTGGAGCAGAGGTTCGATGACTTTGTTGTTGCCTGTGTCTGTTGCCAGGCGGCATACCCACTGCAATGAGAGCCAGCAATTGAAGCAATGCCCCGGGCAACGCGGCCCTGGGAGGTGGTGCATGCGGACTTTGGGTCCACCACACTGGGCCCCCATTTCCTGGTGATCGTGGATGAGTACTCCCGCTATCCCGAGGTCGAGTTCGTGGACTCGGTGGCTTTTGAGCACATGGTGGTGGCCATCGAGAAAGTGTTTGCCTCCCACGGTTTTCCCCACACCATGTGCTCAGACAACGGGGCGCCGTTTCAAAGCGAGCGTTTCTCAGAACTGATGAAGGGGTATGGGGTCCAACACAGGAAGATCACCACGCTCTGGCCGCAGGCCAACGGTGAGGCGGAGAGGCTGATGAGGACATTGAATAAGACTTTCCGGATAGTGCAAGGCCCGGGTTCAGTGCCTGCAGAGGGCTCTCTACCACTTCTTGCAGGTCTATCGCACCACCCCCCATGCCTCCACTGGTGTTGCACCAGCAGAGGCCCTGTTCAAACTGTGCCCCTGTGGACTGTTGCCCGAGGAGGGGGAGAAGGAGCCCGGAGTGATTGATGATCAGCAGGTGGAACTGGAACGCCGGCTGTGGACGGAACAAAAGAACACAAGGAGAGGACTCCGCCCGCAACGACTGGAGCCGGGAGATGAGGTGCTCATTAGGAACAGGCATCCCCATGGAAAGCTCTCCCTCCCATATGAACCACTTGACGTGGTGGCCGTCAAGGGGTCCATGGTGACGGCCTTGGAGAGGAGGTCGCCCGTCACCCGAAACATGAGCTTCTTCAAGAAGCTAGGCGACCCCAGGACTGAGCCTCCCCTTGAACCAGACCGGATGGAAGTACCAGACGAGGGTGGAGGCCACTCCCCCATGCCTGCATCCCCAGCCTGGGGAGTGCCAATAGATGAACTGCCCATGCCAGAGGTAAGCAGGAGGTACCCACAGAGGGCTGGGTGAGGGAAACCCGCTTACCTCAGCGATTATGTGCCTGGACATGTTTCATGATCGGCCCGTGGGCCTGTGTGGTAGTTAGGGGGATCCAGGGTGGTTGTGAATAAAAGGGTGTGCTGGGATTTGATGTTAATATTGTGTTGGTTATTGTTGTTGTTAGAAATTATTAAAAGATTGTTGTTTGTCCTCATGGAAAATGAGGAGTGTGGTGCCCCCTTAAGGGACGCACACACGGCGGTGCGACATTGCACGCTGCAGCGTGCATTATAAATAAAGGGGGCGTTCCCGGCTGCAACAGTGCAACCAGGGGAGCTGAACTGAACGGACGTGTGCGCCTGTGTCTGTGGGGTTGGGGGTTCACAGGGAACGCTGTATGGGTCACTGAGGGACCCTCAACAGGGGTCGGCCAAAGCACTTGCTTTATATCCCTCTGTTCCTTATAATGGTGGGATGTTTTCTCACCCTCAAAGTGTGCTTTCTAACAGCAGGTTCTCAACACACTATCCGAAAAGGTTTCAAAACAAAATGTGGTTCTGCATATTGCCATGACCTCATAAACACTAGCCAGGCATCATTAACTATGGCATTGCCACACCTCATTGTCATTCTCATTGTGTGGGTGGCTACAGAGGTCAGGGGGTGTCTCCATGTGACAGCTTAGCCTAAGCTGTCACATGGAGACACCCCCTGACCTCTGTAACACCCAGTGCTCACTGTGAAGGGGGAGTGTCAGGTTCAAATTCACACTGCTCGCACTGGCATTCCATTTTGCAGTATCCAGTGCATAATGCTCACTTAGCCATTAGTAGACACCCTTTATTAATTAACACAATGGGCCTCATTACAACGTAGGCAGCCACGGAATGAATGGTGCCAGTAAGGGACTGGTACCGTTCATTCCGGGCCACCACATTACGAGGTCTGCAGCGGTTCCCGCTCTGGACGCCTGGCCAGACCAAACGTCCAGAGCGGGACCCGCTAGCAGTACTGGATGTTAACAACGCGCCTGTCATTAACGGGCCCGATGTTAGCATCCTCCCCATTCCCAATGGGGGCTCAATGGGAATGGGGACGTACCGGGTACGGGTCTTGCGAAAGGGAATTACCGGGCCTTCCAAGGTCGGAATGGCCCTGTATGTCCCCTTTTGCGGGACCCGGAACACAGTTTGGAGGTAGCCGGGCCTTCCAAACTCGTAATGAGGCCCAATGTTTAATAAAATATGCATGCCTAGGTACATGCCTTTGCTGTGCAGCAATCGAGTGCTGTACAACAAAGGCATTCCGCAACAGGGTAAACTAATATGGATACTATTGGAAGGATAGACTTAGAAGGACATGGAGGGGCGAGATACAGAGGGTTGCAGGCTGGATGTACAGATGCTATTCGACTTCCTATACCCTGTGTTCTAAGGATGCTGCACTTTTTTGCATTCAAATATCTCACCTCTTCCTATGAACCATCACTTGTCGTAAATGTGACAATAGGACATTTGTGTTTGAAATTCCCAGATTGGTCCAACACGGCTGTAAGCACCTGACCTACCGCAGAGGCGAGAGTTGTCCATGACCTCTGCACACATTATTTTTTTTTTCACAGCAGGTTGCTGTTTTGGATTCCGTGGTAACAGTGCCTCCACTGATGTTTGTTTACACGCAAGTGGAAAATACAGGTTGGCGCGTCAGCAATATAAGTGTGATTATTTAGTACAATATACATGAATATTTGAGAATTTTTTAAGATATCCGTTTGTTGAAACAGTGTTTCAAGTGTTTTTTTAAGTCAAAGTTAATGTGATTTCATACAGTTATTTTAGCTTCTTCTATCCACTGGGGCTGTGGTTCCAAAACGGTAATAATGTGTTAAATACTGTGAAAAATTCCCAGAAAAGGAATTAATAAAAACTTTCATGCGAGCCCGGCTAAATCTCCTCCTAACAAGGGAAATTGTGGCCATTCGAGCACAATCCCCTCTATCAAACTGTCGTCTCTGTGAATTATCCAATCAAGTCGAAACATTACGTCATCTTCTCATGCCCTGTCCAGCATTAGCACTCGAGAGACAAGCGTACGTGGCACCACTTACTTCACATTCGTCAGTTTTAGACGAAGAATCTGGATTGTTCAAACTGATCGCAGGTGACTCTGCCAGATGGTCCAGAATGGCAGAGACATTTTTGGTGGTAGCTCTGAAAAGGGCAAACTCGATGGACACCATTTCTGTCCCCTGCGAATAGATTCCACGTATCTCCTCGCTCCAAAGTGGTGTCTTAAGTAGCTTTCAAAATGACACATTTTTTTTTTCGAGAACGTCGAACTTCTTTTAAACATTGTAAAAACCTAATAGGTTAAACACAATTAAAAAATTAAATACAAATAAATAAATAAATAATGTGTTATTTATATTGCGATTTCGCTAAAGTGCGTTATGGAGACATATATACCTAGTATTTCCCCCAACCGAAGTTGGTACTCATTTATTGACCTCGGAAGATGGAAGGCTGAGTTGGTCTTGCCAGAATTCGACCCTGGACCTGCAGATCACACACAGATCGCATCAGCGGGCACTCAGCTTGCTGAGCTTTCTTACCAGCAGAAATTGTATGTGCAGAAGTACAGTATGGTATGTTACAAGTGATATAGGCCACATTCAAGTTTCACATTGCACCCACTGATCACACCCTACGGCCCTGTCCTCATTTCTTTTCCTGAGCCATCACAAATTGGCTCTCCCGCCTCAGGCAACACCGGCGCTCTCAGTGAGCATCTGGCATCTACAATTTTAAAAAACTGCAAGAGGCACACCATCACCCTCTGAGACCTCTACCTGCCAATCAAAATGCTCATCCTATTAGAAGTCAACCTTCTCCTGCTTCTTCTCCAAGTTACTTCTAGTTTTCATGATGCCAATCCCCTTCTTCACAGAAAGTTCCATCTCACTGGTTAATGACATCAAAGAAAATTGGCTGCTAGGGCAAGCAAATGTATTCACACAGGGTTCCTGGACACACAGAGCAAGGTGACTACAATAGGAAGGATTCTGATGATCACACACTTAGGTGAAGACTTTTCAAGAGTTTACAATCCATGGCACTACAAAGGGGCACCATTTATTTGACAAAATATTATTATAATTTTTTGGTGAGAGTATTAAAGGCAAGAAGAAAAGGGACTGATCACTCAATTCCTAATAGCAGAAACACACAGACAAATGGGGTTAGGAATACAATGCTGAAATGCGATTTTATTTGTTTTTAACACTTTTTGGGGCGGTATATTAGGAAAAAAAGGGAAAAGACAACGGGCCTCATTACGAGGCTGGCGGTAGCCATGCCTGTAATGCAGTCACGGCTGCAGCCAGTATTTTTTTTCCAGCGCCCAGGAAAGGGCAATTACCAGGTCATTACGGCCTTGCCAGACCCGGTAATTGTCCAATCCTGTGCGCAGGAAAATACTCTTCCCCATTCCCATTTGAGCCGCATAGGGTTCAAATGGGAATGGGGAAGCCGGATGTACCGGCACCGCTATCAACGGTGCCGGTGCATCTGACATGCTCTGCTCACGGGTGCTAGGACAGACGCCTGGTCGGACCTCGCAGCCGCAATGGCACCAGCGAGCAGAAGTCGTAGTTTGCCGGTCTGGGAACTATGGTACCGGCATGCTTACCGTTACCGTAGTTCCCGGACAGGCAAACTTATAATGAGACCCAATGCCATTTTTGCAGGTGTTTTTTCAGAAGGAAGTAATGGTAAAATGGAACGAGGACAACATAAGCAAAAGAGGGTAAACAGAAACCAAAAATCTGTGACATTTAATACACTGGAAAAAAAGGCCCCATAACTCCACCATAATTTACCAAAACATCTCTAAAACACTAGTTGAGATCCTGCTAAGTAAACTCCTGTTTCTAGGACAACAAATACTCCACCAACTGACTCAGTGACTCTACCCTGCAATTAAAGAACTCTCTACCCAAACCTGCGGTATAGGTTCCGGTGTCATTGTGGACGGCACACATATGCAATGAGATAACATGGAGGTCAGAATACCCCTATACCCAGGGCTGTAATCACTTCGAACAGCAAGCAGGGGTAAGCGAACCTCAGTGAGGACTCCTGTTATGGAGCTTAGAAGTAGACATCAACATTTGAGTTCCAGATTGTTGTTGACTCATGAGCGGAATTGGTACTATTGAGGTGCCAAGAAACCATTTTAAGCATTAGGACAGGAGACAGACCAGACTGAGACCAATCTCCCAAGGCTTTTAAATGAGAAGTTGTGTGTATTGTTGGCGAGGCTGACCTGAAAGACTTTCTTTCTGTTTTTGTTTTGAAAGGTGTTGGTTCCGGTTGTACGTGCCCTACATCTTTTGGGATCAGGTTTGTTGTGTTTATTTATGTTATAAGATGTCCAAAGTGGTTTTTTATTGGGGTTGCATGTCATTTTGTCTTTCCATCGCACCTTTGGGTCTGACTTCAGAATGACACTTGATTGTGAATGGTCTGACCAGCTTCTATTTGGTCCTGTCTGTAAAGGAGTGATAATAGTCTGTTAGCTGTGGTCGTCATCATAGATAGGTATTGTCGGATTTAGGGACGGCTAAGATTTCTTCCTCTGTGAGGAGCTGTCTTGGGATCGATTTCCAGAGCTTGGCAGGAATAAATGAGAAAGAGCCTTTGTGATTATTTTTGTGTTTACATCTTGGCAATGCTACAATGGGCAGGTGGCTGGATCAAAGCATTCTGGTAATCTTGTCATGGCTTAATTTCCTCTGGGTGGATTCAGTGCATGTGCTTTGGGAGGCGTGGCGAGTTCTACACAAGGATTTGAAATGTATCTGACATTTGACTGGGAACCACACTAGTTCTCATAGGGTAGGGATGATGTGTTATCTTTGTAGTCTCAAGATGAGTCTACTTTCTGAAGTTTGAACTCTTTGAAGTTGGTTTAATAAGTATTCTAGGAGACCCAGGTACATGCTGCTAGTGAGGCCAAAGTTGGTTAGTGCTAGTATGATGTCTGACATGGTTCTGTGTGGGAAGATGCAACACAATGCCATAGTTAATTATTATTTGGAAAAAAGAACATGAAGGATTTTACCTGGCATTAAAGGTTGAGTCTTCAATCCATGAAAAGTCAGAGGATTTGAGTTAGGTGTGGGCAGGCTCATATTTCATCAGAACATGGATTGGCATGGGTTTTGGATGTTGTGAATACATAACCCATCATCTCCGATGTATTTTCTTTAATGTTGTATGGCTAAGAAAACTTAACCTTTAACACATTTAAAACAAAATAGCAAGAAAAGTGAGCATTACAAACAAAAAAACAAATACATCAATACACAGACTACAATATTCGACAGAAAAAAAAAGGAACAAAGAAATCTACACAGCAGCCATTTGCTTCTATACCAAAATCACAATATCATTTATATCATAAACACCATGCTAAAAAATCTCCAGTTTCAAAGATTTAATGAAATTAATCACTGCAAGAACTGTGGAGATGGTATGGCCTGCCAAGCAAGTTGACCAGATCTGTTCTTCACCCCCCCAACACAAATAATTCTGAGCATTTTGTTTAGGTGGTTCCCTCTTAGACCTAGGACAGCAGGGCAAAACAGCATCAGGTGCTTAAGAGTTTTGCCTTGATTTTAAACCTAACAGAAATGACAAGCTGGCAGATCCATCCCCAACCTGCCATATTTTACCAAGATCTGGTTTGTCAGGATCAGATTCCAGTGAAAACGCAAGAAGAAAGTTCATATAGTCTTAGCAGAATATATGGCTAAACAAGAGCCTAATATGCCAAGCTTCTTATGGCCTCGCTGCAAATGGCTAAGGGACAGGTACAGATGCATTTTCCATGTGCTTTAAATCCAGTCATAACTGAATAAGGGCTTCTTAACTTTAGTTGGATTATCAACCAAATCCACTAGAGAGCTACCCAACATTGCAAGAATGACACAGCAGAAAGTATTGTCTCCCCCAACCATATACTACGCTTTCCCTCCAGGATCACCTTCAAATCCACAAACAACAAACCTTCCAATGGGCACATGATCTTGCTTAGAAGTGACAACAATTTCCATTGGGCTCTCAACCTGAGCTAGACTATACCCAACTCATATTTTATTGCTCATATAGGAATGGAACTGGGAAGATGTAATGCCCTCCTCCAAACGAGTCCCTCAAGGATTGAAAGATATTCCAAAATGGCTGAAGGATACACATCCATTCCATATAAAATGTTAGGAATAATTGTGCCCTCATAATAATTTATGCACGGCAAAAGGAAAAATCTACCATATCTCGAGTCGATACTGCCAATTAGTTAGCAAGTGCCAAGGCACGACTCTTTAGCACATTTTGAAGCTTACTCAAGAAGGGTTTTGAGGAAAGCAAAAACCCCAAATAAACTAAGGATTCCACTTTGCCCACCAGCTCAAACCCCACAGTCCAATTAAACAAACTTGCTTTCCTACTCAAAGAGCACTGCAGAATTTTAGTTTGGCAAGATTGATTTGCAAAAAGTGTTTATCCACAAAGGAGGAAAATGCATTAATCAGGTGCAGAAGTTCAACAGAGGTACAATCAAAAATAAGGACATCATCAGCATATGCCAACCAAAATGGTCTCAAGTGACAGAGAGTTTTGCAGAAACAAAAACTGCTGGTTTTCGATAATCTCCTATATCGGTCATATATAAGTTAAACATGCAGGGAGCCAACACACACATGCCTGACACCACAAAAGGTTGTAATGTGGTGTGATAACTGATCAGCCTGGTTTAAGCGAACTTGGACATTCGAATTAGTGCATAGCCCAACAATCAATCTTAGAAGGCATAAGGGTATGACACATGACTTCAATTTTGACCATAAAAGATTTTGGTGTACAGCATTGAAGGCAGCACTAAGGTCAATTGAAGCAATAAACATTGATTCATAAGTGTCTTCCCAAGCAAGAAGTTGTATACATTTCACAATGAGGCCATTAAGTGATGTTCCCATTTTCTGCCTAAACCCGATCTGCCATTTTTCCAACCTCCCAGCCCCCAGTGCCCATAGCTCAATATGCGACAGCAATATGGAGGCAAATATGTTACTATTGACATCAAGTATTGCAATTTGTGTGTAAATTAGGAGATTAGATTGGACGCCCTTTTTAAATACTGGAACTACATAGGCAGTCGACCAGGAAGGAGGAAAAAGAACCGTGCTCGCAACACTTTCAAACAAGGTAGAAAAAGTAGTAGCCCAGACCACTGGTTCTTGCATAATTAGAAAGTTTGATAACTGATTAGGGCCCAGAGCAAGGGGAGAACTAAACATCTTAATTACTTCCAGGACCATGTCATGATCAAACAAGGATGTTGTCATATTATCTTCACACCCCCAATCATGGGAGAAGGTGATGGGCTCACCCAGCAGTCGGGAGTACAAGGCATGAAAATGGGTCACTCAATCGCTTTCAGGCACAGCATTAAGTTGATTAGATTACAGTGCTGAGCTGATTCAACATTATTCATTAAGCCCCAGAGAGCCTAGGTGTTTTTTATTAACAAGAATTGAGAGCATGGTTTCTCCATCCACTTGACTCCCCCAGGCCCGACTCTGCCTAAACCAATTCTGATAGGACTGTCGTAACCCCTTCGATGAACACTCCCTGCTGGCAATTGATAAGTCTGACCGTTTCCTTAAAAACCTAATTACCTTTCTCATTTTACGCCTTTTTGTAGCACACTCCAAATCGAACACATGAGAGTGCCGAGGATTTTTAACTTGCTTCCTTAAGTTCCCAGAGACTCTGTTTGAGTTTATTAAAATACCCCCAAAGTCCTCAAAATTGTTCACAGAGAAGGTAAGATATTGCCATTCAAGGGTGGTAGTCTTCAAAAGATTTTCAAGGGAACAATTCACCTTGGAAGCCAAAACAGCATTCCGAGATATTGTATTACCAGCCAAATGTGTTAACAGGCCAGTAGGGCCTGATTCATCACTTGCCAAACCTATGGCAAAGTAAGCCACCAGCATGGCGTGATCACTAAATGTGGTTGATGTAATGTTCAAGTGAGTACAATTGACATACTTCCACCACCCTGTAAAAATGTAATCAATAGTCGAATACGACTTTCCATTTGACCAGGTCAGGCAGTGTGGTATGTCCCCCAAAACTGTCCCATTTAGTGCAAACAATCCCAGCCCCTCCATTATGCCCAGCCGTAGCCTAACATGTTGGTGCTTGTTATCACATCCACCACTGGGTGGATCTAGAACATCTTGAGGACTCAATTTTATACAATCTGAGTTCAATCACCCGGGAGAATGACATGACTATCCGATTTAGATGAGTTAAGTTTAAGTCAAATTTTGCCATCCAATATATTACACATATCATATAAGAGGTTACTCACAGATCATCCTCAAATAAACTTGGTCTTGGTACTTGCATCACACAAATCAACTCATGGATGACGACAAATTTTCTCAGACTCAAACCAACCAAAACTGAAAGGGTTGTCAACCTTACTGACAATTAGTCTCTGCTGTACTAATTAACATGGCCTAACACATTCATGTTGCTGCAAATTCGTACATCTTCTGCAATGTACCTTACGCTTCCATTTTACATTATTTAACATTCACACATAAAGATCTCTGTGAGAACCATGGCACGTTTCTGCTGGGGGATGATGAGTGATCAATAATACATCTGACATGTTTACTGTTCAACACGCATGGCTTAAGGTCACCAAACTAGTGATATATTTTACCCAGTGTACTTTCTGTTGCAAATGGTGGGTTGCAAAGTAAATACTGCTCTACTCATAAGTATTCAACTGGCATTGGTGAGAACATGGCTTAAGGTCACCAAACTATTGATATATTTTACCCAGTGTACTTTCTGTTGCAAATGGTGGGTTGCAAACTAAATACTGCTCTACTCATAAGTAGTCAACTGGCATTGGTGAGAATGTGGCCAGGATGTAACAATGTGGTTTGGTGATACAAGTAGTCATACTGTAATTCAATTCAGAAAGACAGAGAATGCTAGAGGACAGGAGACACGGAGGGAGATAGAGAGGGAGATGGAGAAAGAGAGAGAGTGAAAGAGAGGGAGAGCATGTGAGAGAATGTGAGAGAGAACGACAGATGTGTGGCAAGTGAGACAGAGAATACGTGAAACATACAAAAAGTGACCCACAAATTGAGTGATGCAGAGAGAAGCAGAAAGAGAGAGAGAATGGGTGCAGGAATCATAAGGAGCGGAAGAGTGAGAGAGACAGATATAGAGATGGGAAGACAAGTATATAGATAGACATACTCAAAGGCAGAGAGAGAGAAACACATACAGACACACACACAAGCAGATAGGGAAAGAGAAGGAGAAGAAGAGAGAGATATGTAAAGAATCAAAGAGAAAATAAATGTGAGCGAGGAAGAGTGAGACATGCACACTGAGAGGCAACGATATACACAAAGTCAGAGATACACAGAGGGAGAGACACACAGAGAGGAACACGTACAAGGTGATACATGGAAAGAGAGAGAGAGGGAACGAGAAAGGTAGAGACAGCTACTCATAGAGAGAAGGTGAACTGGAGAACTTCCAGCCCTTTAAGACAGGTCAGCAATACATTTGAGAGGAATGGGGATGCAGAGGTTACTCAAACATCAATAAACGAAACGACCCAGAAAGTTGGCAAAAATGTAACTGTTTTAAAATCAATTAACTAAAATAGGGAGTAAAACGAACGTCATTGGACATATCGTAGTAAGGTCTCTCTACGTCATCGGACATATCTTAGAAAGGTCTCTCAACAAACTTCATAAAAGCACACCTTTATACTAAAATCTCGTCACAGGTGACGTACAATCTGCGTATTACTAACGTCATCCTACTTGGCAAACTACAAAAACCTACTGAAGAGAGTGATAGGGTCTAAGGGAACATATAAGTATACAATCAATACTCGTCTAATGGGCTTGAGAAAGGTGATAGGTTTCTTGACATCAGGTGGGGCAACTAAGCCCTTGCCTCAAAACAGGTCACTACGAATGTCACTAAATACACAACGTCCTATTGGCTACAAAATAATTGGACCCCCAAGCATGTGATCCTCTATCATTGGCTGGCTTCTAACCTCCATCAGCATCCTTCAGCCCACGCTAGCCGCACGCATGCCAGACTGAAAGGTGCTCGTCAGTTAGTCTTAAACATCCGATTCCTACCAATTAGAACATCATCCAACATCATCTCATTGGCCGGTTGTCAATTAGAGCTTTTGAATTTGTCCTTGGGAGTGTTCTTTTGCTCTGGAAGAAACAGGGAAGTAGAGGTGCACTCTGCCCTCGTGCATAGGTGTGACCATCCTGCTCATCCAACTTCTTCTTCCCACGTGACTGGAGACCACGAAATTGAGCTTTTAGTGTATTAAAAATACTATTCTCCAATGAGCCTCTGATGTCTTCTTTGTTCTCTCCAAGCTTCTTAACAGGAGGTTAATTCCTTCACAAGATTGTAATTAATACCTGTTCTTCTGAGCCAAATATGACCTTGGCTTCTTGGCTCGTTCAACCTCGTCTGTCTGAAATTTCCTTGTAATTCATTTGTTTTCTAACTGCTTCATATGTGTAACAGATTGCCTTCCTCCTTTAGCTCAGCTCTGCTTATAGTTCATACTGGGACCATCCATTCTTTACTCTTTCCTATGTATCCATACATTGGCACTTGCCGCAATCTAGCCTCATGAAAATTTTGTTTGCTTGCATTTCTTTCCATTTGTACACATGTAAACTGGCTTAATATCTTCATTGTTCCTTCAGCATAAGCCTCTTCATCTTGAGCTCAAGATGTTGCTTATCATTGATACGTTCTTGATGCCTTATAGAATATCCGCATTCACTCATCTCTGCATCTCTTCTATGTGCGTCAGCTCGACTCTCACATGACGTCACCAATCTGCTTTGTCAGTCAGGCGTCCTGCTTCTTCTAGGATTTAGTTTAAACAGCCATCATACTGTCTTTAATGCAGGTATGGTTTTCTCAACGGGAACTTTGCCTCCAAGATTTCCTTTGGCATCTGTCGTTTCAATTTTTCTGCATAGGTCACATACTCTGGTTTCCAACATATAGGCATTCTGGGTAAAGTGGTTGAGGTGGGGTACTTAGCTCCTTCTCTACAAAGGCGATACAGAGCAACCGTGCCTGCCTCCAGAAGCATGTATTCCTTATTGTCGTTCATCTGGAGGATTTATGCACTTGAGGGTGTTTGCACAATGTTTTCCCGCTATGCACCATCAATCAAGAGCTTTATCAAGAGCTGCCTCGCATTATGCTACCAGCTCTGATACCTCTTCATCCTTCACATGCTGTGCCTAACTGGAAAGTACAATGCACCGGTGCCTTTAGCAGCCACCATTGTTAAAGTCACTGTTTAAACAGTGGGAGTGGCATCATACGCAACATGCATATGATATCCTACACAACGCACGTGTGATGTTACACGTCCCTGCGGACCATAAAAAATGGCACAATATGGTGACTGTGTGCAGACCACATGCCCAAAGATAATTCTGTACAGGACATCCAATTCATAGTATGTAAGAACGCACCTTTGTTTGCACGCATTGTGGTACCAGACACGTGGTTTATAGCACTGTCTGTTTCCAACACAATAATTTCTCCTTATTATATAATATATCTACTTTCGAGGAGCTAATACTATACACCTAGTCACTGTGATATACTTCTTCTATGGGCAATTATGATCAGTATAGAATAACAATGAAGTTTATTGTAGATGCCTCTAGACGTGATAATCATAACCTTGAGATTTTCCTCGTTGTTGCAGGATTATATATGGTTCAAGAAAATATAGTGCCCACTAGCAATCCTACATCTAAAGACCACCCCGACTTCTAGAGGTAAGTCCTTGGCAATGTACTATTAACAATGAGACTAAGGACAAATTATAAATCCTAATCCGGCCATTTTTGTAACTTCCACAGCTATAAAAAAAAAGGATCCAGCAAACTATTCCAAACCCAATACAATTCTCACTCGAGCATTTCCCACACTACTAAGGGTAAGTGCCTTCAGGATTACTTAATCAAGGTTAAGAGAACTACAACCAAGCTCTCACATTACGAGTAACCTTTTCTTGTCCAATTAGATCCACAGGTCATCTTTATTTGCTACCAATGGTGAGTCCAATTCATGTTTTCTCAGCAAACACCTACTAGAGAGTCTTGATCTAGCAATGCTATCAATATTAAGACATACTCACCCTAGTATCTTAAGACACTACCAGATCACCCACTACAATTTATATTTGCCATCACTAGGGCACCCTCTGACATGATGCATGGGTGCATATCTTATCAACGTGTTTCACAAGCATTTGGCAAACCACTCATCATGGATTTTGGGTGTTTCATCCGTTCCATCCTACAACGCACACCAGACTGTAAAACAGCTACCTTGGCACTAGACCAGGTGAGTTCAATGATCAATATTGAATCAAGTATGACAAGTAGCCAACTTATGGCGGTTCGCAGTTTGTAATTTAAATTTAATTTTTGGTTTTTCCCATGTCTACGTCTGCTCTCCTCTCTCTCTTCTTTTATCCCCAACCATGACCATGGTATGTATCCACAATGTTACTGTTGATATACACTGGTCCAATTGATTTTACATCATTATTGTGTAAAATCAGCCTTGAAAAAGACCCTGTGTCGAAACACATGTTGGCTGAAATTGGCTGAAATTTCCTTTCAAGTGTTCTGCATTTAAAAAACAAGCATTGTGTTGAAAAACCATACGACTAAGGACTCATAACTATTTACCAGGGCATTTGCGAACAATTAGTACCAACTGTGATAGCCCATAATATGAAAAGATATGTAACTTCATCTTGCAGCTGGACATTAACAAGCTGCGGGAAAAGGAGATTCAAACATTGCAGGTTTAAATGGCAATAACTTTTTTACAGTTCAGAGACGTCTCTTGTGTCCAGCAAAGCTATGATATTTTAGTACAGCCCCCACCAGATACTGTGGAAAACTATCACCCACCGTACAGGTGTTTGTCTCCTATCGGGAATTACGGGAATTCGACAGTATGCATACATAATCTTGTTTGAGGCCCTGTGAAAGTGTGGGTCAGGCAATATCTAGTTATGTTTGTCATTCAGAAAGAGGTGTGTGCTTCACAAGTAGTAAACTGACAGTCTTCTCTGTTTGTTGGTTTAAAAAATAATAAGTGATATACAGAAGCTGCAAGACAATGCCAGGGACGTCATTTCACCAAAATGTCAGCGGTAGCTGAAGTGACATCACACGACCCTTGACCTCTAATGATATCACAGGAAGTGACATCAAGGAAAGCGATGTAACACAAATGTTCACCCCTTGACAAAACAGAGAGTGGCATCACATTGCATTGTTCCTAAGTACACTATGAAAAATATGGTTACAATATCACTTTAATTTGATATACATTTCATTCAAGAATGGATTACCATATGTATCATTAATATCATTGTGTGTATGCTCATACTACCAAATTACTGTGAATGCAAGCAGATTTCTAAGGCCAAATGATAATGATGTGTTATTATATAACACTTACGCTTTAGTACTTTACGAAGAACAAATATACATACAATA
This sequence comes from Ambystoma mexicanum, assembly GCF_040938575.1. Lineage (NCBI taxonomy): Eukaryota > Metazoa > Chordata > Amphibia > Caudata > Ambystomatidae > Ambystoma > Ambystoma mexicanum. The sequence goes on from NC_090937.1 coordinate 622,592,685, forward strand.
TCACCCAACTTGTGTTGGTGCTCATTTATCAACCTCAGAAGGTTGAAAGGCTGAGTTAGCTTTTCAGGGAATCAGACCTACAATCTGCAGATCACACACACATTACAGCAGCAAGCGATGATATCTCAACCCCCTGAGCTATCTTACCGGCTATAGCTAGCTTACCTGCTATAGTAAAATGAGCAAGTCAGAAAGCAAATGACACTCTGTATTGGATACCATTAAATTGGTAACTGAGATTTAACAGCAGGCCAGTTCAACTGCAGGTCTGGTGCAAAGTTTGCCAAATGTCAAGCCTGCGTGGCTCTACTTCTCAGGCTTCAGAGTGTGGAATACCATTGGTAAGGTTCATAACTGTGTATTTAAGAATGTAGAGTAGCGCAGGAATTGCAGCGCACTCACACGGCATCCCGTACTCTGGGCACTCGTTACCTCCTACATGCAAACAAAAATCCTGAACAGCATGCCATGAAGATTAGAAAGCTAGAAACATTACAACCAAGTATTAATTGTGGCACAATGAAATCAAGGGCCACTTTATGTGCTATGGTCAAACATTTCTACACTGTACACAAGCTTTGAGGCAGAACGATTTTGACAAGTGACCGAGGACGCCGAGATGGAATGCCTTGTGATGATCGTAACAGACACAACGGCAGAAGGCAGAAAAATAGATGCTATAACTGCAATTTGTGAAAAGCAAAATATATAATCCGTAATGGATGCTTATTCTACTCTGAATGATTTTTGGAGTTTTGTCTGCATTGGGAATTTGAGGTGCTTAAGAACTGACTAAATCAGTGACTCACTGCGTGAAGTGTGCCTGAAATAAACCTTTGATGAGTCTAGCAATTATTGTATAGAATTCCAGAAAGACCAACTATTTGTTATTCCTATTCTTTCTTATTTAGGGTCACTGCTCAAAGAGTTACACTTGTGAAACCCCCTATTTTTTAGGGGTAGCATGGGAGACCCCCAAATGACATCCCTGGACAATGCCTGCTTAGGCAAGCAGGTAGGCCTACAATGGCATCTGATGGCTTGATATGCCAATGTGCTAGCCAGGCACAAGACGCTTTGGGTGAAAAGCATCAAGTTTCAGGTCAAAACTGAACTGGTCAAGAACTGTGGCTTTTCTCTTGGGGCAATACAACTGGTCTCTTCAAGATCCATGGCACAGCGAGAGGGATCCCAAGCACTGAATACTACCACATTGGCTCAAGTCAAAGGGGCGGCAGATATATTCAGCCCTTCTTCCGGCCACTGGTGGCATGGGTTTCATTTTTATGATTCCACTCAGATCATTTTTGAGTTACCATACGCCTGAGTTACCATACACCTGAGTGTGTGGTAGGGTTGCAGTGGTGTGAAAGTGTACCACTTGTGACCCAAACAACCCAGTATCACAGTCCAAAATAAAGGGAATGTCCAATCAAGGTTCTATAAAAATGTATATACTTTAATTAAACACAACACCTGCCCATAGAACATAAAGAGATTATTATACAAAAATCCAGTCCAAAGGAACAACAGAGACGATGCAACATATTGGAGAATGTAACACTTGGAGTGTGGTTCCAGGGGTTGTAGGTAAGGTACAACCATAAAAATAATATTTTCTAAAAAACAGGAGCGATCATGACCTAACCAGTCTCTAGGTTCCCAGTGGACCGAGGGGCAATTCAGAGTCAACAGTACTTGGATTTGGTTCCTGGTGAGCTGACGCAGTCATACCCTGATTTGAACAAAGATGTGAGTGAGCTGATCAGGTGCAGTTCTGGCTTGTAGGATTGTAGAGGCCTGGAAGCAAGCAGGCATTGAGTGGGAGCGGTTGTGGGTGCCCTGTGGTAGAATAGAGGCTCTTTCAAGATGCAGGTCGGAGTAATCCCATGAACTCTTTCCAATTGACCAGACCAAGGCAGGTTTTAGCTGCTGAGAGGGGTCAATGAGTGATCTTCGCTGTGTCGACATATGATCAATGAGGCGGCAGTTCGAGGTCTAGCTGGGATAAGCTGTGGTTGTATCCTGTGGTTAGAGTCTGGGAGTGACTCCCCAGTGAATCAGTTCGGGTCCTGGTATTGTGAAGTCGCTTCGGACCTACCAGGTGACAATCTTTGTCTGGGACAAGATGCTGTGTTCAGCTGGTTGAAGTTGCAAGCAAATGTTCGATTGGTGGAGTAGCACAGGAACTAGCACCAGTGGCTTCTCTTTTGTTTCATGTGCAATGAACATGGGGTGACCGGTTCAGGGCAGTGAACAAGGAGCTTCGACTGGTGTGGTCCTCCAGTTGCTGTGAGGCCCTTTCAGGGGGACACAAGGATAGGATGGTTCTTTTCAGGGTCTGTACCAACTTAAGGGATTCTTAAGGGAGTGGTAGGTCCTGATCCATAGCAGAGGGTACTCCCAATGTGCCCTGGGAGTGGTAGGAGACAGATCTTTCTTCTGCCTTGGATGATCCTTCTTCACCTCACGCTGAGGGCTTTGGAAAGTAAAACTCTCTAAAGGAAGTCCAGTGAAGAGGCTGAAGCACCATTCTCTTAAAGACAAACTTCCTCAGGTGATTGGCCTAATGGTAGCTTGCCTTAGTGGTTCAATCCCTGCCCCGGGATGGAGTGGATTTGCCCTGTTGATATCACACCCAAAATGTTTTGATCCAGAGGAACTGGAGGGGACAGAAAAGAAAAAAATAGAGAAAGTGAAATTCAATATTGTGGAAGCCTCCTTTCCTTGGCCTATCTACCTCCTCCCTATCATGATTTTGCCCCTTCCCTTCTCACTAAGAACAAAGGCCCTTGGATATGCAGCACCATGGTGTGAGGCTACTACTTTTGAACATGTGTGCTCCCTTGATGCCCGGGACAGTTGTGTGGCTGTCTCAGGGGGAGGGTGTTAATGGCCCTCACATAGAGATCAAAGAGTAGGCCCTGGCCTTCCAGGTTCTCATCCTGCCATGTGGCAGGCTACACCCAGCTTTCTAGAATACATATCACCTTTTTTTGTTGAGCTTGCTCACAGGAGCTGACACATGTATGATATCAATTACAATGTGACACATGTGATCATACGTAGCATTATGCACTATGCCTCATAGTGGGCATAGCTTTTATTTAGATTTTACCCTGCCACCAGCATGGGCGACTCATGATCATCTTAGTTTTTGGTACAGAGGGCCATATTTTAAATGCTGCCTCTGCACCACTGGGGTTTGATATCTCTGAGGCTGTCAAGTGGGCATCTTGTGACCTTTAAACCTGCTCTGTGCCACAAGTAGAACGGGTGCCCCGTATTAGGCTACTGATGTGGGAGGGCACATGTGAACTATGTTTTTGTAAAGGGAAGATGACTGTATCTGACTTCTGAAAAGGAGTGTATCTCTGAGATGGTCATATGTCGCATGTTCATGTGTGCATTTGGTTGCGTGGAAACTATGCGGAGCAGTTTTCCTGCTTGTAATTTAACAAATGAACGTGAGTGATCATTAGGAAGCTTATAAGTAACTGTTGCTACCAAAAGAACATCCTATTTTGTTGGAGACTGCCTTTGTCCTTTGCTCTAAGGTTGTGGTTGGATGCTTTAGTTACCACCTTTTATAACTGTGTATATAAATACCTTGCATATTACTAGCTGGGTTTGCCAGTAGGACATTCTCCATTTCTTCTATAATGCCCCATCTTCGTTTTAAGCAACGAAAGATACCTAGTGAGCCATTTATTTGCCACTTTAGCATTTTGTTTCAGTTTACAATGTGCAAAGGGACCACATCATTTACAGTGGGTCTTCATTTCTCCAATCGAACAATTCTGTTGTTAAAGTTATGTACGCCCCATTCTAATACCTGATGAACTGTGGTGTGCTCTATTTTCGAAATGAAAGTGGCTCATTTTTAATCGAGAACCCAGTGATGATTGAACTCTCTCTTAACATTGAACTGGGGTGATTCTACAGTAAAAGAAAGTAATTGGGGAACAGGCAAAGGGATCCGTATAAGACTATGGTTGTTGAAACCTTTCATATAAAACAGGGTTCTAAAATGTGGCGACTGTTGTGTGTTGGTGCTGTATGCTGCATCTGCGGTGTGTTGCTGGAGGACCCTCTTTATAACTTTGGCAGGGTCAGAGTTACCATACAGAATGCAGGGAGAGGGACCAGGGCAGAGAGCTGGATGCCACATGAAGATGATAACAAACAGCCCTTGGACTCCATGCGCATCCGCTTATTATTACAAAGTTCAAATGGTGGCCGATAATGACATGACCCACATGGTTGAATTTTGGTCTATAATAAGAAAGTAAAAACATTCTATTAGATACACAAACAACAGATGAACAATACGGGAAATGAAGCAGGACCCATGACAATTCTTTCTTTGCACCTTAGTTATTTCCAAATCTGCTTCCCTTCATGTGCGGGTTGATGATGTGTTGTGTTAGTACGAGATTGGTGTGCCCCTAGTTTGATGGCTGTCAAGTTGGAAATGCCAGAACTCATTGGCAGACTGTAATTATTGACTTAAGGAGAGCCTTCAAGGTGTGGCTCACACTGGGAGTAGCGAAAGGGCAGAGCAACGTAAGACTGGAGACATGGGCGTAATTTTAGGGGGGTGGTTGGGGGTGTTTGGGTGGGGCCAAGCCTGATTTGCATATGGTCTTTCCCCTTCTGTAATGGCTTGGCAGGCGAAGAACGATGGTCTGGAGGGTTGCCCCGAGCAATGCCAGTGGTTAAGACTCAGTCTAAACCTTCCAGCCATCACCTCTTTGTTTTTGCTTTGTCACCCCGAGTGGGACGGGTATGCCCAGACGTGGGTCCCGTGCCTGCTGGGCCTAGAGACCCAAGCTACTCCTCACTGATGAGCCCCAACAAGGGTGAAACATGTTTGGGGATGCTTGTGGTCTCGTGCAGAAGGGATGTGACCTAGCAGTTCGGGCTGGACTTCCCCTTTTGGGGTGGGGCCAAGCCTGATTTGCATATGGTCTTTCCCCTTCTGTAATGGCTTGGCAGGCGAAGAACGATGGTCTGGAGGGTTGCCCCGAGCAATGCCAGTGGTTAAGATTCAGTCTAAACCTTCCAGCCATCACCTCTTTGTTTTTGCTTTGTCACCCCGAGTGGGACGGGTATGCCCAGACGTGGGTCCCGTGCCTGCTGGGCCTAGAGACCCAAGCTACTCCTCACTGATGAGCCCCAACAAGGGTGAAACATGTTTGGGGATGCTTGTGGTCTCGTGCAGAAGGGATGTGACCTAGCAGTTCGGGCTGGACTTCCCCTTTTGGGGTGGGGCCAAGCCTGATTTGCATATGGTCTTTCCCCTTCTGTAATGGCTTGGCAGGCGAAGAACGATGGTCTGGGGGGTTGCCCCGAGCAATGCCAGTGGTTAAGATTCAGTCTAAACCTTCCAGCCATCACCTCTTTGTTTTTGCTTTGTCACCCCGAGTGGGACGGGTATGCCCAGACGTGGGTCCCGTGCCTGCTGGGCCTAGAGACCCAAGCTACTCTTCACTGATGAGCCCCAACAAGGGTGAAACATGTTTGGGGATGCTTGTGGTCTCGTGCAGAAGGGATGTGACCTAGCAGTTCGGGCTGGACTTCCCCTTTTGGGGTGGGGCCAAGCCTGATTTGCATATGGTCTTTCCCCTTCTGTAATGGCTTGGCAGGCGAAGAACGATGGTCTCGAGGGTTGCCCCGAGCAATGCCAGTGGTTAAGATTCAGTCTAAACCTTCCAGCCATCACCTCTTTGTTTTTGCTTTGTCACCCCGAGTGGGACGGGTATGCCCAGACGTGGGTCCCGTGCCTGCTGGGCCTAGAGACCCAAGCTACTCCTCACTGATGAGCCCCAACAAGGGTGAAACATGTTTGGGGATGCTTGTGGTCTCGTGCAGAAGGGATGTGACCTAGCAGTTCGGGCTGGACTTCCCCTTTTGGGGTGGGGCCAAGCCTGATTTGCATATGGTCTTTCCCCTTCTGTAATGGCTTGGCAGGCGAAGAACGATGGTCTGGAGGGTTGCCCCGAGCAATGCCAGTGGTTAAGATTCAGTCTAAACCTTCCAGCCATCACCTCTTTGTTTTTGCTTTTTCCCCCAACTTTCATGGCACACCATTTTGTCCACATTCATTTGGCTGCAGCACCTTTTCTTCAGATGTCATGCCCCCTCCCCCAATATTTTCAGCAAAGTTACTCCACTGACTGGAGAGTAGGGTGACTAAATTTCCAAAACGAAAAACCGACACGGCCAACAACATAAAAGCAGGACTACCCCATTGCGGCCCACCCATTACAGCCACTGCCCCAACATGCCCCCAAAACCACCACCCAACACGATTTCCATCACTCGCTATAAATGATATATGATCAAATTGTGCAGTTTTGTCTGTGAATTGTTAATTAAAAACAATCTTTTTTGCTCTAATTGATGTTCCAGGGCTTGCTGTACAATGACTTCCAAGCCAGTCTCTGTGGCACAGTCAGTAAGTGTTGGGGCTTGTACCTGAAATGTTGGGGGTTCGAGCCTATCTTCAAAATTCTGAAAGTGTTGTGAAAATACTTACAATTATAACTGTTGTCACCCACCCTTTGTCTGAAACTGTGACAATGTTTTTCAATTTAAAAAACTCTCTGGCGGGGGTGACAGAGGGTCCAATTCTGGGATGTCCTGGCAAAACCGGGACGTTTGGTCACCTTAAAGCAGAGGCGTTGCTAGGGGGGGCTAAGGGGGCTATATAGCCCCTGGTCTTTTGGTTGTAGCCCCGGATAGAATCTCAGGAGCTACAACCAAAGGCTAGCTAGCACCGAGCCCCAACATTCCTGACATTGGCCGAGCCCCTGATCTCTTCCAGACCTAGCAACACCCCTGCCCTACAGGCGAGGGAAGGGCCTCTCCACCCCCAAAGCTTTGGGCGGGCAGGACTGCAGCCTTGCCCCAATTCTTAAGGAACACCAGTCCCTTTGGGGTCTCCTTTTAAGCTCAATGCATCCAGTTACAGTCGTGCGGCATCCTGGAAAGGAATATGAGCCATGCCGACGTGGACTGTACTGCCTCCTGGAGGGCTGTGGTCTCAGCAGGGGGCAAGGGAGGGAAGGTTTCTGAATGCAAATGGCATTTGGCAACGCTCGCTGCCAGAGTTAGATGGTGCAGCTGAACATGAGGCATGCCGCCGGAGGTCTACCCCAAAGTCTGAATCAGCTTCTCTTGTCTGACCACAGAAAGAGTGCAGAAAAGAGCATTTCTGATTCTCCACATCTTGAAGTAAAGAGGTGACCTCATTTGAGCACCACGTAAACCTTCCTAACATGCTGATGAAACGTAGCATTGCCTTTCCAGGGACTAGTGCTGGGGATCCAGGGTTCGAGGGGAGATGGGTGATCACGTACAAGGACCCCAGGTTGATTTGGTTCTTGTATTGGACCACAATCTGAATGAAAACCATCAACCAAATCAAGGCTCTTAAGGCAATTGGTGATTGTTAAGTAATTGCCTTTTCCATCCGCTGTGCCTTTTTCCCGAAAAGGCAAAAATTGGTCTGCATGTGCTTACATCTGCAGGCTCGGCCCTTAGATTTGTCAGGAGTGCTGGAACGACCGCCCTTTGTTGTCCTAGTGAGATATGTCCCACCCTGGAGCATGCTGTAAGAAGGTAATTGTGTCTACATTGCTGCAAACGATATTCTCAATATTAGTTGGCCAGGTGCAAGTAAGGTGTATATGGCCTGGGTGGCCGATGCTTTCGAAAGGGAGCCTGTGTGGAGTGCTCAATCGAGCCGTTATATCCTTTGAAGCTGAAGTGAGTGGTAATCCTGCTGGCGGTTTTCTTTTAGGGTGGCCTTGAAATATGAAAGAGACTGCTGCACCAATATATTCTTAATGACCTGCACACTATCTGTGAAAAGGGGGACAATTTACTACATTTAAAAAATGAACCTGGGCTATGAAGGGGTTGCTTAATAACTACCTCAAGCTTGCAAACAATGTCTCCTACTTTCTATCTTTAGTTATATACCCTGTGTTAGGCTCTTTTAATCAATATTTTTCATAACTTTTTACATGAACTTTGATTTTACTACGTGGTTTTGCTTGTCCCATATGTTCTATCCCACACGTATAATTCTCTTTGAATTTCTGTGCATTGGGGACTGGGTATGCAAGGATTGATCTCTCAGTCCCTGTTCTTCTAAAGTATTGCTCATTTTTCAACGCTCGGTCCCAGAGTCTCCAGATGTCTTTTGCAATCATGTTATTCTCACATACAAACACTGAGGCAGCTATGTGGTTGATGGTTACAAAAACGTTATTGTTAGGGTGAGTGTTGCAAAAAAGGAAATGAGCACCAAACCCCGAGTGCAATAGTGATTCAAGCACAAAGCCCTTTTATCACAGACATACTTGTTAAATATGAATACCTCTGGTCATTTGTACGTCCCGACATTTCTCTTTGATTTTATGCAAAGCATCCAGAAGTCTTTATTTGTGCTATTTGTCCACTTCTTTTGCATTGGGGCATTTCAAAATAGTAAGTTAGGAGTGTACCCTATTGCCTATCCTGGAATGATTACCTTTTATCAGAAAAAAATGTATATGGTTATTCTACGTTAAGATAAGTGTAACATTTTTATTATGACTAGAATGTATGTTGGAAGTGATGATTAGAAATGAGCCTTGTAAAATGTTTAAAATATACATTTTTCAATATTGGTACAAGTAAATTATAGCCTATGATTTAATTGATCATATTGTCAAGAGTACACACCATGTTGTCTATCAAAAATGTCCTTTCTTCTTGGAAAGCATTATGATTAGAATAACACCAATAATCTGTTTCTTTTGTTAGTACGAAGGGTATGTTTAATGTTGCATGATAGCCAATGATTGGCTGGTAGTGCTAATGAACTGGAACATTTGTCACAGTTTGCACAAACCCTTACATTTAGTCATAAAAAAATAATAAAGAAAATAGCAGTTGTAAGCTACACTAGACCTTTACAAGGTCCCCCAGAACCCCAGCATCCCTGGCAGAGAATATGTGTATACCGTTCACCTGCCCGCCGAAAGAACAATGTGCCATTAATATAATGGTGGCATTAGTACATGACACACCCATAATGACAATGCAGTTTTCCAAATATTAGGTTGGTTGCCAGATCGGGGAATGCCTCTTTCCCTGATGCTCTCAATTTCTTTTAACAATAAAAGACACAGCACCCCCTCATCTAAACCTTCAAGATATCTGTGTTTTTCCTCTGCCTGCACTAATGTCAGCAACTGCTGGGGCGACTCTTGAAAATGAGCTCCTGACCAGGTAACTCTTGTCCACTGAGAGTGAAATAGAGTGAGAGAGAGACAGAAAAAGAAAGAGAGAGAGTTATAGAGCAGAGCGAGGAAGAGAGATATATCGGCTGCCGACATTTGTTTATATAATACTACCACGTTTTAATTTCTGCAATAAAATGTACTTAGGGCAGGGCCTTACTAGATGTTGTGTGGTAGTGGAAAAAAGGCATTATTTGGAATTAGTACCTGGCACGCGCGGCTGAACAGGAATACTGTGTGGTGATTGGCTCATTTGAGAGCCATACCACACGGTATTCCCGTCCAAGCCGTGCATGCCGGCTACTCTGTTCCCGGCGAGGGGCGTGGCAGCCCTTCAGCCAATGAGGAGGCTTGAAACGGGGCAATCTCCGCTCCGAGCCTCCCCATGGCTGGAGGCTTCCTTCGTCCCCCGCTGGGGACTCAGGTAAGATTTTATTTTCCCCAAGCCTTTCCTCCCTCCTCCCTCCTCCCTGCTCCCTCCTCCCTCCCCACCCCACTTACCTTCTATCCTGCGGTCTCCAGCGGGGGACGATGGAAACCTCCAGCCGCGTGGAGACTCGGAGCGGGGCCATCCCCGCTCCAAGCCTCCACACGGCTGGAGGCTGTGTGGAGGCTCGTTAAGGCCCTCGCTATGCTCGGCCCTATAACTACGGCCCCGGCATTACCTGGGGCGGTATTGGCCCGCCGCCTCGGGTCTTATTGCCACAACAATGCCTGTTCTGCTGCACCGACTAATTTTGGTGTTCAAAAAGCATTTGACTTGTGGTAAATACCTCGACACAAATGTGATAATGGTGGTGCTATGAGCCATGCAGTATTATCAGATGCAGTATACCACATGTCCCTAATAGAGTCCAATAGGATTCCAACATAGGGACTGATTATTGGTTCCTTAGGACACCAAATAATCAGCTAAATGACAGTTACAAGTCTTTTCAAAGTGTCTGGGTTTTACTTACAAACACACAACGAGTTCCAGCAATTTACCAAATCAATTAGAGCCCTCAGGACTCTTTATTAATTCCCCATTATTACAGCTGGGCTCAGCGCCGCCATTGGAACTGGAGGCATTGCATCCACTTGCAATCTGGAGTGCTTTACTGATACGGGACCAACACCCACAATCGTGTGGAGTGGTAAAAATGGTGGTATTCTGAAATACCCTCCGTTTGACGGTTACAGCACAAGAGGCCCTTCTTGTTACTTTCATTTGCCAATGTAGCTAAGACTTTGATTTTAGATTGTTGCATGGGGGCAATATATTTGATTGTGTGTTGTAATTTCCCCAGTGTAACTCTTCCCTTTTGAAGAAGGTGCTCGCCTATTAGGGCGCCTTTGGAACTTTGTTGGGCAATATTTAGAAATGTCTTTGAATTAGGGTGACCAGATTTTTAAAAAAAGAAAGAAAGAACCGGGACAGGCATTAGACATAGAAGTGGGACTAACATAAACACAAATACACCTGTAGTCCTACTTTGATGTCGCTGGCATATTGCGGGGGCAATGGAGGGGGTGTGCTCACATGTACACTGCTCTCATTGGAGGAGAGCGGCGGGGGAGAAGAAGGGGTAGGCAATGGATGGGTGAACACCATTCACGCCCCTTTTCATGCCCCTATCCACGCAGAAAGAGTCACGCTGGGCCCTATTTATGGATTTTGGAATCGGGTCCCAGCTTTTTGCCGGGACTGTAGCCACCCACCCTTGCAAACCCATCTACAGGATTTATAAAATTTTTAAAAATCCCGTGACGGAGGGCAATTTCCCAGGCCTGTCCTGGGAAAACTGGGACGTCTGGTCACCCTACTCTGAATACTTATTGATGGACACTTTTCTCCTCTTAATCCTTACTCGTGTTCTTCTTGCGTGAAAGTCAGTAGTGAGTGTACAGACCAGGGGATCCTTGTCAGTTAGATGACAGCTGGTGTGTGATGCGACCTGCGCAGCGTGAAGCTGGGAGACACTCTTTACAATGTTAGCAGCTTAAGAGCTACAATAGCGCAGGTAGAATTTTAGATCAAGGGTGGAGAGTAGAAAGAGACTCTAACCCTCCAGTAATGGACATGCAGTTATATTTTATTTCGTAAGCCAAATGGTTGCCAAAGGTGACGTAATCCATAGCTTTGAAATGTGTCCAATAACAAGAAAGCACACACATGCTCTTAGAAACGCAGACCAGGCTCGCAATCAGAGAATGAGAGCAGGGGACACAATAACACTGTCCACATGGAATTAAATTGTTACACCTTCTCTTTTTTCTAATCTACAGATTTGTAGACTACGTACCTCCATTTGTTCAGAGTTCAGCTTTAGACTGATGGAGTTAAAGACCCTTTGAAGAATTGCGTTAGCAAATAACGGTTTTCCATACAGTGACAGTGTTGCCATTTTGAACATTTTGGAGCTTTAGGGTGTTCGCATTATAATCAATGGCAGTCCTCCACTGTTGAGTTACGGACACCCTTCACAATCCGGATCATGCGCCATGTGGTCAAAATTCCTTTGCAGGCTGAGGAGTTTAATGCAGATGGAAAAGGCCCTCTTTATCGCCAGAACTGCGAGAGAGCATTGGGTTCTCCATTTTAGGTCAAGCAATCGAGTTACGATTGTACGTCAGCCTGGGAAGAAGTGTGTGCCGTAGTCATCCTGAGTGGAATGCCTGATAAAATGTGTGGTTTGCAGTGGGGGCGGGGGTGAGATCGGGAGGTATGATGTTAGTGCAGACAGATCACGTATTTGGTCTCACTGGACCCAACAGCTGAGCGGTGCAGCTGGACACAGAGGATGTGTACCCCGAGGAATGATTCAGCTTTTTATGCCTGGCCACAGGAAGAGCGGGGCCAGGTGCAGTTCTGATTTGCCACACTTCGAAATCTGTGAAATCTCTGCATTTGAAATGTGCAACTGGGTGATCTCATAGGAGCACCAGGTGACTCTTTATAACGGAGTGCAGATGAAGCAGAACTCGCCCTCTATCATGAAGGGTGATGGGGGAGCCGAGGCACGAGGTGAGTGGCTCAATAATAACAACACTCACCGTCTTCCCAGGATATCTTCCGACTGGAGGTGGAGAGTCAGCCCCACAAATGTGGCAGGGTGAGCACCACCATGCTGTATGCAGAGTGTGGAACCAGGGGCAGAAAGGTCGAAGGAGTCAGAAACACAGAAACAGCTTTAGTCCAGTACATGCATCTGCTATTGTAGTCCAGATGGTTGCCAGAATTGGAATTACTCTGCTTTTAAGAATAAAAGCACGCACGTTCAATTAGAAAAGCAAAAGCCAGACAAGAGATACGTGAAAGCACGCAATATACTTACTAGTACTGTTCTAGTGTCATACAATTCCTTTACCTTCAATAAAAAAATAAAAAAATAATAATAATACTTCTTTCACAAGGTATTCACGTGGCGCTGAAAGGCAGGGTTGAATTTGCCATTTGGATTATGTGACAGGTAGTGACAACATCGTTTGAAGGTATGACAATATAATGCAGCAGGGGAAACCCCATCTTTATCTGCAGAGCTCTGAGAGAGTTGAACCACAGCAATGTTCTTCATTTTAGGTCAAGTTCAGGCACAGAAATAGGTAATCCTGGAAAGAATTACGGAGCCTGCCCATTGGAGTGCGCTGCCTCCTGGATGATGTCTCAAGTGGGGGTGTTAGCTCTGATGTCAGACAGGTCACGCACTTGGCATTTGCTATCACTGGCCACAGAGGCTTGATGATGCAGCTGGTTGCAGGTTCCCTCGTGTGAATCAGCATTTTGTGTCTGACCACAAAAAGAGCGTGACTAGGAGCATTTCTGATGCGTCACATCTTGAGGTCTTGGAAATCTCTACATTTCAGCTTTCCAACAGGGTGATCTCATAGGCGCATGGTGTGACTCTTCCCATCAATATGCGGCAGAAGCATAGCACTCCCTCTATGCAAAGAGTGCTGGGGATGCAGGGCACGAGGGGAGGAATAGATGGATAATGTAGAAAGACTTTCCCAGGAAATCCTCGATCAAACGGGTCGGGGGCGTCGATCAGCTTCCCCAATGTGCTGTGCATTTTACTGGGAGGGGAAGGAGTTACTCTGATTCAGTGGAGCTGACTTATTAATTTCCCGCGGGGTACCTAAATATAGGGAAGTGACATCACTGGCAGTTATATGACCGCATTTGCATGTAGTCGCCAACTTGGTGAACGGGGGCGCAGAACAGAGGGAACATTGGCTGGCATGTTCTGCATATACTAAAGTCAAGTAAGAAGGAGATGCAAGCCTTCCAGTTGCATTGCAGCAAGCCATCAGTGCTCCTACCACCCCCAAAAGGCAGAGCATCACCACTAAGAAAGGAGAACAGCATGCTCGCTAAATAGAAGGTACAGCTGCAAGGTGGAGTACCACCACCCAAAACATTTCCAAATTCAAGGGAAAACAAGAAGTAAAGAAGTTTCTTGATTAAAAAGGACAACAGTGCTTTGTCATGATCTACATTATATCCTGCATATTGCAGCATAACCATCACCCCAAAGGTGGTCTAAATGCCCACCTTGGGACGGCGGAAACACTCTCAATCTAAAGTTGTACCCATGCTCTCGTCCGAATTTTTAAAAAACACCCACTTTCTTTGAGTCAGTAAAACAATAACACCCCACTTATGCATAATAAGATAATACCTTGTTTTCAGGGACGAGGATGCGTACCACAGAGCAGCCTGAGACTCTCAGACTCTGACTGCCACCACCATGAGCCTCTGATGAAGTCCCTCACTGCAAACCTAAAGGTGGGCAATGGCACCAAGTCAATGAAATTGCAACCCCTTGCCGTGATACCTTCTATGCTGAATAGGAAATTCAACTGCTGAAGGGGGTATTTGTCTCTAGAGCTCTGCTGGAGGTTGGGAGGTGACACATTGCCCCACTAGGATAAACTAAAAAGAAGAGAGACTCATACATGGATTTCTCAGAGGAAGAGGTGTCCCACAGTCAGGACAACGTCCCAAGGACTCTGCGCAGGAGAGGTGCTCTGACATTGCTCTGTGTCAACAGAGCATTTCATTGTGAGCCATTAGGCAGTGATGAGAGGGAGTGGGGGTCTATTAGTAGCAACATTTGTCCCTTTAAAAATGGGAATGAGAAGAAGTGATCAGAAGTGAGAAGTGTGCCTAATGCTGCATGCTTTATGAAATAATGACTATGTTTTTAAAACACAAGGGAGATGGGTTTGGCTACATTAATCTGAATTATGCTATTGTGAATTTGCATGCAGGATGGGGAGAATACAGCTAAAGCCATACTCGTATTGCTCAACATATTTCTATGAGAATCTATATAATGTATAGTTAGTTTACTATGAAAAACGAGTTTGTTATGTAATGTGGTTTGCTTCAAAAGCATTGCTATGAATAAAGTATTATTTAATCACATGAAATGCAAAGCAAAACATTAATAATAATGTACATCAATTAAACCTGGGAAGATATGCTCGGTTTCTTAAATTGTCCACATCCCGGTTTCACCATTTAACCAAAGTGTGTGACCCTGGGCAAATCATTAATCATACTGTCTAATCTGCAGCTCTGTAAGTGAGTCACTTTATAGCTTATGTTAATAAATCATGCTGTTGTTTACAAAAAAAAGCCTAATGACTATAGAGTTGCTCCATATATAATAATAGTGCAATTTAGGTATTTTGCACCACAATGTTATTTGCCACTTGGCGTGCTGATGGCAACGTATTCTAAAGTCACTTCCATGGTGCCTCCAAGTATCAAAGACTGATCCTTGCAATGTGCTTTTCTGTGAAGTCATTTCTGCTGGTGCAATCCATTTTCTAATTAGGAGGTTTGCATGTATTTTGTCCCAGAGCGCCTGGACAGACCTCTAATAGAGGAGTTTCCAGCATAAAACCGCAGAATCATTATAGATGCAGGCTGCATCTGTAATGATTCTGCAGTTTATTTTTGTATTTTTTTTTATGTGTTAAAATGCCATTTCCACTAATGTTACCAAAAAAGTATATTGGGCCAGGGGTGGGGGTTTGGGGGGAAAAATGAGACTGTATGGAATTAATTTGCATGCACTGCATTGCAAACACATACAGCTATGAATCCTGATCAATAACAGCATCTGACCCTCACGCCCCATCCTGATGCTCACAGAAACCGTTCAGAACCATCCCTTCCGAAAATATGGTTCAAAAGAGATATGTAATTTTAGGTCTAGCCTCAAAAGGGGAGGGTTATTCGAGATCAGGACATTTTGCCTTGAGCTTCTGGACAGGAATGAGGCATCAGGCTGTGAGATAGCAGATAAGATCAAAGTGCTGTTGGTCTCTGGTAAACATATTAAAAACCCTGAAAGACTTGTATTGTAAGGTGTGTGTGAGTGAGAGAAACAATGCAAGCGAGAGTGAATGCTAAGGACAGCATGGGAGCAAGGGAGAGTGGGGGCTATCTGCAAGAAAGAGTGCAGTTGTGAGTGAGAGCTCGGCTGCTAGTGAAAGCAAGGGTGTGGGTGACTGCGAATGAGAGCTATCGTGCAAGAACGCATGAAAGCTAGGTTTGCGTAAAAGTGAGAGCTAAGCTATGAGTGAGAAGTACGATTTGAATAGTGAGTGTTGGAGCGAGGGTGCAAGTGAGAAAGCGAAGGTGTGAAAGCGATAGATTTGGTACAAGAGTGAGAACTATGGTGCAAGAGGCGAGTTTGGGCAAGGTTTCAAAAGATACGAAATGTGCAGGACAGAAGAAAGAGGGTGTGAAAGTTGGGTGCCTGCATGAGTTACCGGGAGAGGGCGAGGGTAGCAGAGAGAGAGAGGCATGTGTGTGGGAGTTAATGTGTGTGTGCATGTCATTTGAGGAGAGGGGAGACAAAAAAAGAAAAAAAGAACAGGTTTCCGGTGGGGCGTGGGGGGAGTTTGCAGGGAGAAGGTAGGGGTGGGAGGAATGAAGGAGCAAGCCGGGCAGTGGGGCGAAAAGAAAAAAGTAATAAAGAACGCACATACCTGCTCCTCGACTTCTCTGGCCTGGCATTGTGTCTGCCTGCTGCGTGTTGCTAAGGTGCAAACCTGGGCAAGGAGGGAAGGGCAAACAGCTTCCGGTGGCTTGTCCCTAAGCCCTCCCCTCTAGTCCTAACCACCATTATGAGGCGTAGAGGGGAGGGCTTATTTTGACATTTTGAAATTTGCGCACCACGGCAGCAGCAGCGCAGTGCGGTCAGGGCCTTGACCCCCAGCAGGTCACTGTGACTCACTGTGGCTTGCTGGTGTCCAAGGGGCTCATCAAGGAGCTGACAGCCTGATGTTCATAGTCATTTTTTCGAAATGAAAAATGTCGAATTTTTTTAATGACGTTTTTTATTCGAAATGGGGGGTTCCCCCAACCCCCGTTTTTTATTTTTTATTTTACCCCGTTTTTTTTTATTCCCCGACCCCAAAATAAATATATAATAAAAAAAAAGGAATTTGACTTTTTTTTTCGACATTATTGTCTTTCGACATTTTTTTTTCGAAAAAATGACTGCACACCACAGCCTGACACTGCAGTGCCACGGGCCGCAGAGAGAGGCAGTATGGAGTGGAGCCCAAAGCAAAGGGCCGTCCATACTCCATCTTTTCTCCGGCCCACAGGGGGCTCAGCCCTGAATTGATTATCCTGGTGGGTGCTTGGGCGCCTCCGCTCTCATTTTTAATGGTTTAAGAGAGATACACCTGTTAACTTTCGAAGAAAAGGCACATCACAACCAGGAAGATGAATGATAACGTGGGAGTTGCATGTAACTTTCTCCTGGTCTGAAATTGATATTTTTTACCTCGGTATTAACGAAACATCTATAAATATTATAACTCACAGTTTTAGCACATCCAACACATACAAACCTCTGCAAAGTGGACTAAGCAAAACTCCACCACATTAAAGTAATTAGTAGGAGCCGAAAAGACAAGAGTTCCATTGCTAGATATAACAAGAGGCAGGTTTCCGTATCCACTGAATGAGCTGCTCATTGGAAAGTACAGTGAACTCCCTCCCACATGTGCTCGGACACGTTCTAAGCTGGCTCACCTTAAGGATAATGTGAATAGTAATCTTGATGGCACGTTTTGCATACATAGCACTATATGGTTTCATGTCTGTTTATTTTTTATTATTTTCATTTTATTGTTTAATGCACAGACGTTATTTGAGAGCAGCGGAGGGATGTACAGAGTGTGGGCAGCCAGCGTTTGGGCTAGCGTCCTAACGGTAGCGTAGTATTGTGAGTTGCAGTGTGTGTTTCCTTAGGGATTAGTGCTTGGTCACGTGTTGTTGAAAAAGCCATGTTTTGAAATATTTGCGTAACTGGAGAATTTTGATGGCATTTTAAACCGATACCAGGATTGAATTTCAGTGTTTGGGTGTTTGACAAGAGAATTATATGAGTTTATGAGTTATGCTTCCAGCCAGTTAGTCAATTTGCTGTATGAGGAGTATGTGCCACTAGGAATGTATGGCTTAGCCGCTGGGTACACAGGTGTGCTTCTCATGACTGCTTTGGGGATGATACATGCAGTTTTTAACAGTATCCTGGCCTGGAGATAAAGCCAGTGTAGTTTAAATAGGATGGGTGTGATTTGGTCAAATATTTGCACAACCGTAATATGACATGCTGCAAAGAGGTGGACTGCTTTTAGGGGAACCATATGAGCATCTGTAAGCCCTGTCAGGAGGGCTTATTCCCCCCAACCTTGTGCAAGACGACAAGGACCTGCACTACGGTTAGGAAGTCCTGCAGTGGGATGGAGGGTTTGATTGTGCATAGAGTGGAGATTTGGAGCCAAGCCATTTGGACCTTCTTGGATATGTTTTTGTGGAAGGATAGACTGCTGTCAATGGTGAATCCGAAGTTTCTGAACAAATACTTCTTGGTGCATATCAGTAAGCTAGTGTTGGATAAATTGTCGTTTAGTGGGAGGACCCATGAGGACAAATTAAGTCTTGGATGGTTTAAGTGTGAGGTAGGCAGTAGACATCCAGGACGGGATTATGGCTAGGCAATCACAAAGACAATTGATCTCCTGTGGACTTTTTACTTTACAACTGAGTACCATCTGCATATTGGTGGATGGTTATATCAGGATATTTGAGGAGTGTTGATTAGTGAAAGTATGGAGCCATGGGGGATTCTTCAGGAGAGTGGGAGTCATTTAGAAAACAACATGTTCATCTGGATAGCAGGTGTCTGACCGAGAGCTAGTAGGTGAAGCTATTCAGGACAGTGACAGAAAATCCCATCCTGTTAGCGAGGAGGGAGAGGAGGATGTGGCAGTTGACAATGTCAAATGCAGCTGAGAAGTCAAGGAGTATGAGGAGGCAAGATTCACCCTTATCCATGATTTGGAGGTTATCAAACACCACCTAAATGGTGACTGTCTCCATGCTACATTTAGGGAGGACAACAAATGATTGTCATTTAGGAGGTCTAGTTGTACGATTCTGGTGATTAGATGTGCAACAACTACTTTATTCAAGATTTTACCAATAAATGGGAGGTTCGTAATGGGCCGGCAGTTGGTCAGGTCATCTGGGTCTAGGGTTGGTGTTTTCAAATAATTCCTTTGAGACTACTCTTGAAGGTGTCCGTGAATTACACTTTTGTGAAAGAGGCAACAAAGATACTGAGGAGTGCACCAGGCCCATCAATTGTTTAATCATGGAGGCGGAATGATATCATCAGAGTAGGAAGTGAGTTTGAGGGGTACAATTGTCTTTAGGAGGCCCAGGGGAGAGAAAGGCAATAATTCAGTCCAGAAGGTAGTGTACATGCTGAAGTGCATGGAGAGCAAATGTTGTGGGAGGTTCATTCGAAGATCTGTCGGATTTTGTCTATTTTTCAATACAAATTTTGTTGATTCTATCACATTTTTCCTGAGTTGGTGGCACCTCAGGTGAGGGTTTGGTACATTGCTTTACTACATCAAAGAGGGCTTTGTTCCTGTTAGAGGGTGTCACAATGGTGGTGGAGTAGTAAGCATCTTTCTTCTCGGTAATAGGAATACTACAGTTGTCTCAGAGAGATTTGAGGTTAATGAGATCTCCACTGTTACAGGTTTCTTTGCCACTGTTTGTCTAGGGCTCTGACTGAGCGTTTGTTGGTGGTGGGCGCAGGGGTGTGCCAAGGGGCCGATGGTTTGGGCTTAGCGTGTCTAGTGTTTAGTGTTTAGTTGGCAGGGTTGATGAATCATTCTAGGAGGATCAGGGCATTCCCTGCGGTGGGAAAATCTGCAAAGTTTGCT